>NW_026000225.1:133570-272583 GCF_001458135.2 Marmota marmota marmota | reverse complement strand
GGTGGGGTGGGGTGGGGACTTGAAGAGAATGGAATAGCTAGAGGATCAGGAGAGAGACTCCTGAAATTATTTATCAAGCAAAAAGAGTCAGGGGTGTGATTAGCATGAGAAACCTATTTTGCCTCAGGGGGATTATAAAATCCAGGAAACTATAAGCATGAAAGACTTAATACCTTTGAGGTCACATCTGACAGAGTAAAACAAGGAAGAAATGTACAGACTCCAGAACAGGTACACAGTGAGGACAAATGTGGATAGCGTTCATTATGTTCGGGCTATTTGTTTTAAATATATAACTTATTGGCTTAAATAACTAGTAAATCCAAGGGCAGAGCAGGCTTAAATCAGCAATTTGAAAAACATCATCTAAGCTCTCTTCTCTCTACCCCACCTCTCCCTGCTTGCCCTCTGTCATACTCTTGACTCGGCTTCTCTGTTTCTCAGCTCTGTTCTCAGACACATTCTTTTTACAATCAGCTTCAAGCCCCCATTTGCTATTCAGATGTGCAAAATCAGAGAAGTATATGAATGACCCTGTGTGGGTCCCCTGCCTGCTCCTGTAATGCTCACGGTGGCTCCAGCATGACCAAGTCATGTGCTTGTGTTCATTGGCAGAAGTAGATTGGCCCCACTGGTAATACATACAATGGGAAAAAAATAAGTTTCCCATTGATCCTGAAGTGTTGAAGGGTGGGTGAGGGTACCCTTGCAACTAAGACCCAACCAGGCATGTGGAGAACTAGGAGTTGGGTATAAAAGCATTAGAATGTTCCAAGAAGGGGCTGCATATAAAGAAACATGGAAGGAGGGGTCACTATGGGAAAAGTCACTATTTCAGTCTCTTGTCAGAATAGGTGTGTGGGAGGAGACCACACAAGGAACAACTTTGACATACAGATACCAAATTAAGATAGTTACACAAAAGGTCAAATGAGGGGAAAACAGGAGGTCTGAATTGTGCTGTGACCACACTGGGATGTCTCTGGACTTAACAGCTTCCCTTAGGGTTTACTTACATGGAGTAAGAAGTCCCATTTTTCAGGAAGAGAAGAGAAACAGATTGGGAGAGGCCCACCTTCCCTTCTGCTCAAGATTAAGAAACTGAAGAACTTGGACCCTGGAATAGCTTGTAGCTGAGTGGAATAGCAAATGAATAAATCATAAAGTAGCTCATATAACAAGTCGTATTAGATACTTTATGCTTGTGGAGTGAATGATGTTTTGAGGTGGGTTTGTTTTGTTTTTACTTGATGGGGGAAAAAAGTGTTAATGTCATTATCATTTTATGCCTGAGGCTTATGGTCTACTATAGACAGCAGATAAGACATAGCATAGCTCTTGTGTTTGGAATGGTGTCCTTTCACAGTTAGGGCATTAGTCTTACTGTTTATCTGATTTTATGGATGGATGACATGTCTTGAGACCATGTGTTATATAGGCACAAAATACCTATATATGTAAATACAGATGTGTGTTGTTTATCTGGTATCTGGAATATCAAAAGCACTTCAAAAATTATCATTTAATGCTCTAGAGATGAATGCTGTTGTATCAGGCATTTGTAGTCGGTGTGGAAATCATAAAATCTAGCCTTGATTGTTTTGAAAGCTACCACAATATCTCACCGCAGTAGCTCTAAAGGCTTGTATGTGCTGGCATAGCCTCAGCCACACAGGTGTAAGCAGCACCCACACCAGGCATCTCTTTCAGTGCTGCTGAGAATTTCAGACTAGGATCTATTCCTCTGTACCTTGAACATTAACTTGAACCCTCTCTTCCTCTTAGTACAGAGGCACAATTCAGGTATAGAGCCCAGTGATATCATTAGGGTCTCTGAAATGGGCCCAGAAGAAGCAACAGCCCAAATCTCATCCTGCTTTCTCCACCTAGGGAAGTCCTGTGAAGAGCTAGAAAGGATCATTCGCTTTCCACCTGTGGAGCTGCTCTATCTTTGTTCCATAAAGGTTTAGGGTAATCCCTATTTTTGGACTAATAGAACAGAGAAGAGGATCCATTGCAAATGCCCTTTGTGAAATTCCCTCTCTGGGAAGTGACAGTGGGGGTGACAGGGAGAGTGGGATGGAAAAGATGATATGACATTAATAGGGATTTTTACTGAGAACGAGAAAGGACATCTGCTTTCATTTTGCACTCTTCTTTCTCTTCTGTGGGGGAACTTCTTACAATTGCTGTTACCATGGCCTCTGGCTTTCAAATTAAAGACTTCTGAAGCAAATGGAACTGTTTATGAAATATGAATTAAAGAGTAGAGTTAAATGGCGTGACTCACTGGTCCTTGGAGGGTGATTCACTGTAGGGGAAATCTCTGTCCTAAGTCATTAGTGCGGATTTACCAATTAGAACTGTCATTTTGGTTTCCTGTGTCTCTAGGTTTCTGCTCCCAGAGTGGCACAGAAGCTAAGATGAAACACAGGGACAGCAGTAGAAGCTCCCACAAGCTGGGGGTGCAGACTGAGACACCCATGAAACCACTTTGGAGGGATCCCAACAGACTGGCCTGCAATATGCTTCCTCTCTCTCCCCACCAGACAACAACATCCACTGTTCGAAATTCCTTCTCCTATGACAATTGTGTCCAGAACAACAGAGAGACCACTGCATGTGAGGCCAAGCAATCTGTCCTGATTTCTGGTCCTGTCACATCCTGTGCTGTTAGAGGTTAGGCAGACCATCTACCTCCTCTGGGCTGCATTTCTTCACCAGCTAAACTGAAATAAGAATAGTACTTGTCTTACCAGGTTTGGGTAAAAAATTAGGTGAAATAACCTGTATGAAAGTATTTCCTCAATCACATACATCTGCTTTGATCATTATATATCCTGAACTCTTTTATCTCAGCCATTCCTGATGCTTGTGTTTCAGGTCTCCGTGTTCAAAGTTTTGCTTGCTGTGAATTTAAATATGATGTTATTGGTATAAAACTGTGTTGAGGGAAAGAGTCACAAAGTCATTTGCCCCCGGCTGGAGATTCTCTAGAGATTCTTTTTCCCCTAAGAGAAGTTTGAACAGTGTTTACACTGCAGACAGGACCTCAGACGGGCTCTCTCCACCCTCTGAGCTTACTCATGCTTTCCTTCATTCTCCAAATATTAAGTACGACTCATGCAAAGCATCAGAAATCCTGAGGTGACTTGGTGGAATTTATCGCTAAGTGGAGGAAGTAGCTATATAAACAGGTAGTTTTGAGATAAATGCAGCAATAGGGGCAAACACAAGGTGCTAGGCAACAACAGGTGGGGACAGTGGAGTTAGTAGGGGGAGGAAGAGTTTCCCAGAGCTGGTGCCTCAGTTGAGTCTCCAGGGATTTGTAGAAGCTCATCAGGGAAAGACAGAGTGGCAAGTCCTGAGGGCATTCCAGGGGGTCTCTACATGGTCTAGAATGACTTAGTCAATTTTCTTAAGTTAGGATGAATTACTAGAACCCACCTGCACATGGCGAGAGCCCCTTCAAGGGTTCAGTGATATTGCTTGGCAAAGGCAGGAGACCATGTTTGAGTGAGGGTTTGTTCAGGGAAGCTGGTGGTCACAGGCTGGGGATTCCATTTAAGGGCATGTGATTCTTGGGTGAATTTCTTTGTTGGTCATGATGAATTTTTTCTGTGATTTGTCATTCTATTTGTCATAAACACTGCCTGTGTTTAATGCAAACAGGCAGGGCCCAGCCTCAATGGCAAACTGACAAGCGCTTAGATATCTAGCTGATATTACAAATGGAACCAAACTCCTGCGGACTCTACCCATGACTACCCTTGGTGCACTCATTAGTAAACCAGAGAACATTAGGAAATGAGAGAGAGATTGCCCAGTCCAGTATGATCATTTTACAGATGAAGGAACGGGGACTTACTGAGATGAGGCAGAGAGAGATGGGGAAGAGGAAAGCAGTAATACAAAAACCTAGTCAGACAACTGATATCTTTTTTGCAGAAGATCCCCATTTGTACTAACATTTTCTGCTCAGCCTCTTCTCACTAACTTTTGAAGGAATATTTTATCCATTAATTTTGGCATTGTTTAATAAACACACCAAAGTAGCTTTAATATAAGTCCCAGTACCTAATAAAACCGCAGTTAGCAGTTGATTGGGGATGTTTCCATTTTAAGAGAAACCATCTATTTCCTGAGTCTTTGGGCCCAAGATGTCTTGAATTTTTACTATGCCCTTCATTTAACAATAATATTGCTTTTTCCCCTTAAATGTACATTTGTTCTGTATGTTTGAGTCCTAGTGTTGAAACTTAATGGTGCAAGAGAATGATCAAAATAAAGTGTTTCTCTTTTTAATATATGCAAACATTATTCTGGATATTTTGGTGTAAAGAGAAATGTGGGGGTCATCAAGACACACAGAACCTAAGCTTTCTCCCTTCAGAAAGCAGAACACTTTCATGAAGTGTGAGATGGATTGTAGGTAAGGGCTCATAGTGCTCTTGCTAACAAGGAAGAGAGAGAAACACCATAAACCAGTGGTTCTCAAACTTTAGCTTGTAATGACATCACCTGGGAACTTGTTAGAAAAGCCAGTCTTCCCACAACATCATAATGCTGGGTAACTGTAACATGTCTCTGTCACCACAAGATAGATCCTCCAAACAAAAACTAAATAAAGAAGCTATAGAAGTAAAAAACACAATTGATAATTTACACTTAACAGACATATATGGAATATTTTATGCATTAATGACAGAATACACTTTCTTTTCAGCAGCACACAGATCCTTCTGTAACATAGACCATGTTATGTAAGCTATCAAAAACGTTGGCATGCATGTAATATTACCTTAATATACTTTTAGCATCTCTAAGTTTATTTTGATAGCTCCCTTTCCATTAATATTAATTTTTGTGTTCTTGTTTTTTTCTTGATTAGACTGTTTTAGCTGTATTATTTCTTCTCTATTTCATATATTTCTGTTCCTACTCTTTTTTTCCTTCCTACAAATAATTTGGAAATAATTTGTTATTCTAGCTTCTTTCTGATACAAGTACTCTAAGTTATAAATGTTCACCTGAATACTGTTTCATTCCAGAGGTCCTGATACTTCTAGCTTTTACTATGGTTTAGTTCAAAGCACTTTTTATTTACATTTCTTCCGCTTTCTTCCTTGACCTCTGAAGTATTTGTAAGTGTGCCACTGAATTCTGAAATAGTTGACACATGTGGGTGGGGTTCTATATATCTTAAGATGAGTGATTTCTTATATAATAAATCATGCAGGAAATGGTCTGTGTAATTTCAAATTAAAAATAATGGAAATGCTTTTTAAATTGATTGTATTGGATACATACATGTCAAAACTGATCAAGTTGCATACTTCAAATATGTGCACTTAATTTTACCTCAATAAAGCTATGGGGGAAAAGAAAAAGAAAAGCCAGTCTTCAGGTTGAACTCAAAACCCACTTAATCAGAACTTCTATGAGTGGTCACAGCAATCTCAGCTCTAGCAAGCTTTCCACAAAGTTCTGACACATTTTGAAACTGAGAAACACTACTGGAAACTGGGGACAGGGATCCTTCAAAGAATTTACTCCTGACTCTGTGAGAGGAGGCAGAATTTCCTCCATGCTAAGAGCAGTAATTTTACACAGGATGATGTGTTCCACATCAGTGGATCTGAAAGTTGGAGATAATATTACAACTTTTAGTGCAAACTGACTGGCTGAAGGGAAAGGTGTCTACTGTACATAGGCTATGATTGCAGCTCTGACCCTATTCAAACTGCCACCCTGCTTCTTTCCCTTTCCTTTCTCTTGAAATTTTAGTGGTGAAGTTTAAAAAAAAAATACTAGTTTTTAGTCCTATTAAAATGCAAACCCACAACTTAGGGAGACCCTGTCTCAAAATAAAAAAACAAATAAGGCTGGGAATGTGGCTCAATGGTTAAGTGCCCCTGAGTTCAATCACCTGTTCAAAAAAAAGTGAAAATCAATTAGGTAGTGTTAATATTTTTATCCATTATCAATCTATTATACAGTGGGGTGAGTTTTTAGATTCTTTTCTGAAACAAAGTGTTGAGAAAATGAGGAGCACTGAGAAAATCAGAGTATATGAGAAAGATGTAATATAAATAGGTTTTGTTGCCTACCTCAATATCTGTTCACACCCTCCCCCTTTTTGCTTGAAGTCTCTTCAAAATAGACAACAATGTTTTTTTTTTTTTTTCCTGTTTTTCTCCTGACCTGGAAAGCAGATGTAAATGCTGTAGCTTCAGTAGCCTTCCTAAACCATGAGGTACAAGAAATATCCCGAAGATACCAGGAAAGGCAGAGAGTAACCTGAGTCATTAATGTCAGTATGGAGGCATCATTCTATCCCTGGATGTTTTAAAACATGAAAAAGAAACAGACATCTATCCTTGGAAAATTTTTTGATAATGTCAACTATTTGGGAAAAGGGTTACAGAAAGAGAAGGTTGGAAGTTAGAGGGTTAAACTTCCCCTTGAACCTCTCCCTCCTCCTTTCCTTTTTTCCCTCTTCTTTTTTTCTCCTTTATTTGTGATCCTGGAGATGATGCCAGGGTCTCACGCATGCTAGGCAAGCCCTCCACCAAATAGTGTTAGAAAAAGTCTTTTTTTTTTTTCTAAAAAGATCAGAATGCAATACTATAGACATCTTCTAATTTTCCCAAGGCCTTCCTCTGAAGTTCTTAGATAATAACTCTTTTTCAAGGGGACCTGGAGAGGCCAGAAGTTCACTCTTCGATGACTTTATGTCTTGAATTCAAGTAAATGAGCTTCCCTTCTCTGCTGTTCAACAGTGTATCTAACAGCCCCTCACCACTCATAATCACAATGACAACCGCTGCAACCAGTCACACCAAGTTTATTCTGCATAGACACTGATCTAAATGGCTGACATGTATTAACCCACATGATCATCGTGCCCTATAAAGGTCAGTATTTTTGTCACCCTACAATTAACACTCAGATGTTGAAAATATGTCATAAGGAGCAACTGGGTTTCATACATACCCAGGCAGGTCACACAGAATGGAAGGTCGCTGTGAGGAGAAGACTTCTGTGGGCTTCATACTCTGTATTGCAATCCTTAATCTCAAATTTATTTTATGGGTATAGAGGATTGAGCAGTGTGTAGATTTGTTGTTTTTCATATGAGAATTTTTAACTATCTGGCCAACATCCTCTTTAATCATTGAATATGAATGGAGAAATGGTAAAGAACTAGGCTTGTTTTGTATTTTAAATGAAGGTAGGACTTGACAACAATGACCAACAAGGTAACTGTCACCTTGCTTCTGTCTGCATAAGATCTCTGTCCCATCCAGAACTTGAATATGACAGGGATTGCCATAATAGGACATTTCCAAATGGACAGTCTATTTGCATGTGCTGACCCCACCGATGACCTCTGAGGATAGTCCGTGTTCCATGGAGTCACACGTGGCCAAGTACAGCACAGTAGGGGTGTGGAGGGGGCAAGCAGGAGAAAGAGATTTCATTTCAAATATAATATTTGTCTTTTCTTGTAGACAAAAATCCAACTAATCTCCTTCAAAGCCCAAGGCAGTGATTTGGCTCTTCCTGTTTGACTATTTACTGATCTTCCTCTTCAGTGCTTAGTCCTGTTACTAATCTTTTTGCACTTAAGCTTTTCTGACAGTAAAGATCTCCAGCTAACACTGGCCCAGGGAGGTAGGATAAAGAAATCCTCTCCGATTTTAAAACAAAACAATATAGTGACTACTGATTTTACTTTTTAATGAAGAAAAACATAAAAGAAGAATACAAATTACCTGTGGTTCTATTAACTTTCACAAATAAAATATCACTTTTGAACCCAGAGAAACCCATTGGGGTTGATTTAAGTGGTTCTGTCTAGAGGAAGCATCCTGAGTGTAATAACTTCTCCAGGCCTTCCCAGTCCTTCTATGGAGAAAAAGATATTTCAAAAAATAAGAAAAATCCTTGGCCTGTGAGTTAAGTCCACAATCTCTAACTTTCTTGGAACGCAATGCAATGCTGAGTATTGCAGGTTGCTATCTCCCTCTGGTGGTCACCCATCAGAACTACAAGCAAAGACAATGCAATGAAAAGAACCCCCTGCCACTCCCTTAAGATCTGCTGGGCAAATGGACACCAAGATGCCATTCGTATATATATTTAAAGGCTATAAATAAATCTAACAGATACTCTATTACCTTAATTTCATCTTGACCTGGGAATCTATATCAAATTAAAATTCTCAGGCAGGGCTGTCGCTCAGTGGTAGAGTGCCTGCTTAGCATGCTCAAGGTCACGTTTCATCCCAAGCATCACCAAAGGAACACAAAAGTGGGAACCAAAAAGTGCCACGCTGGCTAAGCTTCATTGGATCTCTAGAAAATTTTTAGGTTTAAATAAAAACATTTATGTGACAGAGAAGCACTACCAATCATGTACTGTAGAAGCAATCAATAACAGTGAAGAACAGACCCCGGAGAGAGGACTGTGTAAATTCTAAAATTATTCTTTAGGCCAATTTTGGTAAGAATTCTGATTCCCATGTCTCCAGAGCATAATCCAGAAGGCAGTGGAGGTGACACAGATTCTTCCAAGGCAACTAGGGCATCCAAACCTGTGTGGATAGATCCGTCCTGTTTTAGCACTGAAAGTCCCATGCCCTGGGAAGTCCATCAGCATGCTACAGCCAAGTTCTCAGTCTATGTTTTTCTATTTTTTACTTGTTCTTTTCAGATGTACATGACAGTAGTGTGTATTTTGACATAAAGAATGGGAGTATAACTTCCCATTCTTGTGGCTACACATGATGTGGAGTTAGACTGGTTATGTATTCATATATAAATATAGGGAAGTCCATTCATTCTACTGTCTTTCCTATTCCATACCCCTCAATTTCCTCATTTCCCTTTGTCTAATCCAATGAACTTCTATTCTTCCCTTCTTTGGCTTGTTATGTGTTAGCATCTGAATATCAGAGAGTACAACCAGCCTTTGGTTTGGGGGCTTATGGGGATTAGTTTATTTCACTTACCATCATAGTCTCCAGTTCTGTCCATTTACTGGCAAAAGTCATAAAGTCATTCTTCTTTATGGCTAAGTAATATTCTATTTTTTATGTATACCACATTTTCTTTATCCATTCATCTGTTGCAGGTTGATTCCATAGCTTAACTATTGTGAATTGAGCTAGTATAAACATTGATGTAATGATGTTACTGTAGTTTGATGATTTTAAGTCTTTTGGGTATATGCCAAGGAGCAGGATAACTGGATCAAATAGTAGTTCCAGTCCAAGTTTTCTGAGGAACCTACATACTGCTTTCCAGAGTGATTGCACCAATTCATATTCCAGCCAGCAATGTACAAGTAGCAATAAATGTTGGTGAGCTTTTCCCCCACGTCCTCAACTTGTATTCTTGATAATTGCCATTCTGAGTGAGATGAAATCTCAGTGCAGTTTTAATTCACATTTCTCTAATTGCTAGAGAAATTGAACATTTTTTTTCATATATTTGTTGACTATTTTAATTGTATTTCTTATTCCGTGAAGTGTCTATTCAGTTCCGTAGCCCATTCATTAATTGGGTTATTTGTGAGGTTTTTTGGCGCTCAGTTTTTGGAGTTCTTTCTATATCCTGGAAATTAATGCTCTATTTGAGGTGCATGTGGCTAAAGTTTTCTCCCCTTCTGTAAGCTCTCTCTTCACATTCTTGAATGTTTCCTTTGATGTGAAAAAGCTTTTTGTTCGATACCACCCCATTTATTGATTCTTGATTTTCAAGTTCTCAGTATTGCATAAAAAGTTAAAAGAAGAAGTACATAACCCATTAAGGAGCCCACAATAAAGGACTAAAGTGAAACAGTTTTTACTGTCAAATGGACACAGCATAGACCGTCCATCGTCCATAGCCATTGCCACTGTTTTGTTTTGTTTTGTTTTCTCCTCTGATTGCTGATGTTAACAGCTGCGATTTGTGATTCCCAGTAAAGGATCATCCATTGATTACTGTGAATGAGGTGGCTAAAGCATGCTATTTTCCTGCCTTGTAATCATGAGCATGGCCAGTCTGACTTTGACTTTGCCTGTGGATTAACTGGGGTGCTGTATTGAGATAGTATGGATTTAATTTTCTGCCTTCTCAATACCATGATTAGGTTTTTGAGCTCTTTCTATAAGTTTAGGTAACTGAAAATGAGAACAATTACCTGTTATTTGCTTAATTAGTCCCACTATTAATTACTGCTAATTGTCACTGTTAACTGGAAAATTTTTAGGTTTAAATAAAAACATTTATGTGACAGAAAAGTACTACCAATTACAATATGATTTCAAATGGATGCTTATCTTGCCTGTCTTAGTGATAAAATGGTAGTATGTGCATAATTATTATTTTTTAAAGATTGCATCTAGTATAGTCATGTCTCCAGTTTGTTCTGTAAAATGTTTTTTATCCTAGGAGTGATTCTCTTAGGCCCCACGTCTCCTTGCCTGGTGCCCTTGCCTGCAAGGAATAGAGTGGAGTCTCAGGGCCTACAGAAATGGATTTCAACAGAGTGCAGGTGAAATCTCTGAAGGGTACCTCTGAAAAGTGACAAAACTGTTTATGGACAATTAACAGGCAAATCCACAATAGAGTTTCATTTGACATCTCTGCAGCTGCCACGGAAGCATGTGGCCAATAGATTTTTGAGTTTACAAAGGGAATGACTTTGCAAAAATACTCATTTATGTTTTGATGGTGCTTACGCTCAGGAATTCAGTTTTTTAATGTTACTGGGAAGCAGATGCTAAACTGCAAAAATTAACGATTGCATTTCAGAAAGCAATAATATCCGACTTCTTTATTAAGTTTACTGTTAAGTGAGCAAAGAAGAAGAAGAGTGTTCCTTCCATTAGCAAAGCAAATAGAACATCTGTGCCCAAGAAAACGCAAGACAAAATGGGGTGGGTGAAATTTGTGTTCTGGAAGGAATAATTGGCTTGTAGGTACAGACAGTTTTCTAGTACAGATCTTAAATTGAACAGGAGCCCACAGGGTGTTTTTGTTATGTTGTTTGTTTGTTTTTGTTTTTTTCTTTTTTTCAGTACTGAGGATTGAAACCAGGGGCAGCCTACCCACGGCAGCTCACAGTTTTTAAGAAATTCTTTCCTTCCTTCCTTTTCTACCTCTTTCTCTCTGTGTCTCTTTTTCCTTTTTCTCTGTCTTTTTTTTTTTTTTTCTGGGGAAGAAGAGGTCAGTTTTCATTAGACTTTAACCTTGGTTTGGAGACATCAAACCATGAATTTCAAACTAACCTTGAAGGAACTGGAACTCATCCCATGAGCCTCCCTGTCTTACCCTCACACTCTTCAGGTTGAGAGACCTCTGTGTCCCAGTTTGAGGGACCCATCCACCCACAGGTAACCCAAGAACCAGCAGCATAAGTCCATGTTATATAGCTATTATTCCTTTAGTGGTTTTTGCTTTCATTGCTTTTAAAATCATCCCAAGACAGCCTCTTTAAATGACCAAACTAGTCCTTGTTGAATTTGTCACAACCTTGAGAGGAACCAGTTTCTTCTTGTCACCGGCACTATTAAGTGGTAGGGGCAGCCCAGGTAAAAGGGAATCTGTGTGCATGGCTTGGGTCTCCACATCCTTGTCATCCCCTCCCAGGTTAAGGCTCTTCTGTGTTGCCAACCTCAGGTCATTGAGTTTGTATTTTTAATAAGGACATATTTTCAGGGGCTGGGTGCAGCTCAGTGGTACAGTGTTTGCCTAGCAGGCCTGAGGCCCTGGGCTCCAGCCCCAGCACTGCAAAAAAATAAATAATAAAGAAATAACCATAAGGGGAGGGGGGATAGGGAGGACAGCAGAATACAACAGACACTAGTATTGCTGTATGTATAAATGTGGCTGTATAACCAATGTGATCCTGCAATCTGTACACGTGGAAAAATGAGAATTCACACCCCATTTGAATCAAATGTATGATATGTCAAGATCATTGTATTGTCTCGAGCAACTAATAAAAAATAAAATTAAAAAAGAAATAACCATAGATAGATGATTGATAGATAGATAGATAGATAGATAGATAGAATTTTCATTCCTCATGGGTCACTCAGCATGGAGTCTTTAATAATCTAAATCAGATTACTGATTTAGATTATTAAAAGTGGGTGTTCCCCACTTTTCTATCACAATGTGCTATCCAATTCACTGCCACTTCCCTTCCAGGTATCTCTTAAGGGCCAGCTACACTGTTCACTGCTTGTGACCTTCTTGCCACTATATATAAGGAGAACTGTTTTTCTCTAATGGAAAATTATGCAACTTATCCTAATTCAGGTACTTCTTAAGGAGACTTGTGATGGTTAATTTAATGTCAACGTGGCTGATCCATGGCACCTAGGTATTTGGTAAAATATCATTCTGAAGTGTCTGTGCTTGTGATTGTTGTTGTTGTTGTTGCATGAAATTAATTAATGTTTAAATTGATGGACTTAAGTAAAGCAGATTTCCCTCCAAAATATGGGAGAGTCTCTTCAAAGTTCTATTCAAGACTTAATAGAACTAAGACTGACTCCTCTGAGCAAAAAAAAAAAAAAAAAAAGATTAAGAATTCTGCCAGCAGATGTCCTGTGTTCTCCAACTGCAGTTCCTGGCTCTTCCCTGATCTCCAGCTTGCCAGCCTACCCTGCAAGATTTGGACTTCCAGCCTCCGCTATCTTCTCTCTCTCTCTCTCTCTCTCTCTCTCTCTCTCTCTCTCTATATATATATATATATATATATATATATATATATATATACACACACACACACATACACACATATATATGTATATATATAGACAACTATATTCATAGACGCACCTGAACAAATCTCTCTTTTCTTTTCCATATTTTATTGATGCATTGTAATTATTCATAAATTGGGGATTTATTGTCACATATTTGTACATGATGTGACAATATAATTTAACAATTACATAGAGAGAAAGAGACAGATGTGTGTACATATATAGTTAAATCTAAATATACATTTTTATACATATGATACAATGGTATAGATACATATATAATGGATCTATCTATCTCTATATATTGTTGTTTCCAATTTCTGGAACACCCTAATTCAAAGCTCTAATTAAGGAATCTCACAAATTCATAAGATCATCAAAGGAGGTATCTACATTCGAGCATAATCTGGTGAATATTGCTCACATCAAAAACATGAAGGATAGTGTTTGATCCTGTTGTTGACTAAACTTTTATTGTAATCATAGATGCAAACTCCCTGTGATACAAAGAAAACACATATTTTGTTCACTTCCGTTGAGGTCCTGGCAAAAAGATTTAGTATCTTGGATAAAACCATTTTCTGAAAGAAAGAACTTATACTCTACCCCTCTATTTCTTTCAATCTGGGTGTTGATTCTACACTTATTGAGAAGCCATGACACCACAATTAGACACTACATTTGGTGGTTTTGATTACATCTGGATGACTTCATAAGATAAGCCTATGACAGCATCCTTCTTGTTTATCACAGAGATAAAATTTTCTAATCCTAGATCAGAGTGTATCTGTCTAGAATTTGACCATGGACTAGTCCAGCAGTCTGTTAGTTCTCAGTTACAATTCTACATCTTGACAACTATATGCACAGACACACATGAATTGCACATGTGCCCCCCAGAGTTTTTTTCCAAATTTTTATTGGTGCATTATAATTATGCATATTTGTGGAATTAATTGTTACATATTTGTACATGCACATGATGTAACAATATAATTTGACCAATGTTCCCCAGTATTTCCCCTTGTTTCCCTTCCTCTTTCCCCCAGTCCCTTTCCTATATTGTACTGATACTCCTTTAATTTTCATGACATCCTTCACCACACACACACACACACACACACACACACACACCATTTCTTTCCTTTTTCCTCTTTAACTTCCACATACGAAAGAAAATATATGACCCTTGACTTACTTCATTTACCCTAATATTCTCAAGATCCACCCATTTTCCTACAAATTACATAATTTTTTATGACTGAATAAAACTCCATTGTGTATATATACTGCATTCACTTTAATCACTCATCCATTGATGGACACCTAGCCAGTTCCATAGTTTTTATACTGTGAATTGTGCTGCTATAAACATAAGTATGCACCTACCACTATAACATGATAACTTTGATTCTTTAGGATAAATATCAAGGAGTATGGTTTAGCTGAGCCATTTGGTGGTTCCATTCCTAGTCTTTTGAGGAATCATAGTGGTTATACTAATTTACAATCCCAACCAACAGTGTAAAAGTGGTCATTTTTCTCCAACTCCTCTCCAGCATTATTGTATTCTTGATGGCTGCTATTCTGACTGGAGTGAGATAAAATCTCAATGTAGTTTTGATTGGCATTTCCCTAATTACTAACAATGGTGAACATTATTTCATATATTTGTTGATATTTGTTATTTTGTGTTTTGAGAAGTGCTTGTTTAGTTAATTTGCCCATTTATTAATTGGTTTTTTTTTTTTTTGGTGCTAAGGGTTTTTTTTTAACTCTTTGTATATTCTGGATATTAATTCTCTGGCAAAAGAGTAATTACAAAATTTTTCTCCCATTCTGTGAGTTTTCTCTTCACACTCTTAGTTGTTTCCTTTGCTGTGAAGAAGTTTTTTAATTTGATGCTGTTCCACTTATTAATTCTTGATATTTCCTGAGCCTTAGGGATCCTATTGAGACAGTCATTGCCTAAGCTTATATATTGGAGAGCTGACCCTATATTTTCTTTAAGGAGTTTCATAATTTCTGGTCCAATTTCTTGGTCTTTGATCAATTTTTAATTGACTATTTTGCAGGATAAGAGATAAGGATCTAGTCTTATTTTACTGCATATGAATAACAAGTTTTCCCAGCAAGATTTGTTTAAAAAGCTGTCTTTTCTCCAGTGTATGTTTCTAACACCTTTGCCAAATATCAGATGACTGTATCTGTGTGGATTTGTTTCTGTGTCTTCTCTTTTGTTCCATCAGTTTATGTGTCTCATTTTATGCCAGTACCATGCAGTTTTTGTTACTATAGCTCTGCAGTGTAATTTGTAGTCAGATATTGTGATGCCTTCAGCATTGATTTTTTGGCTTAGAATTGCTTTAGCTATTTTGGGTCCTTTATTCTTCCAGAAGAACTTTGAGACTATTTGTTTTTTTCCCCCTAATTCTCTGTAGAATGTCATTGATATTTTAATGGAATTTGCATTGAATTATATATTGCTTTTGATAATATAGCCATTTTGGCAATATTAATTCTATCTGTCTATGAATATGAGAGTTGTTTCCAGTTTTTGTGTCTTCTTCAATTTCTTCCTTCAGTATTCTATGGTTTTCATTGTAGATATTTTTACCTCCTTGGTTAGATTTATTCCTAGGTATTTTATTTTTTTTAAGGCTAGTGTGAATAAGACTGTTATTCCTAATTTCCTTCTCAGCATATTTACTACTTGTGTTTGTTCTGGTTCTTCAAGAGACTTGAGATACATCAGTAAGTTGTTTACTTAGTATATTTCTGACTTTCTCATGTAGATACTTTTAGCTATAAACTATCTTTTTACAACTACCTTCACAGTGTCTCAGGGGTTCTGGAATATTACATAACTATTTGCATTTGGTTTTAAGAATTTTTAAATTTCTCCCCTGATTTCTTCTATAATCCATTCATCATTCAACAGCATATGTTTTCAGCCTCCAAGTGTTTATGTACTATAGTTTCTTGTGGTGATTATTTCTAATTTCATTTCATTATGATCACTAAAATGCAAGAAATTATATCAATGTTTTTGTCTTTGCTAAGAGTTGCTTTGTGGCCTAAAATATGATATACTTTGGAGAAGGTTGCATGAGCCCAAGAAGAAAGTAAATTTGGTTGTTTTAGATGAAATATTCTACATATTTCTGTTAGATCTATTTCATTTATAACATTTTTAGATCTGGAAAGTCTTTATTGAATTTATATCTGAATCACTGATCTATTGGTAGAAGAGTTGAGTTAAATTGCTCAGTATTATTATATTGGAGTCTATCTGAGTTTCAAGTATTTTCTGTTTTTTGGAATTAGGTGCAACAATATTTGGGACATAAACATTTTTTATCATGGTATGTTCTTATTGGACTGTTCCTTTACCAATATGAAGTAATCTTTGTCTCTTCTGATTAATTTTTGCTCAAAGTCTTCCTTTTGGAAATTGAACATTTTATTTCATTTATTGTATCTTTCACTTCCAAGATTTCCATTTGGTTCTTTTTCAATTTCTCTATCTCTTTATGAATTTCTAATTATGTCCTCTCCTGACTTCCTTAATTCATCCAGTTGTTTTTCTATGTCTCTTCCTTAATTCATCCAGTTGTTTTTCTATGTCTCTTGAAATTCATTGATCATTTTTCTAACTTTCCTTCTGAATGCTTTATCTGGTATTTTATTCACTTTAGCATCTTTGGAGCCAGTTGTTGATGAATTATGAACTTCAGGAAGTATCATGTTACCTTAATTTTTTTCATATTTCTTATATTCCTGTACTGTGTTTTATGCATCTTTTGTGATATAGTTCTCTTCTACTCTTACAGGTGGGCCTTTTTAGGGAACAGACTTCTCTTGCCAGAAAATTCTGACATATCAAGTTGTAAATGTTTTAATACATTTCTAAATTGGTTTTGTAGTATTTTCCCTGCCATTTCTTTGGTGGTGATAGCACATTTTGAATCAGTGTATATTGTGTCAGAGCTTGAGGATTCCACTTTCTCTGTAGGTTTCAAAAGATTTGGAAATTATGCTGTGTATAGCAAGGCATGTGAGGTAATATCTGGGATGTTCTTCTTAACAACTCTGTGTATTTTAAAGGGGTATGAGAGTGGTCTAGGCTGAGACACTTCATGGGTGTGATATCCATTGACTTTATGTTAATTAGGATTTTTTTTATGGGGGTGAATGTCCCTGAGTTGGACCTGACACCCCTCCTCTGCCCCAGCCATTCCTATTTAGGGCCTGATCATTAGTTTGAAGGTTTTGTCTCTCCTATTATTTGCATTTAAGTATCACTGATATTTGAACATAGCTAAATTATGTGTAAAGCAGGGGGCTCACTACACTGTCCCTTGGTTGGGTTTAGCTGAGCAGCAGTATATCTACCCTATGAACTTGTAGTTTACCAGCAGATTCCCAGTGCCTCACAAAGGCAGAAATAAATAATAGCAACCACAAAAGCAAACAATATATAATATTAAAGTACGTATCGAGTGTGCACTATGACATCTGTAATATTCACTACTACAAAAACAAGAATGTTGGGGTCAGCAACTGACAATAGCAAAAATAACTGGTAGCCATGAATGAGGTCTGGCATTAAATTTAGTATTAAGTGTCAACTATGCCATCTGTAGTACTTACATAAAGAACAACCTAAATGGTGGGGGAAGGAGACATATAAGCCAAATAGTTCTGAAAGATGGTAAAAATCAATTCATTTAAGAGAAAAAAAATTGATAGGGAGGAAAATAAAATTTTAGAATATTCAAACTATAAATAGAGAAAAAGCAAAAGAGATGTAGCAAGGGATGGCTATATAGAAGGAGGAGAAAAAAATAAACAAAGTAGGTAAAGAAAAAGAGAAAGAGAACAAGAGAATTTGACTATAAAGGCAGAATATAGGAGAGAAAAAGAAATAAACGAAAACAAACTCCAAAATAAACAACAACAACAACAACAAAAAATTCCTAACCCTCAAAAGGCAAGACAAAGAAAAATAACAATAGTAAAAAAATGTTAAAAATGAAAAAAAAGAAAGAAAAGTGTATATGTGTACATCCCTGAATCAATAAGCACAGCAAGAACACCAAATAAAAGAGGAAAAAAATATTTTTAATGAATTCTTAATGAAAATTGAAATAATTTCCTCCACTGCGGGTGAAAACCATTAACGAAGATGGATGTTTGCACTCTAAGCTTCTGTCCTTCTGTCCTTCTCTCTTTCTTCTTGGGCTATGTACCTCTTAGAGAAAGCAAGAGTTAGGATTTTTTAAAAATTTTCCTGCTTTTTGAGTTACTCACCAAGCTGTCAGCCAATTTGTGTGTAAAGCAGGGATTTAGGCCAGCTGGAATGGCCTAAAACTGAAACTGGATGAAGTAGCTTTCAGCTTTCCTTCTCACCAGTTTAAAGTAGAACTGGATGGGAAGGAAGGACTGACCATTGGAAGTTTGGTCTGCACAGACCACATCCATGTACTCCCAGCGTGGGGCTGCTGCAGAGTTCTGGGAGAGGGGGTGGGCTGTGGCTGGGATTTAACTTTAATCAGATCTCAAGAATGTTGTTGGGTGGTATCTGCTCTGGAGAGATATCAACACACCCCTCCAGCTGGGTAGATGCCAATCTGCTGTGATTCTGGATCTCAGGAGTGTCCTTAGAATTCTACTCAGGTAGACCCTCCACAGGTGTCTCACACTCCACCACCCACAAATATTCCAAGGCTTAGACCCCTGAGTATAATTATGCCTATTTGGTTTCTCGACCCTCTTCAGCTGGTCATATAAACTGCCAGACTCAAAAGGAAGCTAGTTGGACTCCTCTTCATTTTTTGGATTTGAATCTCCCTGGGTACAATCTTCTGGGCCTGTTTCACTGGCATTTTGCTAGGTACACCCTAGGCCACTGGATAGGGACTTACCAGAACAGTGTGACAATATTTGCTATGTGCTCCTGGACTCATTTTGGGGCAGCATGGCCTTCTCAAGATGGCTGCTGTCTAAGCTCTCCAATCACCAGTTGGGAAACACAGAACAACTTTTTAAACACCAGTTTGCTGTGTACTTCCAGATCCCCTAAGTTCAGGCTGCTTTTCTGTTCTACAGGGTTTCCACACCAAATGTGTCTGTTGTGTTTCTTTCTTCATCCTATACCTCTCTGCTGATAAGCTAGAGCTTCTGCTGCTACTGCAATTGGCTGTGTTCCATTACACAGCTTCTTATTCTATGTTCAATGAACCTGGATTTCTGAGTGTCTAAGAGACTCTGATTGTCCAATATTAAATTTCATTGAATTCCATCTTTCACCCTTCCCACTGAAAAGCAGTATTCCTGCTGCTTGAATCCTGAGCCACAGAGCAACTAGAAAGCAACCTACTTTTATCTGAGAAAATGGTTTCTGTAGCACTTCTTGATTGCTCTGCATTCTCCTTGGAACTGGCAGGGAGGAGAGCATGGGCCTCCAACCCCATTCACTGTTTATTTCCTAGACTTGTTTTTTTTGTTTGTTTGTTTGTTTTGTTTGAATCAACAAGGAGCATACACCATCATCACAGCACTACCATTTACTCAGGGTGCTACCTAGCAAATGCATATTAGCTTTACTTTTCACAAAAACAGTGCAAGGTAGCTATTACACTAATTTACATATTTGATTGCTCTGATTTAGAAATGCTAAGCAAGGTAAACAGATTTTGTGGTACATAAAAATCTACACTAGAATCTACACTAGCTTGACTCCGCACACTATCATTTCCTCATGCTTGCATCCCTCCCCCTCCCCCTCCTCCTCCTTCTCCTCTTCTTCTTCTTCTTCTCCTCCTCCTCCTCCTCCTTCTTCTTCTCCTTCTCCTCCTCCTCCTCCTCCTCCTCCTCCTCCTTCTTCTTCTCCATCATCATCATATTAATAATAATGATAAAAAAATTATTTCTACTCTTAGTTCATGTTTTTTTTTTTTGTTGTTGTTGTTGTTCTCTAATGGTCACATATTTTGTTCCTGGAAATCTTGAGAAAAGTGTGTTCATTTCTGTGCTGGAAGTTTTATGCCCTTCATTATATCATAAAATTGAAAATTGAGCTCTGCCTCAAAAAATCATCTCTTGAAACATGAACAAAGTTTTTGGATTCATTATTGTTCATCAGCAAATAAAATAAAGACATGTTTACATTTGTTCCATCCTTCTTCATAAGGCTTAATCCCAAACAAATAAAACCTATTCTGAAGAGTTTGAAAGACAAAGCATTGAATATTCCTTTTCCCTCCTCATTCAATTTATCCACTTTTCCACATATTTAACATTATTGAAAATTATTTGTCAAGCTTTGGTGTCTCTTTGAGTGAAGTTGGATGCATTTAAAGTGAACCAGTTAAGATCATTCTTTTCACGCAGTGGCTCACGCCTGTAATCCCAGAAGCTCAGGAGGCTGACGTAGGAGGATCACAAGTTCAAAGCCAGCCTCAGCAAAAAAGCGAGGCACTAAGCAACTCATTAAGACCCTGTCTCTAAATAAAATACAAAATAGGGCTGGGGATGTGGCTCAGTGGTTGAGTGCCCCTGAGTTCAATCCCTGGTACCCAAAAGGAAAAAAGATCACTGTCACTCTGAAGGACGAGATGGGACCCTGTTTAGAAAAGACCTATATAAAAAAACCTGAAGAGGGCTGTGGCATTGCTTCTTAAGTTCTCAATCAGAGATCTGTGTACTCACCAAATGTAACTGAGTGAGACCAAGGAAAGTCCTGGATATGTTTCACCCTGTTGCTTGTTTAGGGGTCATATTATCCTTTTCTTCATCACTTACAACCAAGCCCCATGGTGCCTTGGTGGAAGACACGGTTCATGTCTACTTATCAAAGGCCCCAGAGTTGACAAGAGTCCCTAACTTGTGGTCCTCTAAGGCACTGGAGAGTGGAGAACTTTGCTGTGAGTGCTGGGTAGCAATCCTGAGCAGTTATAGTCTCTAAATATTTCTAGGAAATGTGGGAAGGAGATGAATGCTTTCCCAGTGCCATGATAGGACTTTGAGGGCTAATCCCAAAGGCCTTTTAGAGGAGATGAGATATGCTGCCAGTTACACTTGATGTGTGTCCACATGGGGAGGCGACTTCTTGCCAGGCACTAACTCAGACAGAGGATGCTCAATGATCAGGAGCTACTCCCTGACTCCAGAACAGCAGAGACCCCCTGGGTATTTAGATAACATCCCAGGTGTGTTTGTGAGTACAAATTGGGGGCAGGAACAAAGTTAATGGAATTTACTTTCAATTGGCAAGATTAAAATTTTCTGACTACCTTCTGTCAGGCAGAAAGGGACTTTGAGATAGAAACTAATATAGTAAAAAGTTACACTTATTTGCACACTGAATATGTTGTTTTACTATTTATTTCTATTTGGCTCATTTGCTTTCCAAAGGTCAATTATTTCATTTTATAAGTACAGATTTTTAGTCTAAGGAGAAAAGAGGAAACATTCTTCTAAAAACAGAGGAGAAAACTAAAATAGAATTTGCAAATCTATGTACCATGCATCAGGGAATCTCATATCATTAGCTGCTGTTTTTCACATGCATGACAACCATGTCTTTATTATCAACATCCTCTTCATATGCATCTCCACTTGAGCATTCCTAAACTCCTGCTACCAAATTCAATACATGCAGGGAGACCCCAAATTCAATACATGCAAGGAGACTTCCCTGAGGTCACAGAAATCCCTGTTCTAATCCCTGAATCAGAGCTTGGTAGTAACTTAATAAATTAGGTGAATTTTTTCTTTAAAGAAATCAACAAGGAGATGTATCCATGAGCAATTTCATTCAGTTTTTAAAATTTATATTATTTTTCTATTACTTGGCAACCAAATAGGGCATATCTTCTTCTCTGTGGAGTTCTGAGGGAAAGCATCCACAGCTGTTTGCTGTTAGGCAGTGATCAGGTAGGGCAGGAATATTTCTGGCCGTATATATAAACTCTCCTCTGTGAGGACAACAGCTCTCAGCAAAGGAGAATATGGCATACTGTAGAGGAGAGGTATAAATGGTGCTGTCTGATTTCAGGCAGAACCCTGACCTTCATTGTCAAGGTCCACTTACCCTCCAATGGGGTCTCCCCACTGGGGAGAAGGTGGTCTCTTAACCACTTGGGTGGAGGGTTGCCTCTAAGGTCTTATCCCTGACATTCTTCAGGAAGCTCAGAATTGCAGTTCCTCCAGTGCCCCTGTCTTCTAAAGCCTGAGGTGGCCCTGGGAGATGGTCTAGCCTCCTGCTCCTTGCTCTTGCTGCAGCTGTGACGAGATATCTGGTCACCACGGTGATGTGATAACTGCGCAGTTCTGCCAGGGCCTCCAGACACTGGTTATAGGCTGTCAGACAGTGACCATGGCCAGAGGATAGGATGAAGTCCCTCAGTGAAGGAGCTGAGTGGATTTCTTTTATGAAGGCCTTATGGGAAGGAGGCATGTAGTCTCTCATTCTGTACAGAAAGTCAGCTGAAAGAAACAACCCAGAACGATCTTAGCATCATGTGGAATTTTAGGAAAGCTTGGCTGCTTTTCCAGTTTAGAAGGCACCAAAGACTATGGATGGTGTCCTAACGCAATCTACTTGCTGGCTTTTTTGCTTGTATATGTCATATATTCAAATGTGAATTTCTGACTGTTGACAGGAGATAGAGGAAAGGAAGCAAGTGCATTGCAGATAGCTGAATTGGAACTAGATCTGTCAACCAATGTATAAATATTTATCATATACCAAATAGAAACCAAGTGTGTAGTTGCCAGCTTCTATGAGGGATATCCATAAATGTAGGATACAAACCTTAAACTAAATTGCTAAATACTCTCATAAATTTTGTTTCCTAAGTGCTTTTTTTTTTTTTTTTTTGGATGGAGTCCTAAGAACGATAAAAGTTAGAATGTTTATAAGGACCCAAACACAAAGAATGAGCAACTGTGTTACTAATAGACTCTTGAAGCCAAGTTGGTTAAAAATCAACAGATACGTATGGCAAGTTCATTATGTGTTTAATATTATGTGTAGTATAACAGGTATTAACATCATCGATGCAAAAATTTATGAAAATTTTTCATAGTTCCACAGAATTGACTTTTGTCATAGAGATGATTCTATGACACTGAATTTTTCTCATTTTTTTCTAATCCAACTTGAAAACTTTATAGTACGAAGTGCCTTTTTGCAGCTGTTAAGCACATAGCTCTGTGCTGGCAAGAAAGGAAATGAGCAATTTCAAGCTTCCAAAATGACAGACCCCCCTCTTCTGGGCCAAATGGATTTGGCTGGAACTTGTACCATTTCATGGGGAAGGACTGCAGTGGAGAACTTCAGACCCATTTCCATCTGGCTCCAGACTCAGCCACATGTCGTACCTTCAAACTCCAGATTTCCCCATTTTAGAAAAAGGAAGCTACACGCCTAAGGATCCAAATAAAAATTACAGAGAACAGCTGGAATTATGGCAATGTTTTAAGATTTGTAAAAGGAAAGCCAAGATCCTGCTAAGATCTGGAGTCAATTGACTTGACACCATAACATGTGGCAGGCACACAGTGTCCTAACTAATTTAGGGCAGTACAGACTGCCTGACATTCTCACTTAGATTTGGTTTTATCAATTGGTAAAAACACCTCTTTGTTCACCCTCCCCTTGGAAAAAGAAAAGAAAATGCCTGACTTACCACTTTCCTCGCTGTGATGAATGCCCAGGAACTCATCAAAGGCATGAAGTACTGAGCTCTGAGCTGCACTCCCTCCAGAGTATTTCAAGGGTTCTTTGGAGATTCCTTCATATATTAGCCCCATGGGCATTGCTGGGTTATCTTTCCATCTAAGCAGAAGTAAAAATCAGGGAGAAGTGGGTAATAGGATTGAGGAATGTATTTTTCCATATGGAGAGTGAGTGAGAAAGTGAATATAGATGTGGTGGTTTGGGGACAAAAGATAGGGAGTCTTTGCAGGATATGTTCTGATGCATCATCAACCTCAGCTTCATAACTCGCCAAGGAATTGCAGCCCTTCTCTTCCCTATTTAAAGGATTATTTCCAAGAAGCAAAGGCTTCTTAGAGAGGAATCTTTGGCATTGGTTGCATGACACTTATTCAAAAAGTTCAGTCATCATGATGGCTTCCATACTAATCAACAGAAAAATCTGGGAGCTCTGGAGAACACTTCCTCTCCTAATCTGAACCTTGATGACCTGATGCTTGTAATTATAAAAGTACAACTTCACAAATGCACGCAAATACACACACATATGCATACAACACACACACACACACACTCACACATAAACATTATTGATTTCTCTCCCTGGAAACAATAACTGTAACAGTTGTCTCATTAAACTATCAGTCCTAAATATGACCTGCTTTTATGAGAATTGCATTTACCAAATGCTCTGTTGACAGCAGGCTCTGGGAATATGGGCAGCCACAAAGAGAACATTACACAATCCTTGGGCTTATCAGAGGGCCAATGGCACCGCATGGAGAAGGACTGGTGCTTGGGCTCATAGTCACACTCAGATCAAGTGGGCTCTCCTCCCCACCCCTCCAGACCTCCCCTCTCCTGCTTCTTTGGTTGCCCTCTTTGTTGTCTTCCCTCAGCCTCCTCTTTCTGCTGCCACCTCCTTTACTCACTTTTCTGTGTCTGTACTTGATCTCTTTCCAGAGTGATAGCATCCTAAACTGCAAGGGCTACTGTGCTGTTCATCCAGTGAAAACCACAGGACAGCCAGGCCCAAAGAAAACAACCCTGCCCCTTCTAGCAGGGTTGTAATTATAAAAGTACAACTTCACAAATGCATGCAAATACACACACATATGCATACAACACACACACACACACACACACACACTCACACATAAACATTATTGACCAGTGACCAGTGCCCCTGGTGACTCCACAGTGAGACAGGACAATAGCCACGGGAGCTCACTACATCCGCACCTATGGTGCTCTATGGTTTATAAAGCACCTTCATATCCATGTTCTCACTTCACCTCTTGCAAGTAGATCAGGGCAGATTTTTTTTTTAACTTCCATTTAGAGATAAAGAAACAAAGACTCAAGGAAGTTAAGTCCCCAGGGTCATATTGTTAAAAACAATGAAACCAGATCTTGAGCTCCAAACTTGTAATTACCTATTTTATTATTCCCTCAGAACACCATTTTGTAGATTCTACTGCTACTCAGGAAAAGAATCTTTACCTCTTGTGGCTGGGATCAAGCTACCTTCCCTGTTATGTCAGGTTACATAACAGATACACATCAATGTTCCCTGTTCTTCCTGTACTTATACGTCAACAGAGAAGGGATGCAAGACATATACAAAAGCCACAGACTCTTCTGCTAGCTGTGTGTGAGCTTCCTCAAATACTGCCCTGAGGCTAGAAAGGCTAGAAGGGGCAGGGTTGTTTTCTTTGGGCCTGGATGTCCTGTGGTTTTCACTGGATGAACAGCACAGTAGCCCTTGCAGTTTAGGATGCTATCACACTGGAAAGAGATCAAATACAGAAAGCAGAGCAGGACACATGGGAAGACGGAAGGAAAGATTCCCACTGTGGGATGATGACAAGCTGTAGCTGTTAGGAGCAAGGCCTCTGATGTAGGCAGATAGAGATTTTAATCTCAACTTTTCTATTGATTAACTGTGAGTTTGGGCTCAGTTAAACTTTCTTAGATGCTGTTTCCTCATGAGAGTAATATCAGTTATCTACCTCATTGGATCATTGTGAGAACTAATCAAAATAACATTTGCCCAGTGCCTGGAATACATTGAAGCATCAGATGAACATTAGTATTTTTATCATATTATTCAGAAAGAGGTGGAATTCCTAATTCCCTTTTCTTTTCTTTTTTTAAAGATGGACACAATATCTTTATTTATTTTATTTATTTTTATGTGGTGCTGAGGATCGAACCCAGTGCCTCACGTGTGTGAGGCAAGCACTCTACTGCTGAGCTACAACCCTCCTAATTCCCTTTTCATTATTTGGTAACTGTACAAATATTTCTTAACCTCAGGTACCCCAATTTGTATCTACTTCCTATAACAGAAGAATTAAATGAGATCCAGAGAGGTTTTGTGACTTGTCCAATGTCAGGACCCTAATCTAATAAAATTGCTGAATGATAGGTATTCTGTGGTGAAGAAATGTAGAACACATGACTACCTCTGGGTGATAATCAGAACCATGACACAACTGCAGACTTGATCAGATTTTTCTGTAATTTGGATGACGGTCTATGATCATCTCAATCTCTTTTATTATTTCCTCCCTATCTTGGAACACTTCTAAATGTTAGGTCATTCCTTGGACTTCTCAGTACTCTTTATTTTACAAGTGATCTTAACTAGTATCTTAACAAAACCAACTTTAACTAAAATTTAGACTTATACCTGGACGCCACCCCATACTTCAGAATCCTATTTCTCCCCACTTGAGATCTCCACAGGATGAACATGGCCTTGAAGTAATCTCCCAGAACCCCTCCCTGCTTCCCAAGCCTGTTTCTCCTACAGTCTTCCCAGCAGAAGAGATAACAGAATGAATTTTTTTCAGTGGGTTAGGCCAAGAAACCTCACAATCACTGTAGACTGGTGTACTTCTCTTCAATTCCTTGTGTAATCCAAACAGCAAATTGTGTTAACCTTAGTATCAATATACACGCAGATTCTGGCCATTTCTCAACACCTTCACTATTGCCACCCTAGTCCAGGCTACCACACTGAATCCTAATAATGGTTTCTCAAACACTTTCCTTGGTTTCAAATCATCTATTTTCCACTCAGCAGCTAGAATGATGATCCAAAACCAAAGACAGATCATGCCATTACTCTCAAAACTGCTCACCTCACTGAGAGAGCAAGAGCCAACATGCCCTCACATCCCATATGAATCTTTCTCATTCTCCCTGTATGTTCCAGCCCTGCAGTTCTCCCATCATGAAAAAAAAGGCAATGACAATGACCCTACATCCGGGTCATTGCAATTGCCTTTCCTTTTGCTTAGAACAGGAATCTGGGTGGATCACTCTCTTACTTCCTTCAAGTGTTTGCTCAAATGTTCAAATGCCACTTGTGATGTGGCATTCCTAGATGACAATTATCAAATAAGACATTTCAGCCACCACACCTAACACTCTTTCCAGAATACCTTATATTCTGGTTATCATTTCCCTACATTGCCTATTGTTGCAACACACATTGTAGGATCCTTGCCTTTAGAAGGTCCACTTGTTTTCCATGTTTATTTATTTATTATCTTTTCTCCCTCCTTCAAACAAGAACCAAGATGTTGTTTTGCTTCACTGCTCTGTTCTCAGCACATACAACTGTACCTGGTATGTGGTAAGCACTCATCATTAAATATCCGGTGAATGAATGAATGAAAAAATAGCATTCTATATATCTGTATCTAATATCCAGAATATGCAAACCCAAATGCATTTCTTGAAAGGATCCAGCCAGCTTAAAAGAATTACCAGATATTTCAAATTATCGACACATTAATCAATCTCCTTTTAGTGTCCCAAGTGGAGACAATATATTGAAGCCATATTGAAGAACTAAAGAAACCCCAGTATGGAGGACCAAAAAAAGAAAAGATAAAATTGATGTTCTCTAGCTAGAGTAAGTTCAGTTCGAGGAAGAGAAATTGGATTTCTCTGAGCAGCCAGAGTATCAATCCCATGTACTCTTGGGCCCAGGAGTATTGTAGCATATTTCTAACAACCCCAAGAAAATGGGAAGTTTAAACAACAGATTTGATATGACATCTTTTCCATAGAGGCATCTAACTTCCCTGAGAAATTTAATGCGAGTAGGAACAGAAGGGAATATGCTCATTTACAGATGAAATCCCTCAACTTTCCTAAATAAAAATTTTTAAAAGGAATAAACAAAAAATAATAAACCAAACATAGGACAAATCAAGTACAAAAGAATAAATTTGCATTTTCCAAGACAACCCTCTTGGGAATTCTCAACAGTTCAGATGTTTTGGCCATCTATACATACTATACCTTTACAATTTAGTACTGGCCACATAGTTACATGGGAAATATTTTGAGGATTAGAAATTGATGGGGAGGCATTTATGTAGATTACAGTTAAAATGTGCCACTGACCCAGAACTTATTTTAATGAAAACATAGTCACTCTCTGGTGCTCATCTAATCATGAAGATTTCAGAGGATGTTGCTCATTTTTATCTGATGTCTCTGACATAAAGATGTAGAACTTATTTATTCACTTGAAAGATGCTGTGGTGCATGGAATTCTAAAAAGAATTCTCCAAAATTTCCACTCTCATTTCTAGAACTGTTAATATTAAGAGATATCTTGTCAATGTGGTGTATTATATGTCAAGGCAGAAGAGACTTTGCAGATGTAATTAAGGTTACTGATTAATTAGCTTCAATACAGCGAGTTATCCTGCATTATCTGGGTGAACTGAATCTAATCACACACCTTTAAGTGCACAGTTTCCTCTGTGTACTGGCAGGGGGAAAAAGGAATTAGGGAAACTTGCAGAAGAGAAGGTTTAGAGGTGGTGTTCCTGAGGTAGAGGGAGCCACTTCAGGGATCAGCAGGCCCTAAAAACGGAGAGAAACTCCTGCCCAGTTGTCTGCAGGGAAACAGTTCTCAGTTCTAGGACTCCAAAAATACTGCATTCTTGCAGCAACCTCAGTGAGTTTGGAAGCCAATCTTCACTCAGAACCTCAGCTAAAGGGCAGCCCAGCAGATACTCTGACCTCAGACTCTTGACATTCTAGACAGAAAACCCAACTGAGCTTGTCTGGACTTCAGATCTACAGAACTGTAAGATGATAAAATCACATTGTTTAAAGCTGCTAAATCTGTGGTAATTTGTTATGTGACAAATGAAAAATGAATACAGATTTAGAAAGCAAAGTGAAGCACAAAGAGATTTTCCTGGAATAAATGTTTCCTAAATCCCGGTCTATTTCTGTATGTAGTGTAAGCTTTCTCTACGGTTCCATAAACTTTTGTTAAAAAATAAATGGATTTTTTTTCATGTCTAATCCTACCAAAGGTATACAAAGAAAGCCTAATTTCTCAGCTATGCTCTCAACTCGTTTTGCATACACTTCCTTCCTGTGTTAGTTCGTTTTCTATGAGAGAAAAAAAATACTAGATATGATCAACATACAAGAAAGAAAATTTTACTTCAGCTCAGAATTTCAGAAATTACAGTCCATGGTCACTTGATCCTATCACTTAAGGACTATAGAGAGACAGGGACAGTGTGGTGGAGCAAGGCTGCTTACCTCATGGCAGCCAGGAGCTTCCAGGGTCCCAATATCTCTCCCAAAGGCATGCGCACACTGACCTACTTCCTTCCTGTAAGCCCCACCTGGAAGAGATTCCACTGATTCCCAATAGCGCACACAGCCTCTAGGCAGCATTTAATATCCAAACCATAATAATCTACCTATTTGTTTCATTTCTTCCCTTAAGTCACATACTCATTACTCTAAAGTTATTCTAGAAACCTTGCTTTTCACCATTTAAACATTAAACACACACACACACACACATAAAACTGTCAAATGTGAATAGGAAGGCAATCTGATTAAAACAAGCAATGTCTTAGTCTATGCCTGCTGCTATAACAAAATATTTTTCACTGGATAATTTGTAAATAATAGAAATTTATTTATTTCTCATAGTTGTAGAGCCTGTGAAGTCATAGATCAAGGCACTCACAGGATCAGGCTGCTGAAGACCTACTCTCTTGCTTCCGGATGACTCCTTGAATGCTGTGGAAAAGGTGGAAGGGTAAAAAGGGCCTAGTGGGTTTTTTTGTTTGTTTGTTTGTTGTTTTTATTTTATCTGTGCCAAGGAATAAACCCAGGGCCTCATGGGTACTAAGCAAGTGCTCTACCAACTGGGCTGCATCCCCAGCCCTCCCCAAACCTTTTACAAGTGCTTTAGTGCCTTTCACCAGGGCACAGCCATGATGTCCTACTCTCCTTCCAGAGACTCTACCTTCTAATACCCTCATCTTGTTGATTAGGTTGCAATATAAAGAAATTTCAAAGGGGTGCAGACATCAAACCATACAAAGTTTCTCTTCTAGGGACTTTGAAAGAACATTTCTATATTGTTATCTATTTCCACTTGCTTCAGTAACAAGGAAGAGAATGGGTATAAGTGATAGAGTTATGTGGGTGAAATATTCAACTCTGTCATCAAAGTGGGAGTCTAAGAAAAGTGAATATAAATGGATCTAATATGAAGACCTAAAGACTCTACAAATAGTCAGCCTTTTATATCATTTGCAGATGGTGCCCCACTTCCTTGATCCAAGAGTGGATCCAGATGATTACTTTGCTAGCAAGGGTCACTTGGTATGTTTCTTACTTTAGGAAGGTTCTGTTTGTTTCTCTTCTCATAAATTTGGAAAATGCTACAGAGGCCTCATGCAGAGAAACAATTGAACTATGCTTACCCAGAGAGAAAGATCCGGATGACTGCATAAAATATGTCTGGATCTACATAATCTGGAAAAGCAATCAGAATATGAACTTTACTACAGGCAAAAGAAAACAATTGGTTACATGTGCATGGGCCCTGCTGCTCTCCTGGGGCTGCATCCTCTATCTGATCTGCACAGAGACCAGAATGGAAGTAGCAACAAGAGGCAGATGGAATGTTCTCTTCTGTGGCCCCCCTCATTGGCCCTTACAGAACTTTTAAATGATTCCATATGCTGGCCTTTTCTATTTATGGAACTTCCCTTTCTTACTTAATCACAACAAGGCCATCCTCAAAATTAATATTTTAAAGAGACATGATATGTGAGAGAATGTGGGAAGGGGAGGGAAGAAAAGCAGAGAGTCACCCCACTCAACATTTCCACAAGAGAGGGAAGCCAAATCCATCCATGCTCAGCTGAGGGTCTGTGTAGTCAACAAAGGACACAAGCATGCCCAGGATTGCCACAACAAGTCAGATACAAATTCATTTAGATCTAAACTGCATTTGTTAATGTGTACATCCATTGCTGAATCTACATTGATGCTTGAGGATAACTGATCCTACTAGTTTGTTAACTTGTATGTAAAGAAGTATGTTCTCTTCTTTTTACTAAATTTCTTTCATCAGCTTTGGAGAGCCATTCTCTCCCCTCTTCACAATATGTCAGGTCACATGATATATATGGGGCCCCTCTGAATTCTGTGACCTCCTACATTTTCATCTTATCCAAATTCCTATCTAGGTTGTTTTGTTTCTTAAGAGAAAAAGAAAACTCTATTAAATGAGGCCAAATAACATTGCACAACCATCGGTTTCCCTTTTCTACCGTCATGCATAGTCTGTGATCCTCCATCTCTTTCCTGTCTCTATTTTCTATGAACCATCATGGACTCAGGTAGCTCATACTCTTAGTCTCTTACTTTCGTCTCAGAGTGTTCAAATGTTCACATTCTCACCTCTCATATCTGACAATGACCAAGTGTTGGTTTTTTTCCCTTAGTCATACTTCTTGGTTTTTCCCCCTTCGGCACTCTGTCCCCACCCAAATGACTAAGCAACTTTTGTGCTGAAGCAGAAATGATTGGAGGTAATTTAATATTTTACATAAATTAACATATGAAAGCAGTCAAATGATTATTTCAATATATGTAAAATATTTTTAAAGTAAAGAAATTGTAATAGATTTTTAAAAAATCATTCATGATTAAAGCAACCAAATAATTCAGCTAATTTGGAATTTCTATGTTTCTTACTTACCTTCTTAAACTGATAAAAAGACATCTACAAAAAGTGCTATGCTTAATAGAAAAATATTAAAAATAACTCTTTTAAAGAGTAGAACTAAAAAAGGTCAATATTTCCATTCAGGACTGTCCCTTACTTTGAAAGAAATTAAAGAAAAACTAGGACATGAAAGGATAATCTTTATATACTGGACCCATGGACAAGAAAATTCAATATCTAAGAGAAGAAATGCATTAAAGAGAACAGAGTTCTTTGTGGAATATGTCAGGTCACACGTTATATAACTTTGTAAGACATTCTGCTTATAAAATCACAACGTCTGTAGCACATGTAGCTAAAAAAATCAGCAGAGTGTACAAAAAAAGAAAAAACAATAAGTAAAAGGTGAAGTTCAATATGAAAGTGAGGAAAGACACACATCCTACAGAAAATGGATATGAATGGTGAGCCTATGCTGTATGAATGTGTATGTGCACACACACACACACACACACAGAGATATAAGACAGAGACAGAGTTGTGAACTTATCAGATATGAGAGAAATTGCAAATACAAACATGAAGAAACACCATTTCATATCTATCTGATTGGCAATAACCAAATAGATAACTGAATAAATGAGTGAAATGAATTAGTAAATGAATAGAACTAACAATATTAAATGTCAGTGAGGTAGGATTTCAGTTATTACATAAGCAGTGACATCCTTAGATTGTTCCATCCTTTATTAACATTCAGTTTTACTAACTAGCACCGAACTGCTTTGAGGGCAATTCGGTGCTAGTTAGTAAAACTGAAGATGTACATACCTTCTTATTGTGCAATTCAGCTCCTTGGCATCTACCTTAGAGATAGTAGTCTCTTAAGTACAGACACCAGGAGTTATGGACATGAATACTTGTAGTGGCATTGCTTTTAATAGCAAAACAAACACAGCGGCTGGGGTTGTGGCTCAGAGGTAGAGCCCTTGCCTAGCATGTGTGAGGCACTGGGTTCCATTCTTGGCACCACATAAAAATAAATGAATAAAATAAAGGTCCATCAAAGTCTAAAAAATTATAAAAAACACAAAATAAACAAACAATAAAGAGGAATAACCCAGAAAAAATAAGTAAATTATAGTCTAGTTGTACAAAAACCTGCTATGTAACAGTGACAGGCACTAAATCTATATGACCTACAAGGTAGGCACTTGGTGAAATGGTCAGGATTCGGGAAGAAAACATACATCTTAATTCTTCTTCTTCTTCTTTTTTAAGGTTCAAAAGCATGTAAAATAATGTACTGTTATGAAATACTTTCATAACGAAAATTTACAGAAGTGAAAGAGAACGACTAATATAGTAATCCACATGTTGACAACAGGAAAAATGTTTTGGGGAAATGAAGTTGAAAGGAAGCATTTAGAAGGTTTCAAAGTTTTAGGTAACAGTCCACTTTTTAAGTTGAAAGCTGGGCATGAGGGTTTTATTCTATATATTCAATTTTATGTTGTTTCATCCTTGAAAAAAGACGGCCAGCAAAACACCATGTCCCCAAAATGCCACTTTCCATTCCCAAGAACCTGGCCAAGTCAAGGGAAAATGAATGCAGGCCCACACTGGAATGTCCAGATAAGCACTATCTTGAAGAACACTGACTTGTTCTCGCATGCACTGGGAACTGGGGCAAACTAGCATTATCTGTAGGAACCACTTTCTTGCACGTATGCTAAGCTCCTTGGGATGCTGGTCATACAAATGGAATGGAGCAATCTAAGGATGTCACTGCCTATGTAACCTAACCCCTGTCCCTGTAGGAACTGGTGCAGAACAGACCACTGTGGAAAGATGTACTCTAGTCCAGCCAGCTACCCCTAGAAAAAGTGCCTTGACAGACAGAGACACTACTTTCTGGCAAAGCCTCATGAGGGACAGAGGTGCTATCTATCCAGTCTGAGGCTACTGTAAGCAGTTTTTAGTAAACCTTATGTATTACGTGCCATTTCTGGGTATCTTGTTTTGTTCTATCCATTTGCTTTACCACAACTGGGTTGTGGACAATACATATATTCTATCTTATTTATACATTCAATATTTTGTTCTTTTTTTTTTCCAGAAAACAACTTAGTGTTTATAGTATATAAGGCTATTAGTAGGTTCAGAGTTGATTCAAAATCTGGTATTTGTTGTTGTTACCACCCAGTTGATTTTCTGGGATAAATTTTAAGCAATTTGGGAGGGGGGGACTATTCCAAACAAAATACTGTCTAAGGGATCCCAAGTAGATAAGTTCTTCCTCTACCAACATAGTGCCTTGGGTCAATATGTATCTTTTGGCTGAGAAGGGTGTTTCCTAAAACCCCTTCCAAATGACTTCCTAGCAGAGTGGGAAAATGGCATTGTGGTCTAAGGCTTCTGCTCAGATCGCACTCCCAGGTGCATTCAGTGCCTGGATAAATATCTTCCCATGTTTCTGTTGTTGTTCCCCAATGCGCAAAATAGGAGGCTAAGGATGTAGCTCAGTAGTAGAGTGCTTGCCTCACACCCACTAAGCTACTGGTCTCCAGGTTATGTCCCCAGCATTGAAAATAAATAAACAAACAAATAAAATATTGGTTAAATATCTCATTTGAAACTCATGTGAATCTCCAGAAAATCTATGTGGTTGTGATCAATTTGCATGAAGCTCATCAAAATTTTTACGTTATAAACATTATGATGATATTGGTGATGGTGACAATGATGATAAAACCAAGGAAACCTGCTTTTGAAGCTTTTTAGGAGTAGAGATAATGGGTTTTATGCTGGGAAGAAGCTTTTAAACAAAGAGAACTCAAAAAGGTCAAGGTCACAAAAACCATAGACCCAGAATGACTGCAGTATTGTCATGTTGTATGCATGTTCACTACAATCCCACTGAGACACGTGATGTGGCCAGTGCTCTATTGGCCAACTCAGAAGGCAAGGCTTGGAGGGTGGCCACTCTAGGAGATTGGACTCCACTTTCCAGGGTCTTGACCACTAAGCTGTATCTTGGAAAGCCATATATCTCCACTGAATGTCCCACCATTACCTGAAGTTTAATGAGTATTTTTTAAATTCTCCCTTTTTTAATTTTTAAGAAAGTAAATTATTGAGACTAGGTCATACATGCATTTGGTACACAATTTAAGAAGTACAACAAGGTTGAGAAGAAACAGTATGCTTTTCTGACACTCAGGTTCCCGATGCCACTTTCCCTTGTCAAATTTACTGACTTATATAGAACATTTTATGTAGAATATTCTCTTTAATTATTGAGCAAACGTTTCAGACCTTACTGCTATTCTCAATCTCTTGAAGATGTATATATTTGTATATATATATATTTTTTATTTTTAAGCTATCAATATATTTTGAGTCATAATCTTCTCACAAATTAACTCTAATGTCTAGCAGCATTTTGGTTTATTTTTTCCTTTTGCTTCACTGTTTCACCAAATCCCAACCACTTGAATCGCTAATGACCATTATCCAGTGCCCAAATCTGAGAAAATTATTGCAAAATGTAAGAAATCACCAATTAAACTTAGCATCCTTCCTGTGAATCCCCATCTACTCTGAAAAACAACCAACCAAGCAGAACTTGATTACATCCACCAAATGATAGATCTTTACCAAAGGCATCATGATTTTTGTTTTAGTATCCAGATTTGAAATTATACATACATATTTGATACCTATTTCTGCTACTAAATGTACCTAAACTTTGCCCATCCTCAGTCTTTTTTTTTTTTTTAATGTTTCATTCATTTCTCCTATTTCCATCATTGCTTCAGCCTCTTCCTCTCTTCCCAGGTTTGATAGCAAAGTTGTCAGGGTTTAAGCAGCTCTCAGGCCCTGGATGAGACCAGGGTTCTTCCAGAGAAAGTAATTTTGGGATTGATATATAAGCAGAAGTTGACTAGGAGAAGGGTGAGTAGGAAAAAGTGTTTGGCCAGAGGCAAAAGCAAGAACACAAGAACACAGACCTTGAAATAGAAGAAATAAGGTTATTTTCAGTAACTAAAAGCTAGTAACAGAAAAAGGTACCAAGAGAAACTTGATAGCAAACAAAGTTAGATTAAAATTGAAACAGCATGGAGTCATATCAGAAAAGGGTCTTAGAGAAAAGGTTAAGGATTTGGGCTTTATCCCTAGGGTAAACTAGTGCTATTTAATAGAAATGTGGTACGATCCACATGTAGAATTTTAAATTTTACTGTGACATTTCAAAAAATTAAGCAAGATTAAAATCAATAGTATGTTTTACTTAACCCCAAATATCCATGATATTATCATTTCAATATTTAGTCAGTATAAAAATTACTCATGAGGTTTTTTTTTATAATAATTCTGTGCATGCACTCACACTTCTATCTTACAGCAAATTTAGTTTGGATGCTAAATTTTATTTTATTTTATTTTTTAGTAACTAGTTGATTTTTGATTAACAGGAATTAATTGTACATATTAGTGGGGTCTGATATGATATTTTTATACGAATACCCAGCATGCACCAATCAATTGAACTCTCCCTTTTTCAATTCTCACTACCCACAGCCTTTCCTACTTCTAGTAATCACTCTTCTACATTCAAGTCAACTTGGTTTTGGATGCCACATTTTCAATAATTAGGTGAAATATAGTCTTTGTCATAATAAAAGGGCTTTTAACTGAAAATTATTTTATGCTGATTCAATTTTTAAATTTTATTGAATTCAAATTAAAACCCAAAATTTAGTTTTCCAATCATACTGACCACATTCAAGTGTTCAAATGCCACATGTGGCTAGAGGCCACTGTATGGGACAGAGCCCACATGGACACTCAGAATCTTAAGATCAAAAGTGATGCAGCCTGATTTACACTTTAAAAGTTCACTCAAGGTGTTGTGTAGACAATGAATTAGACCAGGTAAAAGTAGATGATGAAAAGGATTTGGAAAGGTACAGCAGAAGTCCATGCAAGAGTTGGTATGAAAACAAATAAAGAAAGAGATATGAATGATATTTAAGAAAGAGACTTCCAGTTGTATAATGGAGTGCTATTATGAATTGGACCTATTTTTTTTTTACTATAAACAACCAAAAACTCTGAATAAAACATAAAAACATCTAAAAGACATCTAAGATCTGTGATAGCAGCAAGGAACTACCAGACAGAACTACCAGACAGAAACAGGGACTCAGTGAACAACCACTTTGTCCAATCCTGACACAATGTGGCTTGGTTTTAGTGGCTTCTCTGTGTAATGGGGCCAGAAACAAGGACTTGGGCCCAGCCATGGTGACAAATTTCACATGATAGACTTTTCATACTAAGCTGAGAGCTCCAGATGCCAGTATCCTCAAGTTCAGTAAGAAACACAACCTCCTACCTCACTCCTGCTTGCCCCAGGAGACAAAACGAGAATTACCTTGGTACTGAGTCAAACAATATTTAAGAAAAAAAAAAAAAGTCCCTGCAAAGTTGTAACCACAGTTTACTTGATTTAGCCCCAGTGCAACTTCCTGATTGGTATATGGGCCCTCGTTTGCCAGATTTGAATCAAGGTGGTTCAGGATGTTAGTGTTCCCAAGAACCAGGAAGAACTAAATGCAAATGCTTCATTATTCCAGTCTCAAAACACTGCTTGCAAATATTGTTTCATGGATAATCAGCATTGCATAGTGAAAAAGAAAAAAATCAACACGCAAGAAAAGATGACGACCAACTGACAGAACCCACTGGAAAAAGAAAAGAAAAGAAACAAGACACAAACAGCAACCACCAAAGAAGTTAGATGAACACAGAGAAGCTCTGAGAAGCAATCAGGGAGAAAGATGGAATGAAAGCTATGTCTCAACAGTGATGAGGGAAACCTGAAGTTACTGTACTGATATATTTAACATCTGAAAGAATATAACTGCTAACAAAACTATTTTTCAGATAAAGAAAAATCAGGTGAATTTTAGATGGAAGAATTTATCTAGCTGGGCGTGGTGGTGCACACCTGTAATCTCAGCAGCTGAGGCAGGATTATCACAAGTTCAAAGCCAACCTCAGCAACTTACTGAGGCCCTAAGCACTTAGTGAGACCCTGTGTCTAAATAAAAAATGTAAAAAAGGTTGGGGATGTGGCTCAGTGGTTGAATGTCCCTGGGTTCAATCCCCAGGACCAAATAAATAATAAATACATAAGAGTTTAGCCATAGCAGCTGCTCACTAGAGGAAATCCTAAGAGATGTGCTTCAGATGAAAGAAATATGTTTAAAGAGTGACAAGCAAGCTGGGGAGGTGACACATACCCCTGTGCTCAGCTACTTAGGAGACTGAGTCCCAGCCTGGGCAATTTAGCAACACCTGATCTCAAAACTAAATTAAAAAGGTCTGGAGATGTAGGTTAGTGGTTGAGCTCTTGCCCCTGGACTCAATCCCCAGCAACAAAAGGAGTGAAGATTTTAAAAGTTTGTAAATAAATAAGCAAATCAAAGTAAATTATAACCATATAAAATTATAATAATTATTGTAGATTTTTATGTAGTTTTGATGTATGATATGTAATTTAAGTTTTCATGTCTCTAAGAAGTCTTCTCTAAAGATTGATAAAAATCCTCAATATTTTGTGAGCTCTTTGTGTATACAAATGTCTATTTTCGGACTTAACCCATAAACATGATAAAATTGGACTTAAGGTAAATAAGAATTGAAATTAAGTTGGGGTTCAATGGCTTTGATATATTCTAATTACTGCACACAAGACCAATATTACAGGGTTGGCCCATCCGCTCTTCCCAAGCTTCCTACAAGACCAAAAATATATCTGGTCTCTGAAGAGAGGAAATTATGCTAATCCCTGGAAAATAGAAAGAAGGGCAAAACTGTGAAAATGCCTCTACAGACTCATTCTCTGTTAGAACAGCAAAATTAGTTCTACCTTAAAAGAAATATAGTGCACCAGCGCCATCTTGTGGAAAGATCAGTCCTCACCTATTTTGGATGTGCCCAAACTTTAGGCCCTTTTTCCCATCTGCAGAGCCTTCAACCTCTTGGATCCTTCAGAAACAAGGGGGCATTATACCATGCATTCGTCCTAAGGTTCTGGTCATGTCCTGGATGCAGAGCTTCAGTTGCTGCAGGGCCTCAAGCAGGGCATCCTGGCTGGGCTGCAGGACAGCATGCATTGCTTGAGCAAGTGCCTGGGGATGAGATTGCTTTGTTTGCCAGCATTCTCTTAAAGCCCACTGAGGTTCCACGGCTGGGGAACCCAGGGGCAGGCACCCCACAAACTTCTAGATTGTCACATCTTCCTGGGAGTATTCTTAAAATGAGATTTGCCATGAAGTCTATTGAAAGCCAGAATCTTTCTGGCACCTTTCAGACAGAACCCTGGTTAGGTTTTTTCTGATTCTTTCTAGTGGCTGCTACTCCTTATACATCTTGAAGAGACTAAGCTCTATCATTTTTATTCCTTTTTCTTTTGGATTTATTACACATTATGTTCATTTCTACTATATTGCCAACTAGGGCATCCTAACTCCAAAGCTCTGTCTTTGATAAAAATCAGACAAATTCTAAAGCTCCCCCAGCCTTTTCTGATACATGTAGGATACCTGAAAAAAATTCAAACCTGCAATCCCCAGGGCAAAGTCATCTTAATGCTGCCTTCTGGCACTAAATACATAAAATACATTTCATTTCATTTTTCTCTGAGGCTATATAGCAATGTTTTCTGCCAGGAATATATTTGTGTGTGCTCTTGATTTCTCTCTCTCTCTCTCTCTCATCATTCAGGTATTAACTTAGCTGTCATTTCTCTGGGGAGGCTTTGCCTGATCCTTTAACTCTAGACTTGTCTTTTCATGAAACATGACATTTTTTCTCCTTCTCACCCTATATTAATCCATCTCCCTCCACTAGATCCTGTGCTTCCATCAAGGCTGGAACAATTTCCATCTTGTTTGCCTTGATTTCCCATTCCTAGAGTGATGCATACAGAAATTATCTACTCCAAGTTTTACAGCAGTTAAGCAAATGAAGCTAACACTGTGGACTAGAGTTGAGATCTTTTCTCTCAGATTTGAACTAAGTAGGACAAGGTTAATATTCATCTACATTGAGAAATCTACTTCAGGGAAAGGAACTGGGGTTGGAGAGAGTGATCTCGGACTAATTTCTCAAATTTAAAAGAAAAAAAAGGCTATAAAGTGAGAAGATACCTTAATTCCAGGCACAGCTGCTTTCTCCACTAAAACAGTCACCAGTATGAAGCCACGCAGACTCTCTCCCCCAGGAAACAGGATGATGGTGTCCAGGTTGCTTGGGAAGGAGATTGTCACATGGTTAAAGGGGTGGACACTGTGCTACAAGTACTCAGTGCCATAGGTCTCCACCAAGTAGCCTACTACAGATACAGTCAGGAAAACATGTTTTCCACTCCTTAAGACAAACCTGAGGATGAGTATCTATCTTCAGCAGCATCATGGAGGAATGAGAATAATACGTTCAAATCCAAATTAACCTTACCTGAGGACTCTCACTCAAAGTTTAGCATGGCCCTGATGGTCCTGGACTATCAACCCAGTGGAATGGCCAGGTGAAATATGGATAGGCAGTTCTTAGCTAAAGGTATAGCTGTTTCTTGAGGATCACATCATTGTTGTCCAAAGATGAGGAGTCTTCGAGCTGGGGTAACCATGCTCCTTTCTTACAGATATAAAATTATGGTCCAGAGACACAAAATGGCTTGTTCAGGGTCAACATATAACTCCTATAGCACATAACCAGACCAGTGTTCCTTTTAATCTGGAACTAAATGCCATGCAATATACCAGAAGCTGTAAGACCATTACAGAGGAATACATCTTTTTTAAAAAATGACCAGTTGTCCTTTAGATTGATTCAAATATCTCAGATGTCGATCCAGTCTACAAAACCTATAAAGTTAACTCCAAAGATTATTGTAACATAGATGTCTTTCACACCTTAAGAACAGAGCAAAACAAACCAAATGAGAACAAAACAAAACTTAAGACAGGAATTGCATTATTCAACAGAGTTACATTAGCGTGGGGAGTGATATTTTCGCCTTTCACCCCCCTACCTCCTGAACTACAGCTTTTATTCTGGACTCTTTAATAGAGGCTGAGGTCTGAGGATGGGAGAAGCAACAGTGGCTTCAGAGGTAGCTTTACTTTTTAGGGAAAGTGGAGCCTAAGAATGTCTTGGCCATACCTGCCCCATGAGCTCTAGTCCATATAATAATGAGATGTTTCAAAGGAATTCTTCTATAGGTGTAATCTGCCTACAATTTGATTTTCGTAGAAGTTATTGTGAGACAGAAATATTTTTCAGAGTATTAGACTTCAAAGAGTCATATACTTGGTAAAGTTCTTTTTTAAATCTGTTTCCTTCTATTGCACTTTACTTGCTTTATTATGCATAGATTGGAAAATCAAGACATAAAGAAAAGTAAGTTCCTCATTTTTACAAGGCAAAATCAACCATCTCCAACTTTTGGACTGTAAATTTTTGGCATATTTCCTTTTTTATCTTTTTTATGTGTTTTTATATAGTCGATACTGTGCAATACAAATAAATTGGGATGTTCATGTTCTATTCTAAGCTTTAAAATTTAGCTTAGATTCTAAAGTGAGTAAAAGATTTCTGACAACTTACCTGATTTCCAGGGGTCTAGCCAAAGTTCAGTTATTGGCAACCACCAAGAGGAAGAAAGAGAAAAGAAAAAAAAAAAAAAAACAATTGAGTTTGTAAACCAGATATAGCTTCTAGGGTCACATGTACCCAGGAACACACACTCGTGTGTGATACAACTAATACATATATTGACACACATCTTGCACATTGTTGGTTATGACTGGACTAGGAACCACTGTGTGGTTCCAATAAACATATTGTTTGTGTCACCCTTTGATATTTGTCATGCTCTGCTTTGTCTCATTATTTAACCACTTTGGAAGTCCTTAACTACTATGTCTTTCATTTATTCAAAGCACTTAGCTCTGTGCTAGGCATATTAAAAGACTTCAAAATGTACCAACAAGCATTTGTGAGGAAGCCCAGGACTGTGCCTGCTTATCTGGGGTTAAATAAGCCCAATACTCTCACTTTGTAGGACGTCAGCCTTTTATTTTGTTTTTTTGACTTTCCCAATCCAGTACTGCCATTTTTCCCTTTAATCTTCTTGTTTCCACTCTTTTTTCTGAATTGTAAATTCACCTTATTCAATATCCAATGCATTGACAAGAATAATTCATGTGTGTTTATTCATTATCTCTTCCCACCCAAACTCTAAGCTAGATTTTGCTATTTTCAATGATCACCACTTTTGTTATTAAAGCATAATTGGTCAAAATTAAAATGTAATTATTCAACAAAACAAATTTCCAGGTCCTTAGAGACCTGAGATGACCCATTGATTCTTCTTCCAATGGGGATATAAATTAACCTAAAAGCTAAGTTGTATATTAAGTATTTACTCCTTTACAGTTGAGTCCCATTATCTCCTTTAGGAATCCTTGGCTACCTACAACCATTGTGCTGAAGAAGTTCTTCCTCACATCCAACCTGAATGTCTCTTCAGATATTTTAATCTATCACAAAAGTAAGTGCTATATCTTGCATCTATAGCCAGAAATAAATTTGTCTGTGAAAATAAAAGTTCAATGGGAAATTTAATACTTCTCTCCCACTCATTTCTGACTACTGGATTTCTTATTTGTTACAAAATCATGCTATTTTTTCCACAGACAAAAGCTTTTATTCCCAGCAGAATTATCAAAAAGTGATGTGTTAGGTAGAATTGATGACATTATTAATCAAATTATCAGTCTAACATACCTAGATCACCAACTCTCGAATCACATACAATCATTATTTTATGATCACTGTATAATGATCATTTATTGAAGGTTCTAACTTGACTCCAATGGAGGACATATCAGGGAAGAAACAATTTAATGAGAAGAAATAAATGAAGTAGGATTAGAAAAAAAATGAATAAAGTAAGATTATACAGGACCTCGAAGGTTGGGTTAAAAATTTTAGATATGATGTGACAACAGCAAGAAAAGTGGTTTGGGCCATGTATTCAGAGTGGATTTGGGGGACACTTATGATCAAGTTTAATCTTTGAAACCACAAAAACAATCAATGTGAACATCCCTAATGATAAAGGAACTAAAAAGTCTGGACTTTCCTTGTGGAGAGAGGTGAAGTTTTAAGACCACCTTTTACTGAGTTTCAAAATCCGAAATGTTCTCTCCCTTTCTTACCCTTCTGGGTTCCTTTTCGTCCAGTTTGCCAGCACCAAGTCTGAGTGTACCAGGATAGGAGGGAGCCCCAATTTCCTGGAGACTTCAACAAAGGGAATGGCAAGATTTCTTGGCAGCACCTTTCAAATATAAATCCAGACAAATATCACATTCTAGGAAGAATGTGGCAGAGGAAATACCTACGGTTGTCTTTTATTCCAGCAATCCTGTGGTCAAGAAATGATTTGAGGATCACATTTGAATTAGCGGGGTGATCCTTATTCACATGCTTCATGCAGATATCCATGAACAGTAACTTAGTGGCAGCACTGTTTATGAGTACACACTGCAACATGTATGAAAATTACTAACCTCAGAAACTGGCTATGCAAAAAAACAGTACTAAAGCAGGAGCTAAATAAATTAGCAGTGGGAAAAACTCTTTCTCTAGACAGATAGTTAGACCTCTAGATACGGGTATACACATAGATGGAAATACATGTATGTGCTTGTGTGTTTGTGTGTCAATCAGAGAGATCAGAGCACACTGGATAAGAGTGAGAAAGACAGACATTTCAGTCTGTGTGGAAACCAAGTCTGTTGGTCACTTCCTAAGTCAAACCCGATAATGACTTTCAAATAAACCATTTCTGGACAGACACTATTTACCCTCTTCTATAGCCTCTGACTCTTTGCATAATTTTTTGTAGTTTCAACCTACACTTTGAGATATGAAGTCCCTGGTTCCATTACTCATGGTATGACATCATTAAAATACACCTAATCTCCTTACACCCAAGGGATCCTTCAAGTCACGGAACCCCTATCCCCTTCTCTACCTTTTCAACTGTTAATCTTTGGAGTTCTCTTGAACAGTTGCCACAGAGCCTTATCTGCTTACATCCCAGAAAAGCTACTCAGATCCATGGGATTCTCTATTTAAATTAAAGTTAGATTAGTCCAAATTAAAAAAAAAAAAAGCATTTGTATGCTCCTCATCTCCTCACCTCATATTCTTTTAAGATAGAAATATCTGTTAAAGAAGCTCTACTTCACTTTGTTGTTTTTTTTAACTTGGAGTTTTAGGTAGATTTGGTACAGCATTTTTAGATAAAAAATTATAAAGACTTTTGAATTTTGAAACTCTAAGGAACACTTTCTTTAGAAGGCAAGGGCAGGAGTGACAACAGGAGTCAGATACATGGTCAACACAAATATGAAAAATGCTCAATGTCATTAGCCATGAGGAAAAAGCAATCAAAACCACAATGAGATGCCATCTCAACTCAACCAGAATGGTGATTATCAAAATAGACAGATAAACAAATAAAACTAATAACAAATTATGGTAAGTATGTGGAGAAAATAGAATCTTAGTACACTCTTGTTGGAAATGCAAATTGGCACAGCCACTTTGGAAACCAGTATGGAGAGTCCTCAAAAACTAAAAGTACTCCTAGCTATATATATTCCAAGGTGATGAAACCAGCATACAAAAAAGAGTCATCTGCACAAGAGTCATCTGCACATGGCAGCTGTACTCACAACAGCTGAGGTATGGAATCAGCCTAGGTGCCTCTGAAATGGATAAAGAAAATGTGGTATGTATACAAAATAGTGGATTAGCCATAAAAAAGAATGAAGTCGCTGAGTGTGGTGGTGCACACCTGTAATCTCAGCCACTGGGGAGGCTGAGACAGGAGGATCATGAGTTCAAAGCCAGCCTCAGCAAAATTGAGGTGCTAAGCAACTCGGTGAGACCCTGTCTCTAAATAAGATACAAAATAGGACTGGGGCTCAGAAGTTGAGTGCCCCTGAGTTCAATTCCTAGTACCCCCCACCCCCCCAAAAAAGAATGAAATCCTCTAATAAGAGCAAAATATATGTAATCAGAGGACATTATATTAAGTGAAATTAGCCAGAAAAGCAAGTGCCACATATTCTTATATGTGGAAACTTTACAAAAAAAACCCCAAAAAACCAAAAAACTGGAACTCAAAACAGAATAGTGATTAATATGGATTGAAAGGGATATTTTGAAGAGGGTGGGAAAAGGGAGGTTGAATTTGACAATGCACGGAAATATAAATGAACCCCAATAATTCATGCAATCAGTATGTATTAATAAGAACATTTTAAAACAGTAAGAGATGACCGAAGGCCAGGTCTGGGGTCTGGAAATGAGGAGCCCTGTGGGGTGGCTTGAAACCACATGGATACAGCAGTAGGCTGGAGACTGCCTCCCCCTGCCTTTTGAGTACTTCTCCCCCTACTTTAAGACAGTGATTTAGGGAGAAGATAGCATAGAGAGCCTCATTGGCATGTCCATGTGCCTAGATTTCAAATTTTTCAGACATACAACTTTTTCAAAATGAGATGTACATCATAAAAACCCCAAAGCAGCTCTACACTTTGTCCCTAGGGCTCCTTCCTGTGCTTTGGGGAGGAATAAGAGGTAGAATCAATCGGGCAGACAAATTGGGCACAGGCTGTTCACTTAACTGTGTTTTCTAGAACATGGAACACTTTTTGATTTCTGGAATAAGGATCTTTATAAGAAATGAAAAGTAATATTAGTTTAGAAGATGGGTAGTAGAGCCCAGGAATTTATGTCCCAAAGTACATGTTGTAATTATAAAAGTTTATGCAAAATGTCAGAAAAGAACAGATAAATTATCAAGAGATAGGCTTATAATTAGCCTAAACAGCATTACTACATAAAGATCAGTGTTATAAATGTCAACGTGTCCCTCTGGGAAAAGAAGGCTCCATGAGGGAAATCAGAAGAACCAGGTTCTGGCCCTGGCTTTTCTACTAATTTGCTCTCTGACTTTGGACAAGGGACTTAACTTCTGTGCTCCTCAGTTTGTAAAATTGACATAGTATAACCCTACATATTTATGAGATTGTAAAAAAGCATCCAAAACAACAGATATGTTTAGGAGTATAAGACAGCTGTAAGTCTTCAATGTGTTTTCAGGATGTCTTCAAATGCAGCTCTTTACACACTCATGGAGGAAAGTGCCAGAGAAAATAATCTCAAAGGCTAATTAATAAAAGGGAATATGACTATCAGTCTAAAAGAATATTAGCTTCCTACCAGGAAAAAAAAGTAATTCTTTATTTAAATTGTCTCTTTTCCTCTCCTTCAACTGATATCCCACAAAATAAATAAGAAAGTACACTTTAAAAAATATAGTACCAAGCAGAGAGCTTATCCCAGGTGCAGAGGACCAGGCAGATGATAGGACAGGCATCTGTCTGCCTCTTACCTCTTTAGGCTGTGTCTCTCCTTCCTGCCAGACATATCCCATGGTAATGGAGCTCAGGACTAAATGGGCCAAGCGTTGTTGCCGGTAACTCTTTAGGAACTGGCAGCTCAGGAGGGGCATCTGTTCAAGAGACATTCCAAAGATTAACAGCTGTGAGGGTGGGAGATAGGTACAGGGTCCTGTGATTTGAAAGGTGTAAGGAAGCCTGTTAGATTTCAATGAAGAAGCCGATAGCCTTCATGCCCATTTATTTATTCCCAGATCCTAGGACACTCAGTATGGGAGGTAACCCACTTGGTATTGTTAAGGAAGTACCCAATTACCCTACCTGAATCCCTAAATTATCCGCTCAATTGTGCCAAAGACTCTGGTCTCCATTGCTGAAGCTACTGCTTGGTTCGAATATTGTAGAATAAATTGCTCCTAGGATTGAGATAATTTATTTCATAGGAGTCACTTTTGACAACTTTTACAGTCTTGTTTTATCAAGGCCGCCTGCTTACTTGACATCATTTAACCCTGTAATAGTCCCACATGGTGGTCACCACGCAGGGCACTCTCCATTGACTCCCGGAGTAAAAGGAGGTCCGATGGGGTTAGGAATTTGACTATATCCCCATAGAAAGGTAAATGAGTTGGGGAAAATGGAGGTTCAGCTTTTGTTTGAAAACTATAAGCAATAAAGGTGGCAAGGTCTTTTTATACCTGCTCCCTTCCCATGCCCATTTTTTCCTTCTCCACAATGGGGATAACAATGGCCTCAATGAGACATTTAAAGGTAGTATCATTATTAACAGCAGTGTCCTGGGCTGGGGACATAGTTCAGTTGGTAAAGTGCCTGCCTCGCATGCATAATGATCCCTGGGTTCAAGCCAGACATTAGGTATCTGTGACAGCCCTGCACCTAACAAATATTACCGATTTCTCAATTTTGCCTGGGGCTCCCCTGGCTATCGTGGCTGATCTCAGCAATCTCTGCGCACTGTCTTTCTGAGCACATCCCCCCTGCTCTCCTCCCCACTTTGTGCACCCCCTACTCTAGACACTGCCCAAGCTAGATCTTGCTGGTGACTCTCTTCCGGCGGGAAGGTCAAGAATGGGATGGCGGGGAAAGTTTCCAGCATCTTTCAGCTCTCCCGGCACTGCCAGGCGGGCAGAGCGCAGGGGTTGGTGCCGGCGGCTCTGGAGCATAGGTCGCCTCGTCTGCATCCCTACTCAGTCCACCAGGGGGCAGTCTCTCATCGCCGGACTAGAATTCTCCAACGCTACCGCAAACACTGAGTGCTCTGGGCTGTGGCTGGGGAGCTGATCCTGCGGGCCCTGCTGAGATGCTGCATTTTAGCTGGCACCAGCTAAGAATTATAACAGTTGTTAGATTACTTTTAAGGTATTTCTTATAATACGCATACTAAAGTATCCAAACTGCCCATGCAGGATGGTATGCTGTCTTCCCCCAAATCCAGAGGATAAAACTGAGATTCAAAGACGTTAAAATATTTGCCCAAAGTCACAAGGCCAGGAAAGACCGGGTCAGGTCTGCTGACCACAGTCCTACTCTCCATGTCAGCACTGTCTAATGGAAATATGTGAGTCATACGTTTCGTTTGAAAAATGTCAAAACACATTAAAAAAAAAAAAGTAAAATAGAGACAAGTAAAATGAGTTTTAAATTTTATCAAGTGGTTGTATTAAAGATTTATCAACATGTAATCAATATAAAAATAACAAGATATTTTACAGTTGCTCTTTCAAAGCCTTCAAAATCCATTAGTAGCTCCTTAATTTTTACTAGTCACATTTTAGCTGTGGAAATAGTCACAGCTAACCTGCGGGGCAGCCTTTAGGTAAAGGAATACGGTTCAGATGAGAAATACTCATCATGATTGGAGACACTTTTTAGGAAACTTCATGCACATGCATTCCAGAGTCCCTGGCCTTACCCTCCAAGTATACAGTTATAAATCAACTAAAAGCCAGGCATGGTGGTGTAGGTCTGTAGTCTCCACTTCTGGGGAGACTGAGGCAGGAAGACTGCAAGTTTGAGGCCTACATGGCCAACTTAATAAAACCCTGTCTCAATAACAACAACAACAACAACAAAAATGCTGGGGGCTTTAGCTCAGTGATAAATCACTTGCCTAAAAACAACTAAAGGGATTAAAACAGAAAAAAAAAGAAAGAAGAAAAACTTATAGGAGAATATTTTATATATTTGTGTATGGAAGTGTGTGTATATGAGAAACAGTGAGTCATACACCTGTTTCCCTCATTTTAAGGCAATCAACTTGATTTCCTACTTTTGGTTCATTGTAAGATGGAAAGTATATACTTGGCTGAAATAGTTTAGCTTAATTTAATATTAAAACATTTCCCCTTTTGTACCTCACAACAGTGAACTGGCTTATTTCCTGATTTTCTTAGTATTTGTTGTAATCTCCTTTGATAGGAAGGAGGTGGGATTGAAGCCACTTTAAGTACAACATAAGAATCAGCATTTCCATTAGTTGGTTTCAATATCTTTTCTTTCACCAGAATTTTGCTCAGCTCAATGACTGCTTCTTTAGTCACATGTTGTTTTGCTGGTGACATTGTAGTATTAAAAGAGCTAGCATTAATCTTTTTTCTTGGCAGGTCTCACTCATCAGCTAGACTAAGCTTGTGGAGAAAAACATTGACTTTTAAAAATAGTATTCATATTTTTAAGTTACAAAAGTAATAAAACATTGCTGTAAACAGTATCAAATACAGTATAGGTCAATATATCTCAAAAACATACATTATTTATAAGCAGAAGTTTGTTTCTGCTAGTATCTATATTACTTCTTGGATATAATCATTAAAAGTTTAATATGTATTCTATCTATGCATCTATCTTTTCAATAATAATTCAATCTCCTTTAATGTATACATCATATAGTCCACATTATATGCTGTTATACACTTTTGTTTTCAGTAACCTATATGGCAAAAAATATGTATATATAGGCATATACATGTATACATATATACATTGTATACACACATACATTGTAATTTAATAGCTGCAGTTTTCCTCTGTTTAACAGATCCATCTATTAATAGAACTTTAGAATATTTTATCTTTTTATTTTGCTATTATAATTGTTGCAATAAACAGATTTGTGTACTCATCTTTGCCCTTTTGAGTATATATCTTTGCAAGATGAATTCATAAAAATAGAGTTTCTGGATTGAAGCAATTTAAGATTTTAATGGGTATTTTAAAATTGTTTGCCAGAAAGAGTTATCTTGAACATGTGTTTGTTCCTCTAGATCATGACTAACACTATGCTAATGTGTTTACTTGTTTAATTTAATTCATTGCAACCTGCTAGATAAAGACACTTAATTCATTGTTTTCACTTGCATATATGGTTTGTTGATGAGGTCATTTTTCATATTTATTAACAACTTGAATATTTCTTTCTGTAACTGAGATATATATATATATATATATATATATATATATATATATCTCCTTTGCCCATATTTTCCAGTGATTATTCATCTTATTGATGTGGTGGAACACATTTTCCATATGGATCTTAATATTTGATATAAATTTTCTCCAAGTTTATTGTTTTCTTTTAATAATACTTTGAACATTACCTTAACATTATTTATATTATAGTTGGGCACATTGAAAAGATATTATGAGAGGGTTATTATTAATACCTCTTTCACAGATGAATAAAATATATTGATTGCATTTTATTCCTCAGCCAATTTGTTCTGAATTTTTAATGACTTTGGAAATATGAACACATAATTATTTTTTCCCTTATAAGAAGATATTAAAATTTTATTAATTAGTATAAATTATGGTTTCCATCACAACAGAAAAAAAAGGTGCTCTACCAATGGAACCTTTTATCTTTCTTAATGAAATTCAAGTAACATTTTGAGAGTTTCTGGACTCAGGTTGGCAGAGAGAAGTATGAGTTTTTCCCTTTGGTTTTGTCCTGGTTTTGCCATCCAGGGGCTCAAAGTCAGGGCATCCTGTGGCTCTACCACCTAGCTGTATCCCCAGGCCTCAAATTATATGTTATGCTCTACAACCTGGGCTGGTAGTGTAGCTCAGTGGCAAAGTGCTAACCTAGCATATGAGGCCCTGGGTTGGATTCCCAGCATCACAGAAAACAAACAAAAACAGTTGAGGAGCTTCTCAGAAATAGTGAACATTCCTTCAGAATCTACAACTTGACTCAGGCCAATTTGTTTGAACAGTGTCTCTCCACTGAACATTCTGAAGTTCATCTCATAGCTGTTTACTTATTAGAAGTATTTTGTGAATTGATGTCACATGCATATGAATTGAATGCATGTGATATCTGTTTACAGCTTAATGAATACATATAGGCACTTACTTACCTTTCACTCAACTTAAGAAACAGAGCTTGATCAAACCTTCAGAGCCCTGTGAGTGCTTCTAATTGTATTACCTAATACCCTGCCTGTCCCTCAAAAGCATCTATTTGATGCATTTTTTATTCCCTTGCTATTTATAGGTCATGTAAAAATACATATGACCACTCTACCTTGTGTTATTTAGTTGGAATGACTTTGAACTTAACAGAATAGCATCATACTGAATGTATGCTGTGATTTACTTTTCTTATTCAACACTGTGGTTTTGATATTCATCAGCCTTTACAGCCTGCAGCTGCACCTCATTCACTTTCAGAACTATTGCATTTATTTTGCTAAGATTAATTATACTTTTTCACCTCTAAGGGCACACTCCTGCCTAAGCACTAAGAAAAGATTGTTTATGGCTATTTCTTTCGTTTTTCTTTTAGCCTATTTTGATGATCCAAGGTCCTATTTTAATGATACTGGGTTTATAAAAAAAAAATCCCAATTATACATCTTGTTAGGGAATTCTTTTTTAGTTCCAGTACTTTAAAAAAAATCCCCTATGTTTCCTTCTTAAAACTTGACTACTGTTGTCTTTTACATTTAAGTTCTTCAAACATCTTTTTTTTATTGGTTGTTCAAAACATTACAAAGCTCATGACATATCATCTTCCATACATTTGATTCAAGTGGGTTATGAACTCCCATTTTTCACCCCAAATACAAGTTGCAGAATCACATCGGTTACACATCCACATTTTTACATAATACCATATTAATGACTGTTGTATTCTGCTACCTTTCCTATCCCCTACTATCCCCCCTCCCCTTCCCTCTCATCTTCCCTCTCTACCCCATCTGCTGTTGTTTAATTCTCTCCCTTGTTTTTTTTTCCCCTTTCCCCTCACAAACTCTTATATGTAATTTTGTGTAACAATGAGGGTCTCCTTCCATTTCCATAGTTTCCCTTCTCTCTCCCTTTCTCTCCCCCCACTCGTCTCTGTTTAATGTTAATCTTTTCCTCATGCTCTTCTTCCCTGTTCTGATCTTAGTTGCTCTCTTTATATCAAAGAAGACATTTGGCATTTGTTTTTTAAGGATTGGCTAGCTTCACTTAGCATAATCTGCTCTAATGCCATCCATTTCCCTGCAAAATCCATGATTTTGTCATTTTTTAGTGCTGCGTAATACTCCATTGTGTATAAATGCCACAGTTTTTTAATCCATTCATCTATTGAAGGGCATCTGGGTTGATTCCAAAGTCTAGCTATTGTGAATTGTGCTGCCATGATCATTGATGTGGCAGTATCCCTATAGTATGCTCTTTTAAGGTCCTCAGGGAATAGACCGAGAAGGGCGATAGCTGGGTCAAATGGTGGTTCCATTCCCAGCTTTCCTAGGAATCTCCATACTGCTTTCCATATTGGCCGCACCAGTTTGCAGTTCCACCAGCAATGTACAAGTGTACCCTTTTCCCCACATCCTCGCCAGCACTTATTGTTGCTTGACTTCATAATGGCTGCCAATCTTACTGGAGTGAGATGGTATCTTAGGGTGGTTTTGATTTGCATTTCTCTGACTGCTAGAGATGGTGAGCATTTTTTCATGTACTTGTTGATAGATTGTATGTCCTCCTCTGAGAAGTGTCTGTTCAGGTCCTTGGCCCATTTGTTGATTGGGTTGTTTGTTCTCTTATTGTTTCTCTTTCTGAGAAAAAACTTTTTAGTTTAAGTAAGTCCCATTTGTTTATTCTTGTATTTAACTCTTGGGCTATGGGCGTCCTATTAAGGAATTTGGAGCCCAACCCCACAATATGTAGATCAGAGCCAACTTTTTCTTCTATCAGGTGCAGAGTCTCTGATTTGATATCTAGCTCCTTGATCCATTTTAAATTAACTTTTGTGCATGGCGAGAGAAAGGGGTTCAGCTTCATTTTGTTGCATATGGATTTCCAGTTTTCCCAGCACCATTTGTTGAAGATGCTATCCTTTCTCCATTGCATGCTTTTAGCGCCTTTATCAAATATAAGAAAGTTGTAATTTTGTGGATTGGTCTCTGTGTCCTCTATTCTGTACCATTGGTCCACCTGACTGTTTTGGTACCAGTACCATGCTGTTTTTGTTACTATTGCTCTGTAGTACAGTTTGAAATCTGGTATCGCTATACCTCCCAATTCACACTTCCTGCTTAGAATTGCTTTTGCTATTCTGGGTTTTTGTTTTTCCATATGAATTTCATGATAGCTTTATCTATTTCTACCAGAAGTGCCGTTGGGATTTTGATTGGCATTGCGTTGAACCTGTAGAGAACTTTGGGTAATATCGCCATTTTGATGATGTTGGTTCTGCCTATCCATGAACAGGGTACATTTTTCCATCTTCTAAGATCTTCTTCTATCTCTCTCTTTAGGGTTCTGTAGTTTTCATTGTATAAATCTTTCACCTCTTTTGTTAGGTTGATTCCCAAGTATTTTATTTTTTTTTTGAGGATATTGTGAATGGGGAATTTTATTTTTGTTTGTGGTGAAAGAAGCAGATGAAACTTAGTTTGCTCTATGCATGCAGCGTGTATGGACTATAGGCTATGCTGCTATGAGAAAGTTCCCCATTGCTCTATAATTCCACCTCTGCCACATATCAAGTTTCAATATATACACAGATCTGTATGTAGGTTTCTATTAATTTTTTAGTTCTTTCTGTTTACTGCTGCCCCATACCATCTGATGTCAACTTCTTTGTAGTAAAGTATGTCATAACAACTGGCAATGCAAATTGTTTTACTTTCCTGTTAAATATACATTATTTATGGTTGATTTGCTTCATAATACAGAATAGCAAATGGACATAAATGTAGTATAAACTTACATAACTCTCACATGACTCTATGTCTTGAATTTTGTTAAAAAGAATTTTGAAATTTTAGCTACTTCATATTAACATAGCCTGGATACAAGAATGCATATATACACACACATGCCTGCACACATTGTTACAGAAATTCCTTTATAGTTATGTTATCAATGATTGTTTAGAATCAGTCATAAATTTTTAAAATTTCATTTAGCAGTGTTTCTGAAATACTCATATTTTCCTCTCTAATTCCTTTATATTGGTTTGTAATTTGTTGTTGTTGTTGTTGTTTGGAACACATGCTCGATTGGCTGGTATATTTTCTTACTTCTTGATTAGAGGGATTACTTGTTCTCTTTTGTCCTCATAGATGATCAATACACGTCAGCATTATAAAGACTCTTTTTCTTCAAACTTTATAAATATTCCTAAATTATATTTTGTAAAATTGTCATCATCCTTGTTGTTGTTGTTGTTGTTGTAGATGGACACAATACCTTTGTTTTATTTAATTATTTTTATGAGGTGCTGAGGATGGAACCCAGTGCCTCAGTGTGCCAGATAAGAGCTCCACCACTGAGCCACACCCCCAGACCTGTAAATTATCTTTTTAAGATATATCAGTATATATGTGTGTGTATATATACATATATACACATATATGTGTGTGTGTGTATACATATATCACATATGTGTGTGTGTGTGTGTGTGTACACTAATTTTGAGATACAATGAAAGTGAATACTAGTTTATTTACATGCTTAAATTTTTCCAGCCTGGCCATTGGTAGCTCTTTAAGTTTGGCTCCTGAGTTCCATTTGATTTTTCCATAACAATTCTTTTTGAGCAGTGTTTTACTCTCTAGAAAGATGTTCTAGGGTGCTCTTGTATTTTCTCTGCCCCAGGTGAATAATCAGGGAGCCCTGGTTCTTGTTGTCAAAAAGAGTATTTCTCTGAGTGATGGGTTTGTTCATTGCTCCTGGGATGTCCCTACTTTCACATCCTCTCAGTGGACAGAGCTAGGAAAAGTATGTGTGTGTGTGTGTGTGTACATATTTATAATATTATATACTTATTATCTATTTATTGATTTATTTGGGGGGTACTAAGGATTGAATTCAGGGGAACACGACCACTGAGCCACATCCCCAGCTCTATTTTGCATTTTATTTAGAGACAGGGTCTCACTGAGTTGCTTAATGCCTGGCTTTTGCTGAGACTGGCTTTGTATTCACCTCCTGCCTCAGCCTCCTGAGCCACTAGCATTACAGGCATGAGCTTAGTATCAATTTATTGATGTATATGTATCCACCTACCCATATATGTTCATAAAGATACACACACATGTCTGTGTGTGTGTGTGTGTGTGTGTATATATATATATATGTGTGTATATATATATATGTGTGTGTGTATATATATATATATCGCTGAACATGACTTTATACTGATGTCTCCAACTCTATTCCAGTACCACAAATTATTTCTAGCTTCCCTCTCTTCTTGATAATCTGTAACTTTCCTCCCTCACAGGGAAATATCATCCACAATCCTAATACATATTTGCTCAACCCAAGTACAAGTAAAGCAAGTTTATACTGTATCTAATGAAAAACAGATTTATCCCCTAGAGTATGGATTGTGTATAGTTCATTTTTTCTTTAGCCTTGCTAATAATATTAGTCAAATATTATTTTCCAAGGTAATTTAGGTCAGCTCCCATTTCTCCCTCCCTCTTTATTGAGATTCTGCCCTAAGTCTGTAGTCCAGTTTAGATTCATTCATCACAGTGTACATTGCATCCTGGGACCTCCCAATATTCTGATTTACTTTTTAAAATTTTATGCAGGTGAATGTCCATTCTTTATGTTGTACAATTCCATGAGTTGCTCACTGTGGAGTGTCATGTGCCCACTACTGGGTACCATGTAGAACAAAGAATTTCATCATCCTAAAAGTCCCCGTGTGCATCCCTGTTGGAGTCAAGTACTCTGTCCTCACCAAACCCTAGTAACCCTTGATTTTGTGCTTATAGTTTTGGCTTTTCTAGAATGTAAAGAAGGGAATCATACAATATGTACTTTCAGGGTTTGACAACTTTCTTTAGTTGAGTATACTTAATGTTCATTCATGCTGTTGCACAAATCAATAGTTCATTTATTTTTATCACTAAATAGTATTTGGCCATATATTTCACTACATAGAAAGGCTTTAACTCAGTTTATCCACTCTTCTGTTAGGGATATGTTGGTTGATTCAAAGTCTTTTTAGGTAATTATGAATGAAGTTTCACATACAGCTTTCTTGTGAATATAAAATTTCAATTTCAATGGATACATACTTAGGAATACTATTGCTGATTTGTATGTTAAGTCTATTGAACTTTACAAGAATTTGTGAAGCTATCTTTCAAAGTGGCTTTGAAATTTGCATTCTCATCAACAATGAATGAAAGTTCATATTGTTACATACAGACATTTAAAAAATTATTTTTACGTACAGAAAACTCAACAGTATATAGTTAGTCCAGTTTAGTGATGAGTTCTTTAGACTTTGCCTTTTCCAGCTTGGAACACAAGCCACACAGTTTTGACCCAATGTATTGCCTCCCCAGTAACCATGAAGGTCATCATGTGTCATTGTAATTGGTCCTAATAGCTTCTATTAGTTTAGGCAGAGCACATTTGCCTTCCAGTTAAACAGCCTTATGGTGACAGTGTTGTACATATTCCTGATCTTCTGTGGGCTAGATGCCCCAGTCTGGTTCTCCCATTGGTTGATTCAGTAGGGAACTCCCATTTTATAATATCAGGCAGAAAAGAAGAAAACCATTCTGACAGGACCTACTTCATGTGCAATCACCAGAAGCTGAGACTTCTTAATCTCCACCAAGTTGATGACATCATATATAAAGGACAGGTGGTCTCTTAGTAGAGATAACTTCTTTGTCAACAGTTTTCTTTATAGCTAGGGTCAACAGTTCTGGCTTCTTTTCTTGCTTTGTCTCTTACTTGGTCTATACTTAAAAGTCCAGTTTGATAGTGGGTAGCTTTTGGCAATTCAGACTTGGGCGGATGAAGTGTTTAATTGCAGAAGGCACTATTAGCCTGCAGGCAAGGTCCCTTTGGGGCTGAGTGTACCATGCCATGCCCCAAATCTGAAGACTTTTCTCAAAGAGGATTTACCACCTTCTTGGTCTCTTGCTCCTTCACAATGTTAGGGCCCTGGACCACTTTCTTCCCTGGATCTTCTTTCCTTTGGCATACTGAGTCACTGTAGCCCTTTCCAGCATTTGGTATGGCTGAATATGTGTATATATATATATATATATATATATATATATATATATATATATATATATATATTTAATTTTAGCAAAATAAGTATTCAATTACATTTTAATATGTGATATTATAGATAAATATTTCTATGTGGTTGCTCTAAAACTAAATTACTTTTCTTTTTTTTATTTTTCCTTAAGAAGTTGCAGAATTTTTTTATTATGCAAGAAAATTTGAAAATTCACCAGGGTAATTATAAGTTTCCCTCACTCAACCTCTCATATTTTTTTTCTTATATAAAAACTCAAATATTTCATAAGATCTGAAATGTTGGAAGTTCTGCTTTTCCCATACCCATAATAATCTGTAATGTAATCCCATGTAATATTCTGTTACATAACAGTTTAGATCATTTGCATTTCTTTTTTTCCACATATGTATATATGTTCATGTTTCTGATAGTTTCTGTTTCTTTGATTCTTGCTGTATGCTTTATGAAATTTTTCAGGGGAGTTCCTAAACCTCATTTTTTTAAAGTCAAGATTTCACTGAATTTACTGGATTTGAGCATTTTGTATATTTGTTTCTTTGCTTTCTGATAGTTCCTTTTACATATCAACCTTCAATTAATTGTGAAGACAATATACTACACACTAATTAGAATTTTTAAAATATCAATCTCATCTTTGGTTATATTTTGGAAGACATTGGCTCTGCATGTCCTGTAGACCACCATCGCTTTCTATTACTCATGATTTCTACATTGTTTGGTAACTTTTGGTTTATCTATTCATGTTCACAAGAGAAGGTCAGTTTTATCAAGATTAAAAACTAATAAAGCTTTCCTTTATTTGCAGAATACTACTGAGTTTCTTGTATAACTCCACGTGAACATATCGTCTTAGGAAATGTAGGAGGATGAGACTCAGCTAATAAACAAGTTTTGTTTTAGAATACAAATAAGTCTATTGGGCCTTTCTAAGTTGACTTGGTGTATTGTAAGATCAGAATCTTATACTCACTTATTATATTGCAATCTGTACCAAGTAAGAGATTTCAGAGGACAGATATTTTCATCCACATCTCCATATGAGGTTTTAGAAATGATCATATTATCTCCTCGGAAATGATTTCCAGCTGATTAAGTCTCAGCCTTCAGCCTTTGGTAGTGAAGTCTTCTTCTGAGTGGTTTTGTGTTGTTGGGCGTTTTATAAGTAAAAAGAAGTAGAGAGAGAGGTTAAGAAGGTTGTCTTAGTTTCCTACAGCTACCCTGACAAACTATAGCAAAATGAGTGACTTAAAACAATAGTTACTCTCTCACAGTTAAGGAAGATAAAAGTTTAAAATTAAGATATCAGCAGGGTTGATTTCTTCTGGAGTCTTAGAAGGAGACTTCCCGTGTGTTTCTCCTAGCTTCTCATGGGTGCCCATAATCCTCAGCATATTTTAGATTGCTGCATATCTCCCTTATCTGTGTTAATCTTCTCTCTCTCTCTCTCTCTCTCTCTCTCTCTCTCTCTCTCTTTGAGACAGGGTCTTTCTAAGTTGCTTAGAGACTCGCTAAATTACTGAAGCTGGCTTAGAACTTTTGATCCTCCTGCCTCAGCCTCCCAAGCTGCTGGGATGACAGGCATGCACCACTGCACCGTCTTCTCTTGATGGATTCCCCTGCATTCCTTTGTCTCTGTGTCCAAGTTTCCCTCTTCTTATATGGACTCCAGTAATATCAGGTTTATAAAGTATGGAATTCCAGTATGAACTCTTAAATTCATTCCATCTACAAAGATACTCTTTCTACAAGACCATTTCCAAAGTTTTACGTGAACATAAATTCTGGGGAGATAATATTAACGTAAGTAACAACTGTCAAGGGATTGATTTCAGTGTTGTCTTTGAAAAGTACCAACTGGACAAGTCCTTTCCTTTATTTTTTTTAAAAAGAGAGAGAGAGAGAATTTTTTAATATTTATATTTTAGTTTTCGGTGGACACGACATCTTTATTTTATTTTTATGTGGTGCTGAGGATCAAACCCAGCGCCCCATACATGCCAGGCGAGCGTGCTACCGCTTGAGCCACATCCCCAGCCCCCTTTCCTTTATTAATGTTGGGTTAATCAAAACTTTAGGGAAGTCTGGTACAAGAGACTACATATTTCACAAATTGAATTCCATTCTTCCCTCCTTCCAACTGTCCAGGGTTACCCCAGGCTTGCTTCTCTACTTTTCTGAGATGGGAAGGAGCAACCATGAGCTTCTTCTTTTGCTTTAGTTGAGCGCTTGCTATGAACACTATAAACTTATTTGTGTATCTGACACATGATTTACTTAATGTGATTTAAAACTCCTTAAAGTTTTTGTTCCATCCTCTATAATCTCCTCTCTTTTCCTGCCCTTAGAGATATTTTATTTTTTTCTTCTTTCTTCTTTCTGTATTTCTTTGGTCATGCCCATAAAACTTTTTACACAAATGACAAAGAATTTTCAAGGTTTACTTTTAACATCTTCACAGACATTGAAGACAATCTCTTATTATGTGTTTCTAATCTTGTGCTTTTCACAGAACAGACATTCAAGGAATATTTTTATTTATTTATTTTTCTACATTTTATTGGTGCATTACAGTTGAACATCAAGGAATATTTTTAAATGGGTGTGTAATTACAGATACTAAATATGATTCCATCAGGAAATAGAGTTCTGAAGAGTAGAAAAATCTTTTTTGTGCCTCTGAAATCATGTAGTATGATTATGATGGATGGAGAAGAAGAGAAGGAAATATCAAACATATATCAAGCCCTAGAAGTCCCCTTCAAAACCATTTAGTTATCACAGCAATACTATGAGACTAGAATTTCTCCCATTTTTTTAAGAAGGAAGTAAATTTTCGAAGTCAATAGATTTTCACCAGGTCCATGTGCTACCTGAGTGATAGAATCAAGATTAAATCCAGGTATTTCTGGAAGTCTATGGCTTTCCTATTATACCTTCTTATTATTCCTTGTGAGGTCATTTTGGTTTTCCTTGGAATTTTCTTGATTCATTACATACTCTTGAGAAAAAAAATATTCATTTTGTCACATATTACTCATCATATACCTAACTCTATGTAAATACTTATGTGATATTTGCAGATAATTATTTCTGTATCATCCAAGGCTAATCCTGACTTTAGAATTCAGAAATTCTTGTATTCAAGTATTCTGTGAGACCCAAGATAAAATCAGCACAGATTCACTCAGAGGCAGCAGAGCACTTATCATGTGACTTGGAATGAGGCCTCTGAGGATGTCCACACCTATCCTCTCCAAGTCACACATTTTTCATTAACTTTCATTCAATTCCCAGCCAGATTCTTCTTTAACAAACATTTGGCTGGTGTTTACTACATTCCGGGTATTGTCTGTATAGGTTCTGGAAACTTTAGGGAAAGTCATGATCAGGAAGGAGTCACCCTATTTTTTAGGAAGGATGAGATATTTATATTGTCATGGTAATACGCCATGACAATGGCAATGACCATTCTCTGGGTCAACTGCTTCACTTCCACAAGACTGAAATGTAAAAGTGGTATGAAGATGGAAGCAAGATGGTAAGAAGGGGATAAAGAGACGAAAAAGAAAAGTAAATACCTTGTTGACATGAGCTCGAAGCTGGTGACTTTCAATCAAGTGAGGAAGCTTTTTGGCAATTTCCATCCAAGGCCTGTAATGATCTGGAAGTTCCCTCTGCATTTAAAATTAAAAAAAATCTCAATATTTTAGAGCTTCCTGGGACATAGCTTCAGAGAGTAATTACTTTCAGATTTCAATCTTTGCGGGAATTCAAGTCAATTCAGTTCAACAAAGTGAGAATTTTCTATCTTTTAGGCCTTGTGCTAGACACTGAAGAAACCTAGATGCCTAAAGTATAATTCTTGTCCTTATATGGTCTAGTAAAGGAGAAAAAAAATGTAATCAGATGGATCCAATGAAGTATAATATGTTTAATTACTAATGTGTGCATAAGCTTACAGATTTGCAAAGAAGTGAAACTGGTTAATTTTGTCAGTTATTGTGGAGAATTAAAAGAAAATGTTCATAGAAATGTGAAAGTTGAACCCAGTTTTGGAGTCTGAAGGTGACTTTTGCAGGTAGAAATTTGAAGGAAGTAAAGTAGTAAAGGTAGATGGGATAGCAGATAAACAAACATAAGCTTCTTGGGACTCCAAATTAATCAATGTTGCTAGATTGCAAAGCTCCAGAGAAAAGATTACTAGAATATGAGTCTAGAAATTTAGATAACCAATGATCTGGCATCCTTTTTTAGCATATAGCTTGTACAAATGAGTGTAGTATCTGTGGGTTCAAACAACAACAAAATAAAAATGACTTCTATTTTTATGAATTTGGAGGTTACATGAATGGGTGGAAACACAAGTTGAAATAGAAATGCAAGTGGAAATAAAAGAGTGGGCATAATAATAGTGAATTTATTGAGCTTAAACTATTTGTGGAATCTAAAAGTATAACTGTACTGAGAAATTCAGAGTTCTGTAGAAAGGTCATAGCAGAATATAACTGCAGGAAAAACCCCATGTAGTGGTTAAAACCACAAAAGTGTAAAGTCTTCCTGAAGATTTTGCAAATTAAAAGGAGAAGTAAGCCTAGATTACCACACTAGGTAATATGCACATGGTAGGTAGAGAAGTTGAATCCATTGATTCAGATTTAAAAAAAAGAAAGAAAGAAAGAAAGAAATTTCTAGAGATTCAATGAGCCAGAAGAGAATGACCATACAGAAGTCAAGACATTAGAGGATTTCACACAAGTGGACAATCATCAGAAGGTCAAAAGCATTGATGGAAAATTAAAGTAAGATTGGACTCTTTAGAGAACAAAACAAGGAAGTCACTAAAATATACTAGTTTCTGTATATATGTGGTGTAGAAATAAAGATGAGGGTCTTGGAAGCAGAATTCAAATGCTGATACGTTAAGGAAGTAAGAAAATAGAGAAAAAGTAAATGACCTTTTTTCAGGGGAGATGGTAGCAAAGATGGGATTTGTGCTTGAGAGTGCTATTTCTCTAAAAATAACAGAACTGGTTCAGATTCTACTACTGACAAGAGAGGGGAGTAATTAAAGACAGAAGGTCAAGGAGGAAGGGAAGAAGGAGAGAAGAGCCAGGAACATCCAGCCTTAAGGTGGTAAGAGGAGAAGATCTGGAGCCTGAAGGAGTCCACTTTTTACGCATTTAATTTCTTAGCACATTGGAGTGAAAACCAGGGTGCGTAACTGGCAGATAGGGGTAGGCATTAAATTAATAATAAAGAAGAAAGGAATAGGGACCTGTACATAAACAAATGTAAATAATACTGAACTTATGCTGAGAATCCAGAGCACTTTAAAAAACTATAGACTTGGAGAGGCAGAGATCTACAAGTTACCCACTTATCTCTTGTTAGAAATCCACTGTCCCTCAGAACCTACAATAATCCTAGGTTCAAGCTTCTAGTCAATTTGTGCCTGGACATGTCTAATATCTTATACTTACTACTCTGAAAATTATGGATTTTATTTAATCTTTTCCTTTCGATCTTTATTGCTGAATTGATTCAGGACAAGCTGGGCACATTTCATTTTCACAACAAATCTAATTCCACTACAGACAATTGTTGAATTTTCACTATAAATGTGCATGTTCCCAAGGAGGAGATTATATTATGTTCTTAACTTCTCACAGCATCTCAGCTTCTGGGAAATAGAGGCTCTTATGTTCCCTCTGCTCTTACCATAGGGAGAAAAAAGTGGATGGTGTCATTTTCTCCAGCAAAAATTCAGCTGTAGGTTCAGAATTGAAGGAAGCTAATTATTAAACTGACAAAAGTTCGGGGTTTACAGACTAGTGGCAGAGTAACAATGCTGCAAGAATAAAGGCAGAGATTGGGGATGCAGCTCAGCTGCAGAGTACTTACCTAGCATGTGTGAGGCTCTGAGTGTGATCCCCAGAACTTCAGACTGAGAAATTAATGGTAAACTAAATGTGAACTGGCAACCTATTTTTCATCCCATTAATGTCTATCTGATGCCCATGTTGTATGAATAAAAGTTGAATACAGTGACAGAAATGATGGAATTGCAGAGCTGACATAAACTCTGTGACAGAAAATCAAGAATGCATAGTTACGGTATTCAGAATGCCCCTTTAAAGTGAGTCTTAGAGAAGAAGCTGTAGTTGGGTGAAATGATGCACACCTGTAGTCCCAGCCAAATTTAAAAAAAATAAATAAATACATGAAAGGCTAAGGATGTAGCCCAGTGGTAAAACACCCCAGGGTTCAAGTGCCAGTACCATACATACACATCCATAGAGAAGTTGTAACTAGGCCCGGGGTTGTGGCTCAGTGGTAGAGCACTCATCTAGCATGTGTGAGGCCCTGGGTTCAATCCTCAGCACCACATAAAGATAAATAAATAAACGCATTGTGTCCATCTACAACTGAAAAATATTTTTAAAATAAGCTTTTAAAAAAGAAGCTGTAATTAAATCATCATCTTTGTCTTTCCTTCTTTGATATATAGGTAATAAGTCACATTCTTTTTTAATTGGTTGTTTTTCATTATAGATGATAATAGAATGTATTTTGACATATCATACATACATGGAGTATAACTTCCCATTTTGGGGGCTGTACATGATGTGGGGTAACATTGGTCATGTATTCATTTATGAACACAGGAAAGTTATGCCCAGTTCATTCTACTGGATAATGAGTCACATTCTAAAAGTTAAATCCTCCTGGATTTTTGGCTTCCTGACTCGCAAAGATATTTTTAAATGCTTCATTTGGTAGACTGAGAATCTTGGCTATATTTTACTCTCTAATATCTAGTTTTTCTCTTCCATTAGATTCCTAGAGGAAAGTTCCCTTCTTCCTTTATTTCATTTTTTCTCTTTCCAAAGTCTAGTGTTTGGACTTCTATATGGAATAATAAAGGCTCTTCAAGTGTGGTCCCCAGTCTAGCAGTATCAGCATCATTTGGGAACTCTTTAGACATACAAATTCTTGGGCCCTGCCCTGGACCTTGTGAATCAGACATTCTGGAGGAGAACCCAGCAGCACATGTTTAAAAATCTTTCCAGTAGATTCCAACACACCTTAAAGTAGAAAATCAGTGAGCTGGAGAACAAACCTTGCACATAATCCAAAAGTGAGAAAGTATTTGAAGGCTATTTGATAATTCATCTAAAATGTATTCTGCCTTTTAGTTTTTTCTCAAGAAACTGAAGAGTATTAAATTGTGTTAATTTCTGTTGCCAGGCTATTTTTTAAAGTTAAGTTTTACATTTTCATTTGCTCCCACAGGATAAGAAACAGGACCAGCAGATGGATTTTTCACTAAACAATATCCTTTTTGGAGTTAGTTCATACATCTCTATGACATGTTTTAAAAGTATAGCAGGGCTCTGGATGTGACTCGGGGGTACAATACTTGACTAGTGTGTGAGGGATGCTAGTACTGCAAAAAGCTAAACTTGCATAGTATTCCAATAATCTACTGTTACATACTACTAATTGTTTTTATAATTTTTCACTGTTATTAACATATCTGGAATAATCCTCCTTCTATATGTCTTTCAGATTTTTAAAATTATTTCTAAAAGCAGATTTTCTGGGTTAAAGGTTTTAAAGGTTGAAAACTATTCCTTGAGTTTCTTAGAGAAAAATTATATCAATTGATAATTGCATTCATGGTGTATGATACATAATGGGAGTGACAATTCATCTAAGCTTTGGGCAACACTAAAGACATTACTAGACTTTTTGTTTTGTTATGTTTTGGAATTCTTTTATACTTGCTTTCTGCATTACTGTAGAGGGAACCCAGAGCTACTGTACCACTGAGCTATATTCCCTGCCTTTTTTATTTACTATTTTGAGAAAGGGTTTCAGTAAATTGCCCAAACTTACCATCCTGAGTAGCTGGGTGTTTTGTTTTGTTTTTATTTTTTGTTTGTTTGTTTGTTTTGTTGTTGTTGTTTGGTTGGTTGGTTGGTTTTTTGTGGGTTTTTTTTTTTTTTTTGGTACCAAGGATTGAGCCCAGGGGCACTTAACCACTGAGCTACATCCCCAGCCCTTTTTAAATATTTTTATTTAGAGACAGGGTCTTACTAAGTTGCTTAGTGCCTCAAAGTTGCTGAGTAAATTGCTGAGGTTGGCTTTGAACACATGATCTTCCTATCTCTGCTCCAGAGCAACTGGGTTTACAGGCATGCACCACTGCACCCAGCTTTTATGTTTTTCCTGGGATTATTTGCATTAAATTTCTATATTTATTTTAATATTTACTAAACTAATTAAAGTAATCCTTCAAAAAATATACTTATCTTAGGCATGATGATTAAACAATGTAATCAATGCCTATGACAGGACATTCAAAAAGCATGAAGCCTATGATGTAAAACATAAAAGTTCCTAATTCCCATTTTTCCATCTAACAGTGATGACTTGAAAGTTTCTCCTGTGATTTTCCAGACATGACATGTTGTGAATATTACATGGACCATTGTCAATTTGCTAACATTATATTTTAAGTTCAGCTATAAGTTTTCAGTTGCTCCTACAGCTTAAGACACAAGACCAACAGATGAATGTTTCACTAAGCAACATCCCTTTTGGTGTCAGTTCATGCATCTTTGTCAGTTCATGTCAGTAAACCATCATTCGTGGTTTACAAATTTCACAGCAGGACTGGGGATATAGCTCAGTGGTAGAATGCTTTGGTCATTGTACTTTTATGATTTTATGTGTGTGCTTGAAATAATGATGCCTAACAGACTAGTCAAATAAACCAATATTTTATTCATCCTTGAAAATTTTAAATCATATTTAGAAAGTTTATCTCATCCCAACCTCATTTCTTTTAAAATATTTCTAGTTTTATTGTTGAGAGTTAAGTCTTTAATCCATATGCATTCATGTTGTATATCTTTATCACATAGTTTTTCATTATTTCATTTTGAAATTGAGGGGGTTAAAACTCAGAGAGATTAGATGATTGTCTCCAGGTTTCACATCTGGTTAGTGGCCAGACCAAACCTCTTTGGACTCAAAATTCAGTGTACTCTCCAACACCTCTTCAAAGCAAACAGGGAGAAGGGCATAGTGGGGGGTATGGAGTACTAGTGCAAAAGGAAAGAAAATTTGAAAAGGTGGACTGGGTTTGTGGCTCAGCAATAGAGCGCTCACCTAGCACATGTGAGGCCCTGGGTTCGATCCTCAGCACCAAGTATAAATAAATAAAATAAAGGTATTGTGTGCAACTACAACTAAAAAATAAATGTTAAAAAAAGAAAAAAGAAACCGATTTGACTTAAAAAAGTTTTTTTGAAAAAGGTTTAAAGGCTTTTCTTCCCTCATTCCCCAAATCACAAACCCCAGAAATGGGATGAGCAGGAATAATAAAATCTTCAACTTTTCTTTCTTTATAAAAAATTTCCTGCTTTGTATTTGTTTTTCTAGGGCTTTTCCCAAAGTGTATTTTTCAAAAAGTTTAAAAAGCGACTCACACAAATACAGAACATGTTTCAAAATATAGTTAGCTCATTAGTGTTAATATCTGCAGGATGATAAAGTGGGTTCAAGCAGTACTTGAAAAACTGAGGTTTATGGAGTTGTGAGAAAATAGTGTTGAAATAAATTTGCGGATTAAACACATAATCTGTTAATAACCTACAGGGTATTGTGATCATAATTATCAGAGTTGTAATTTCTACTCAACAGAAATTGCAACTCAGAAATCTACAATTAGCAGATAACTTCAGATATTGGGCCCTGGTCAGTGGGACAACCCACAGATGATTAGTAATCCTAGAGTGATCTGTTAGATCATGCTTCAGGATGAGAGTGAAAGAATGTTTAACAATCCTTTTGCTTTATTTTGGAAAAATTTTCTTAACACATTTATATTCAAAAGGAGTACTTTTTTTTTTTCCTCCCAGGCTTAAACTCAGGGGCACTTAACCACTGAGCCACATCTCCAGCCCTATTTTGTATTTTATTTATAGACAGGGTCTCGCTGAGTTGCTTAAAGCCTCACTTTTGCTGAGGCTGGCCTTGAACTCAAGATCTTCCTGCATCAACCTCCCAAGCCACTGGGATTACAGCTGTGCATCACTGTGCCCACAAGGAAAACAGATTTTTAAGAATGTGTTTTTCATAAGCAATACACTGTTAGATTATCACTTGGTTGGGTTAACTAAAACTTTTGTTAAGAAAATAGCATGAGGAGGGTTAAAAATAAAATAAAAACTTGAGTAAAAATAAACCAGGCATATCTCAACAGGAATGTTTTAATGAAAAGAGGCTGATATGGCATTGTAGTAAAGTGGAGGGAAAGAAGGTAAGATATCCCCAGGAAGAAATAGGCAAGCAACATGGGGGTCCTTGTAGGATTCTATTCTAAAGACAATTGGAGACTTTCAAATAGCAAAGTGCCATGGTTCATCTTCATTTTCAAAACTCACTTTGACTGTTATACACACAATACTGGGCAAGAGTAGAAATAAAGAAACAAGATGGGAGGAGATTGTCTAGGGGACATGTGGATGGCAGATTGGACTTGGGTGGAAATGGGGAAAGTTGGTCAGCTACGAGACAGATCTCAGAGGTAGAGTTGAATCCATTAACAAATGGAATATTTCTAAATGGTGAAGATTACTGTGAAGAATAGATGAAAGCAAGAGGTAGGCAAAGTTTACTTCCCTACATAGAGCCAAGTACAAAGTAAGAACTTTCTTCAATTTTTTTTTTTATGTATTACAAAAAGGATATGGCAGCAAATAAGAAAAAGAATACCGTGAGTAAGTTTTGCAATACCTTCAAAAATTTCAGTTGGGTTCCCCATTTCAGAAATTATGAAAGTTGAAAATTTTGTCTAGAAGTAGGAATCCTCAATGAACAATAAGCATGGAGGAAATAAAAAAATGTAATTTAAAATGGCTCACCAAATGGTCTATAGTCCAGAGATCTTGGAATCTGTACTGATATATAAAAATATATCAGAGTACAGATAAAGATATGAAGGCATTTGATGTATTTTATGAAGAAAGTATGAACTCAAACTTATTCCTTGAATTAACAACACTAACCAAGTCAACTATACACTGTTTATCCCTGTGTTTCCTCACCATTTGATTTATTTTTCTTTAATTTATTATTATTATTATTATTATTATTATTATTATTATTATTCTAAGGATCAAGGCCTCATGGGTGCTAGACAACATTCTAATACTCAGAGATACACCCTCAGCTTTTCATAGACAATTTTATATTTTTCATTCTCAATTTTCATTCTCTTTCCCCTTTTAATACCTATAAATTCAGTTTGGGGAATCTATGAACAAGATAATATTTAAATTCATTAAATATTATAGCATTTAAATTCATTGCTCAGGTTGCTCTATCCCTCTCACCTTTCATCTTTTCTTCCCACTTCCTGTAGTGGGTTGAATGGTACCTGTCTCTACACCTCACTTAAAAAAAAATACATGTTCATTGGAAATGAATTATAGACTAATTTGGAAAAGAGTCTTTGGAGGTGAGATTGTCCTGGATTAGGATGGGTTTTAAATCCAAAGACTAAATGTCTTTATAAGAGAAGACACCAGAGAGGAAAGATACAGACACAGAGAAGGACCTATAAGATGGGGGCAAAGATTGGGAGTTCTGCAACCTGAAGCCAGGAAATATCTGAAGCCCTCAGAACCTGAAAATTAAGAATTGTAATGCAAAAAAAAAATTAATAAGAGAGCTCATGTATAGTGGCATAATTTGCCATGAACATACTTTATATACAGAGTTATAAAAAATTGTGCTATGAATGGATGATTATGAATGTAATGCATTCCACTATTGTCATGTATGAAAGAAAGAAATAAAAAAAATGAAAAAAAGAAATATTCTCCCCTGGAGTCTCTGGAGGAAGTACGTGCCTGTCTACACCTTCACTTCAGACTTCTGTTCTCCAGCATTCTGAGAGAAGAAATTTCTGCTGCTTTAGGTCACCCAGGCTGTGGTAATTTGTTCGGTTTGACCTAGGAACCCAAAACACTCCCTGAGCCTCATGTTGGCTGAAAGTATTGGGCACATATTTTCCCATGATTGATTTCTTCATTCATTCTTAGGATCCATCAGCCTATCCACCCTTCCTCATGTTGTCTCAGGTTTTTTTATCCACCTAGGTGAAAACATTTTAAGTTGCTTCAGTATTCAACATTTCAGTTTGTAGAGGATTGTCTGTCCCTGCTCCCACTTCCTCATGCCTATCTGTTTCCCCTTTGTCTCTATCCACTTTTCTCTTAATATTGGCACAAAATCTATATTTCATCCATTACATTCTCCCCCAGCCCCAAACATATTTTAAAACTTGCGTATTAACTAGTATTAAATATGATCTTCTTGTCTCTGTGTCTACTATGGTACCATTATTGTCTCCAATCCACATTCAGCCTGATCAGAGATGCCCCAGAAACTACCAATGGTACTATCATTTTTTTTAGGGAAATGTCTGAGCTCTTGCCATGTACTCCTTATCTGGAAGCTAGAGCCTATTGTGGCAAATAATTTTCTACACTTTGTTCTAACTAGCTGGAGTCCACAGCTTCTATCAAGTGTTTTGTGTTTCTACAAGAGAACATGGATGTATTCATTTTTTCCTGAAAGATTGATCAATCATAATTAAAAACAAAGTACCCAACATCCTTGTGGCTACTTATACCAGTCCTTTTCTTCTGCCCAAGTTGTTCATGTAAAATGTTTCTTTTCCCTGATTTTTAAACTGCTTTCAAGCTCTTTGCAGTGTTTCTTCTAGCCAAGACACTTTTATTTCCAAGTTGACCTCATAGGTGTAGCCCTCTATCTTTCACCTTGACCACTGTGGTGGTCTCCCATTGTCCTCCACTTAAGCTGGTATTTGAGTATTAAGGTCAAATAGGTGATAGATTCTTAATTATATCAATCTCTGGCACTGAGATTTTTTTAAAACACCCTAAGTAATTTTGCAGTACAGCCCTGGAACCATTGTTTTTTAACTACCCCACCCTTAACATTGTTTGAGGAAACTGTTGAAATGCCATCTGTACATGTTATTCACCAGATATATTAAATACAAATTCCAGAACGCAGTATTCAAGTTCTGCTCCAATCTAGTCTCCAGCTGTTATCTTTCTTGATCCCTCCATTCCTGGGAAGCTAAATTTCCAATGTTCTTTGTCTAAAGGAAATAGTCCCCCCCAACACACACACACACACACACACACACACACAGGAAACATGATCTGGCAAAGGATTTCTGTGGTTGATTTATAGCTATCAGAGTTGTCCAACCTGAAACTTTGGAACTTGGAAATGTTTGAGAATTTATAGAAAACAGCAGGTTAGAATATTTGAAACCAAGTTAGCCTTCTCCCCCAAAGCCAAATATTTTCCTATACATTAAGTTCTTTAGAGAGACTTTCAAATAAGCATTTAGAGTACCAAACCCAAAGTCCACCTGGAAGAGATGCCAGATGAACCCCTTTGAGGCCAGCTGACATGGAGAAACACCCCTCCTAACACTTGCTCTTAAGTGGGAGGAAAGCAAGGCACAGTTGTGCTCTTGACTAGAGGTGTTGACTGCTGATTCCTGGTTTGTGATGGGTTGCAACAGTGCTGCCCCGGGTGATGCTGGGGACTGAGTCTCCTGATCTGTGGGGCAACTTGGGGTAGATTCTCAAGAAAATTTCCTTCCTCTATCTCTTCCCAGAAAAGGAGATGCTTGAAATCTCAGCACGAATGAAAGAAAATTAAAAGTGAAACAAAGAATTACACTTTAAGAGATCTGGGAAGTATGACTCTGACAGTTAAGACCAGGGAATTTTTTACGTGAGCTCAGGAATGGAAATTTCTAAGGGTTATCCATCAACCAAACCACACCACAATTCTATCTGACTCAGAATGTCATGAGAACTTGATGTTGTTATTGTTTCTCATCTGGCTCCAATATTTATTTTAAAAAAAAGGAAACAACAAAGAGAGGAACTCTACAATTGTGGCTTCACCCAGTGTTTACCAGCTTCGTAATATTTTTCCTGAGCTCATTTTTTTTTATATTTAACCTCAACAAGATCATGTTGGCTAATTATCTTTCCTTCCTTTTAGACTAGGTAGGATGGGAGCATCTTTGACTATAGTTATTCACACGGAATGGAGTTGTTACAAGCACTGATCTAAGGATCAGGAGAACTGGTTTCTAGTCCTCACACTAAATCTTCACAGTGTATTTATATCCATACAGCAGATCTCCATCCATGTGAAAACTGAGGGTCAGGTGATATTTGTAAGTCACCCAAGTCATAAGAATTAGTAAGAACAAGATATAGTGACTGACTCCTTCAGATTTTTCCAGGGCTTTCGTAGCTTACAACTGAGAGTCCTGCATCACAGGAATTCATTTAGCACAAAGAAAGTTGGTGATCCTAGTGGAAGCATCAGAGAACACAATACAGTAATCCAGACTGCAAACCTATCCATCTAAAACACCCTGTACTGCCAATGCCAAGTACTTGTAGGTCTGTGACTTGATGCTGTACAGAGCATTTAATTCTTATCTTCATTTAAATGCTTCCAGTAACACTCAGAAGCAAAAAAAACATCAGCAAACATCAGAATAGGTATTTGATAAAAGCTCTTTGAATTCCAGACAATTCCTTAATCTTAAAAAGTGGCAAATTAGGCTGGGGCAGGTTGTTTGTTCAATAAATTGTTACAGTGATTGCAACATAATCATCCCTGTATTTGTTAACTGAATGACCCTACCCTTTTTCTATAGTGTAATAGAACAAAGATATCAAGTGTCCTGAGTATCAGTTTTGCTTTTTCCAGAAATGTGACTTTGGCTATGTCACCCCCTCTGGACTTCAACTAGCCAGAGGGGTAAAAAGAGGGGTTTTGTACCAGATAGTTTCCTGGGACCAATACTGTTTTAGTAGTCTATGTCTCTGGTCATATTTAAGGAGAAAACCAGTATTGATAAAGCTGGCTGATAAGACAGAATTACACTATGGTTTGGATTGCTAAGCACACTGAAAGAAAAAATACTGTTTGTTTTCAAATTTCCTTCTCAGAAATCCCTGATACCATCTAATCACTTTAATCAGCTCTGAAAGCACCTAATGTTCCTCTTGTTCTCTTTTCATTCCACTAGCAAGTAAGATAAACTAATTCACATAATAGGCTATCAGTGGTGTCCCAGAGCTGCTTAGGAATGGAATGCACCTCAGAAGCACCATGGTACTCTTCCCAGGGCTCTATATTTGTCCATGTAATTCATCCTCTACCGATATTCAGAGTTCTTCTTGCTAACTACAGATTTTCTTATGATTTTCCTGGCATCGATGACAATCTATTAAAAGAAAACAGCACCAAAGCATTTGATTTAAACTATCCTCAGCTATAGCTGTCACTTCTCTAGTCAGTAATTACACTCTATGATATTTGTAGTATCTTTCTCAGGTTTAGTGACTTAGAAATTATATTGTTTCTCTCTTAATGATGACATAAATTTAAAACACAAATAAACCAGAATCTCAGGACACCTCCTCTAACCTCATCCAAGACTCCATGCTTACCAGAGGATTTGGAAGTAGAAAGCCATACTCCTCAGAAATGTAATAGCTTCCCAAAGACAACTGCCATGCTGTCTTCAAATTTTCTGTTTGAGGCTCCATATTTTACTTGAAGTATCTTCAGTGAAGCTGCCACTGAAGAAACAATTGGTCCATATATATCACAGACTGAGGTTAAGGGAGCTTCAAAACTATTTTCTCAGCAACAGAAGAGAACCTTGCCCTCAGGTTGAATTCCAGACTGCCCTGAACTTGCTTTCAGACAAGGATAAGTAAACAATTAAAAACTGCTGATTAAAACCAACAGGCAAACAACCCACTGCAAGAAGAAAATCCCTTCTTCCCATTCTCACACATGCAATATGAGAAGATTGGTCTAAAACAGAACCATATATGTTCAACCTTGGAAAAGGGGAAATAAAATAGACTTTTGGTTACACCTGATGAAACATGTACACTGACGGGAATCTGGTTTGTGGTGACAACTGGGTCATAAGTATTCTCCAAAAGCAGTAACTATTAAAAGTAGAAGTTAGATTCAGTGTTATTTCGGTGGTCAGCAGTGGATGGTGAGCAGAATGGGGAGGATTCCAACAGCAGACTAGAAGCTCAGATGAGTTTTAAAACAGCGTAATCTAATATCATGCTTGTTTCAACTTATTTTAAGAAATTATACTTGGATAACAAATGAGTATAACAAATAAAGCAATGGATACCAACGAACTTGAATTTAACCTGAACAGATCTATTGATTCAACTACCTAATATTTTAAAAAATATTTTCATTTTTAATTGACACATAGTGATTGTACTCAATCCTCTCCTTTTGTCAAATAACTTTTGAGAACCTATCATTAAGATAAGTGGGGGTTTTTTATAGCATTATTTTGTTTATTTATATGTGGTGCTGAGGATCGAACCCAGGCCTTTGCACGTGTGAGGTGAGCGCTCTACCACTGAGCCATAACCCCAGCCACAAGATAAGTGGTTTTAATGTAAAAATAGGTACTGAGTTTTATTTTACAGATTAGTAAGCTGAAGCATGCACATGTGAATTGCGCTGTCCAGTATTGCGCTGGTAATTATTACCAGAGTGAGGTAATACCAGAACATTGCTCCTTTCACTAATCAGGCTGCCAGGCTAACTGTCATCTGTGCCATCACAGTGACAATTGTCTTTAATGTGGAGCCCACCATAATGACTACCAGGATCTACACCTGCACTGGGGAGATTCTGAAGTCTTGCCCTTCACTCATGGACCCTGAATTTTTTAAAATGTAATTTATTTGAAAGATAATTCATCTATACATATCTCTCCTTCATCCCTTTCCCTAAAATAAATATAGAAGAGAAAGAATTGTTGTGATAGCTCCTCTAACAGATCCAAGGCAGGTTTAAATTCTGAAGTTTGTGTACCAAAAGCAGCCTAACATATTAATGGTTTATTAGGAGACAACTAAGATCCGTTTTCAATTATTCACTAGCCTTTAGTTCAATATCCAACCAAACTTGAAGATTGATTTCTTATGGTTCCTAAATAAAAATTTTCCATCTTTGTATGTCATCCTCATGATCTTCCCTTCAATCTCGGATGAAAAGATGACTCAATTCTATTTTTATACCAGTCATGTTATTTTCTATCCATTTCCTCTACACCCTCCCATGAATTTATTGCATAATTATAAAATCATAAAATATTAAAATTCAAAGAGCCATTGCAGAATAAATGATATGGTACAACACCCTCATTCATTATACGAACAACCCAAGATTTAAGGGAATTAAATGACTTATCAAATGTCATCCTGGGAGTTGACAGCATTCCTGAGTTACTGTCTCTCAGTATAGGATCTTCCCACTGTTAACTCACTCAGGGAAGATGATCTGACAATGAAATCTCAGTTTTATCACTTTTATCAGTGTGACCTTTTGACAGGCAGCTTGAAATCCCAAATTTTTTGTTTTTACATCTGAAGTAAATAGTAATGTTTATCCCAGAGACACTGCATGATGAACAAATGAGAAATCACAACCAAAGCACCTAACATATAATAACAAATTCATTTTTTTTCGTATTTGTTTCCCTTCATTCTAAAAATCATGTCTTAACATTGTGTATTTTGGGTCGTTTTTCCTATTGGGATAAATATATTATCTTTTCTGTCTAGTCAATAACTCTTTTTATTTTTCTTTCTTTCTTTTTTTTTTTTTTTTTGGTTGATGTTGTTTTTGTTTTTGTTTTTTGTACTCGGGATTGAATCCAGAGGCACTATACCACTGACCACATCCCCAGCCCTTTTTATGTTTTTATTGTGAGAGAAGGTCTTGCTAAATTTCTTAGGGCCTCACTAAGTTGCTGAGTCTTACCTGAAACTTGCCATCTTCCTGCCCCAGCCTCCTGAGTTGCTGGAATTACATGCATGCACATCACACCTGCTCCTTTTTCTATTTCACTCTTAACATGTAGATATTTCTTTACAAAGCTGTTCTTAAATATATCCATCTGACATTAACTTTGAATCTATTCCCAGGTCCCCAAATATGCACATTCAGTCTTGACCTTTCTTGCTCCCAAGCCCTAGACCAACGTACCTTTGGTCTGTGACTCCTTCAGCTATAGCCACAAAAATTTTCAAGAGCTCCTATCTGGTGATGAGATAAAGTTCACATTTCACTGAGCTGACATACCCAAGACTTATGCTCAAAACTTCAAAAAATAAATTGCTGCTCCTGAGTAACCAGCACTTGGCTACCTACTTCATCACTTCATTTATACTATCTCTGGTTTCCATGATACTTTGTGTCCATAGCTGAACTAATCTTTTAAGACATATCTCAAATGCTAATACTTCCAAGAACTCTTTTCTAGAATTATTCTCACACTGCAAAATTCTATAATCAGCTCATGTCCTATTTCAAATTCTATCTAGTTTGATTATTACAAATGTATTCACCTCATATTTCCTATTCAATTGTAAAAAACAGAACCCATATCGAACCCAATGTTGTGTTTTCCTGTAGCAGCAGGCCTAGCGTCTGCCACTCAATAAATGTTTGTAGAAGGAATGATTTCCAAGATTATGGACTTTATATTTTAGAATTAGGGTCTTGATGTTAGATAGAGCTTTACTCTGGTCCAAGTTGTACCATTTTAGACCCAGCCCCGCAAATTTACTCTTCAGTAAAGAACACAGAGACACATCCTACTTAAAGCATGGTGTCTTTCTTATTTACCAAGAGGAAATGTGGCTGTGCCCAGAAACTTCCCCTCTTATCAGTAGGGCCAGGAGTTTCAGAGTCCTGGATTCCATAATCAGCTTTCCCATAAAAGTATGGGTATACAAAAAGGGCTTCATCTCTTTGAGACTAGGTATTTGAGCCTTTTGGAAATTGACCAAGGAATATTTAGAAAATGAAAGAAACATATTCCCAATTAAAAATTTTTAGCTCACTTGTTTACTGATAACACCATCAGATATACTTAGTTTTGGTTTCTAAATTGATAAGTAAAGTCCCAAATAGTACTGGTACACTGAGTATTCTTCTCCAGCTCATTAATTATTTCTTTGTTCCTAAATTCAATTGGGGACTTCCTAGTCCTTTCCTTAATGAACGGTTCAGGTATCTGACATTGCTGCCTACTTTTTTTTTTAACTCTCTTCTCTCCTTGACACTTTTCACTACATGTATTCCTCCTCATTTTATTGGCTGTAAAATAATAATAGTGGTAAATAGCAGCCAATGATCCTTGATTTTTCTCTCGGCTGAGTTCTAAGGTAAGTGTTTTCCATAGTGCATTTCATTTTATTCTCACAACAGCCCTGTGAGTTAGGTACTATTATTATTTCTATTATTTAGTTGAGGACACTGCAGCTCAGAAAAGTTAAGATAAAGCTGAGTGTCATGGTTCTATGAGTGGTAAACCAGGACTGAAACGCTGATAATCTGATTTAAAGTCATGATCCCATCCACCATGGCTTGCCTTTTTTGGGTCTTCTCTCCTTTTTTCCTGGTTATACTTGATTATTGGTCACCTTCATGGTAAAGATTTGAATTGCCCCTCTGCTTACTCTGTGCCCTCTCCGTGAGTGTGCTTATTCATTCATTCAATGACTTGGACCATCTTCTCTAGCCTGGTGACTACAGTGTGGTTCTTCCAGCTGGATTTTTTTCAGATTTCTAAACTCATGTGTCTTTCTGTCCTTTGGACATATGGACTTGGATGCTCTATAGAGGTTTCTTATGAAATATCTCAACTCCTTCAACTTTTACTAGATGTCTTCCATTAAGATAGGGGCAAAGCCAAAATCTGCAGCTACTGGCTGAAGTCCTTGAGCAGACATCCCACTGTCTAGTGTCAGTTGTAAGCTAAAGTTGTCACTTATGTTCTTGTAACAAGAATAAAACTTAGCTTATTCTTATATTCCATATTCAGTTAATGGTATCTCTAAGAACCAGTAATATAATTTGAGATGCTTAATAATGGATAAAAATGTAAGTTCTCTTGTTCAAAAATATTGAGAATTATAAGACCCTGATAGAAGAGAATGAAGTGTAAGACCCTGTGTGACTGCCCAAAGTTGACCAGATAGAGACCCGAGTCATCTCTCCAGCAGACCCTCATCCAATAGAACACTGGTCTTTCCAATCTAGCTTTCCTAATGCTTCTAATATTTCTCTCTTTTTCCAATCCAGGGTCATGCTTTAAGTCTTTTGCCATTTACTATTGAGATATTATAATAACCACCTAGCAACCACATAACTGTTCTCACTGCTTCAAATCTATTCTGATATTTTCTCATCACTTCATACTTACTTGATACCCTCTCAGCTCATAAACATGCCTCTAGTATTATTCATCATGGCATTTACATATCTTTTTATAGTGCTTATGTTTAATAACCAATGTTTTAAATATGTTGCTAACTTCTACAATATAAAATGAAAATTCTGTCAATCCGCCCATAGACCAATTAGCAAGTGAAATACCATGCACATATGTACACACATACAGCAATAATCACTCTGTGAAGGCAAAGGTAACATGTATTGAAAGAGATTCAAAAATCCATAGGAATAGAAGTGAGAGAGAATTCCCTAAAAGTTCTCCAGGTGAGACTGAATAATGGCCAAAGCAGTGGTACCCGAATGGGAATGGATAGGTAAAAGTGGTTGTATCAGAGTAATCAAGCTCCTCACACCCTTGGAGAATTAAAAGTTCTAAGACAGATACTCTTCCAAAGCTGCTTTCACCAGAAGACAGGTGATTCTGCTCTTTGCCTTTCCTCATTTTCCCTGCTTACAACACTTTTGAAAGTCAAGACAAAATAAAAACAGTTTCCCTTCTGACTTAACTGACAGCGTGGTTACTGGGTGGCATGGCAAGACACTGCTAACCTGTCTTCCCAAGTGACAGTCCCATGTTGCATTCCCTACCAGACATCAACTGTGTTCCGGTTGCTCCACATTCTCACCAGCATTTGGTGCTGTCAGTATTGTGGATTTTCAAGGCTGCTCTACAAATGAAGAAATCCAGAAAAGTAATTTGAGATTTCCAAAGACATAGGATGTTAATCATCTTTGCATTTGCCTATTTACCATCTGTATGTCTTTTCTTAGTTAAGTGTCTTGCACAAACCTTTTGTCCATTTTTTAAATTAAGTTGTTCATTTTCTTAGTTTTGAATTTTGAGAGTTCCTTTTATGTTTTTTATAGTAGTCATTTACCAGAGATATTTTTATGCATACTTTCTCCCAGTATGTGGTTTGTCTTTTCATTCCATTAACAATAATATCATTTGCTGAGAAAAACTTTTTTATTGTAATAAAATCCAACTTTGATTTTGTGTTTAAAAGTTGTTGCCAAACTCAAAATCACCTAGATTTTTCCCTAAATTATCTCCAGTAGTTTTATGTTCACAGCAGTATTTAAAAAGATGACTTTGTTAGAATTTTTAAAAAATAATTATTTAATAAAGAAATCAAGGATAAAGTGCTTCATTAATAAATTTTTATAAAAAATTTGCAGAAATATTCTCTCAGAAACTTCTGCTGAAGCAAAATTATATAACAAATACACATTTTTATATGTAACTTGTAGTAATTAAAATTATTTATGTGTTCACAAACTCTAATAACTTTTGTTTATAATGTTCTTATGTCTGCAAAGTAGGAAAAACAATAAAAGCCCAATCATAACACACATTTTGTATTTTGGCTTTTATAAAACTGTTCATTACAAATATATGAATACAATAATTTTGTAGGCATGTTTCAAAAGCAAAATTATATTGCTTCCTTATTTTACTTTTCAACCATTACATTGTAAGGATTGAAGATTTATTTGCATTTTTGCCCTCAGTTAAAATACAGATATTTGGAAATGGATTAAAATTCCCTTTTAGAAATGCTTCCTAAAACAGAAAGTTATATTAAATGAAGTAATAATTTCTCTTTAAGGGAATGATAAATTATTTATTTAACACATATACCTAAATGAAGTTATAACCAATGAAAACTAGGATCTGTATTAGAAAACATGATAGAGGTAGAAGAAAGTCACTGTAATTTCTCTTCTATATAAACTACAATTGTTTTAATTCTTGGTATCTAGTTGTTTTGGTATATTTCATAATTAATAGAAAATAATCCCACCTCCAGGATAAACTGTAAGCCATCATGAAACTATATCCACATGGATCCACTAGTTTACTGTGTATTTCCACCAACACTTTTCATAAAAATAGAAGTCAAAGTTATATTGATTTTTAAAGATAATATTTTGGGCACTGGAACAAAAGTTTGTACCCAAATTGCTGCTGTTCAGCCAGATCCTACATAATATACCAATAGCTAGATTAGGAATGCAGAAGTAAAATTACTCATGGCAGTCTATTACAAGATCCAATATTTCTCACTGGGAACTTTGATCCACAGGAGGAGGTGATAAGGTCATAGTTATACTAGTACTGCCAGACTGTTTTTCTAGAATAACCAGATAGAAGGAAGTAATCCCAGTATTATTTCCCTCTTCTGAAATCTTGGTTTCCAGTGCTCAACAAATACAATGAGCCTCATTAGTGAAAACCATATATATTTTCATTTCCTCTTTCAAACTATCAACTTCAGTTTTTCCTTTCTAAGTTTTTTCAACCACTGACATTAAATTTACTCTTTTGACTTCATCATAATACCCAACCTCAAAATCAACTCCAGGATTGCATTTATAGTACTTTGTAAAAAACATATAGTTTTAGGAAACACATCTTACAAGTTGTACAAAGGAATAGTATTCATATTTACTCCAGGATTCTGTTTTAGTAAATTATCAACCCTGTAACCACTAACACTGTCAGTAGGTGGGTGCATTGTAATCAAAAACAGAAAACTTCTTCCATCATTTGGTTCGTACATAGTAATTATATGTTCGTCACTGGAAATCTTTCAGGTACACATTCTGTGAAAGACATAAGTCTTCTTCTGCCACTTCAGTTTTCAGTGTAATTGATTTTAATTTGTGAAGCCTTAAAGTATGTACAGCATTTCATAATGTACATTTCCATCTTGAGGTAAAGAGAGGATGGAAACAATTTGACTCTCATAGGTAGTTTTGAGGCTTTGGGAGGGGGTTAGGATTAGTTATGATGAACTTATGTTTATCAGGGTGGAATCTCCATGGTTGAACCCTGGTAACCTTATGAAAAGAGATTGAGACCAGAACTTGCACATTCCTTCTGCTCTCTCAAGATTCAGCCAGCCAGAGGGCCATCACTGGATGCTGGTTCTCAATCTTGGACCAGTACTATGATCCAAAATAAACTTATTTTCTTTATAACTTTCCCAGTGTTATTTTAAATTTCCATCAACATTTTTTAAATGCTCATGGACTAAAGTCTTGGTTGCCAGTCAGTTGGTGCTATTGAAAGGTGGTAGAAACACCTTTAGGCAGTGGGGTCTGATGGAAAAAAATGGAGTTACTAGAGATGTGCCCTTGAAGGGCATATTGGGTCCCGGGTTCTTCTGTCTCTTTTTGCTTCCTGGATGCTATGAGCTGGGCAGTTTTGTTCTACCATGTGCTCCTTTCTATGATGTTCTGCCTCACCACAAGCCCCAAAGCAATGGAGCCCGCTCATCATAGCTCATCTGAAACTTTAGCTAAAATAAACTTTTTCTTCTTGAAGTTGAATTTTATCAGGTAATTTTTCATAGAAACAGAAAGTCAACTAACATACTCAGTCTGTGGTATTGTGTTATTAGCAAGAGAAAATGGACTAAGAAGAAAAGGAACCATGTTACTAAGAATTTATGACATCTAGCTAAAATATTTTCCTGTAATAAGATATCGCTTTTGTGCTCCATTGACACATCCTCTACAGTGCCCAAAAGAACACTCACTGTGATGAACAGAGACTATGGGGCAGTGGATGTGAAGTAGCCACATCTTTAGAAATATATCAAGTATTTCATTGTGCCTCTCTCAGTGCAGATATGAATTCATTAGAGGAAAATTCAAAATCTGGTTTTGTGTTATTTGGACCTATAGACTATCATCTATATAGATATATACTTTGCCCACTATAAAATTATGTGTAGTCAATTGCAGAAACATTTACAGGGGAAAAAGGGGGGAAAAAAACGTATCTCACCAAATAAGTATGATTACCACTGAAATTTAGCATATTTTGTAGGCAACCAAGTAAAATTTTGCTATAAGCTACAAGATTTCACTGGGTTGGGTGTATTTGAGCAATGATGTTAAAATGGTATTTAGACATTTTGATTTTAGAAGTACATGACGCATTTCCTTCTTCAAACATAGTTGTGCATACTCGTTGAAATTTCTGAATTATATTCCTTATCCTTAGAGCTGAACTTTTCATGAATTCAAGGTGCTTGCTAATCGTATACCCTGGGCATTGAATAGTTTTTCCTTCTATCTTTCATTATGCAACCAATTTCTGGCTGACCATTTGCTTCCTGATAAGATCCTGCTATGTCATCTCATTTCCTATCCTCACTTATACTTCCTTTCCCTCTAACCTCGTCTATTCCAAATAGAAAGAAAAAAAAAATAAGACTTATCAAAAACTCAAAATTTCTTCCTATTTATATCAACTATTATCCTAAGTAAGTTATTTCACTTTTCTGAGCCTCAATTTTGTCATCTTTAAAATGCAGAGATTGGCTTAGATGATTTTTAAGTTCCTCTCCATCTCTACCTTTCCAGAATTCCATTATTAAACAAATTCATGCTAGAGTGTTAGTGCTCAATAACCTAGGAAGAAACTGCATTTCAAAGGTGACCTATTCTTGTATGTCCTGATAGATGTCTTCATACATTCATTTATTCAGTAGTTATTTGCTAAGTATGTACTAAGAGCTGAGGGAACATAGGTCCAATAAATAGTACAGAGTGTTTCTGGCATCCTGAAGCTTATTGTGCAAAGAGAATACAAATAAACGAGTAATTATGAACAAGCACTAGCATTTTGAAAGTACCAGAATCCACTGGCCCTGCTGAAGGGATAATAGTGTGGAGTATACCTCATCTGAAGCAATATTTAATGGTAGACAAAAATGAAGCAAGATTTATTAGATCTTACATGATTTTTCTCTTTATTGAATTTCATCGTTATATTCCATTGACAAACAGGTTATAATATTTCTAATGTTGTTTGTAGTATGCTTATACTATCATTTTTTGTTATTTTCCTACATAGATCCATAGATAAAAGAAAAAATTATTTAGAAATCTTTTTATGGTGTATCATTAGTAAATTACTATCTATCAATAATTCATGGGTCTGATTCAATGAGCAGTGACAGGAAAATATGTCAATTTCTGTGCTTAAATGAAATGTACCTTTGCTGGGCTTACATTAACGATCCTTCAAAAAGGATTTCTTGGTTGTGTTTCTTACAGTCTTTAGGAAATTCATTATATCAGTGCCTCCAGTTCCTCTGTTTTCTTGTCCAGTTGGCTCTTCTGCCATTTCATTTTCCCTGGGTTTCTGGCTTGCAGGAATCACAATGTATTTTGTTACTATTTGCAAATGGTAGCTCCTCAGGGAGACCAGAGCTTCCACACACTGATCAAAAGTTTCCTGCAAGCCAGCATCATCTTTTGAAACAACAAATTCACGGACTGATGGTCCTGTCTCTAAGAAGCGAAGAAAGTCCTGATGTGCTGGTGGCATGTATGTTCTCATGTCCTGGAGGAACTCAGCAGCAGGTCCTAAAGGAACAAGATAAAGACAAGGTAACAGGGAGGCCAAAGTCTTCCCCAGTCAGGGGAGAAAGCTGAGGGAGGTCAGAGCAAATGGGAGATCACTATTAGGAACTACAGCAAAAAGTTCTGAGGTTAAGATCACCCTGTTTGGAGGATAAACAGTTATTGGGCTGCTACCAGCCAGCCATGGTAACTACACAAAACTACAGTTAATTCTGAAAATAAAATGAGCAAAAATTATTTTTCATATTAAGAATGTTCATATGTGTTTTCTTTATCATTTTTCTACTGTATTTGGTTCTTCCAAGAGGCTGATGTTATAGGCAGGGTATAAATAATCTACACTTGTTAGGTCACGACATTGAGTTTAAAAGAGTTTAAAGGATCATTTTAAATTAAGAAAAAAACATTTTCACCTAGCCCAGTGCTTTCCTCTTAGTATATAAAATAGAAGCTTAAGTGGGAAGAAGTTTTTCTAAGAAGAAATACATATAAAAAGACATATAAAAAAGTGGCTCATCTTTTTTTCTTTCTTTTTTTTCTGTGTGCGGTGCCTCATACATGCCAGAAAAATGCTCTACCATTGAACTATGTTTTCATTTTATTTTATTTTATTTTGATGGAGGGTCTTGCTAAAGTGCTAAAGATTTGAACTTGCAACCCTCCTGCCTCAGCCTTCCCAGCAGATGGGATGACAGGTATGTGGGAATGCTCCTGAAGAATGTAGCTCCTCATTAAACTCCTGTGCAAGCCTGTTTGGGCTGCTGGGTCCGTAGGATGGCTGCACACAAGATATGCCAGGCCTCTCCTGTCACTGCTGCCTTCATCTCCCCAACTTCTGCTCACAATTGGGTTTCATTTGCAGGTGACTTTCTTTCTGAATCTCATCCTACATTTTCAGAACATGTGATCCTGGCTCCCCCAGAGTCTATCAGCCTATAATTACATATTCAAATCCAGATTGAGAGAAGGATGAATTGGATCTGGGTTTTGGCTCTGCCACTTTCTAGCTGTTTAACAAGAAGCCTGTCACATTATCCTCTTAAGTTTTTGCATCTTCGTCTGTGAAATGGGATGTTGGCCATGTAATCCTTACTTTTCTGATTCTCCTGAAAGCATCCAATAAGCTCAGAAGAGATGCCAAAGGGAAGAAGCTTTATAAATATTAAGACGCAAGTTATATTATTGCAAGCGATGATTATTATTTGCCATTTCCACTCACCTCCACCAGCAATCTGCTCTATGCCCAGAAGGATATCAAGACTCTGAAATATGCTGCTTTGGGCAGCACTTCCCCCTGCATATTTTCTTGAGGTGTCCCAGACCCCCTCATACAGCAAACCCTCTGACAGCTGGGGGTTTCCTTTCCAGCTAGACCAGGAAGGAAAGAAAAAAAATCATTCTTTATATTAATTGTCAATTTTCTGATTTAAAATCTTGCTCTAGAGGTATTAGAAGGTGACAAGACAGATTTTGTGATTCTTTATCCAAATCTCTCCCTAATTTTCATGTATGCGAATAATAATGATATTCTGAGAAAATTTGGTATAAATACTCCCAGAAAAGAAACTTACCTTTGCACTAGCCAGATCATTCACTCTATTTAAAATGACAAGTTTCCCTATTCCCCTTCTAGGGCAATCCTGGACCAGTAATAACAGAGAATACTATCTATTCTTTTTCTACAAAATACATTTTTAGCATAATTGTTATCCAAACCTCATGAATGGTGAGGAACCATCAATAAGTATTTGGTGTGTTTTTATATTAGTTGAAATAAAACAAATTCAAGCATAATACTACATACCCAGACAAATAAATGCGAAGAACATTGAAAAATAGTTTGGGGTCCACATATTCTGTAAAAAGATGGAATATGTTTAATTAAGACTCATTAGAGGTAAACAGGGAGTTCAAGGTGTTGTAAATAACTCACAGGATTTTATCACAGGGTTCAGGAAAGGGATCAGGTCAGTCTATGCAGAACAAAGCCCATGTGGAAAAGCCCTTCTCACTCTCCTACCAATGGTGGAGGTGCCAGGCTCATCACCCATGTCCATGGAATGGGGTCCACTGTCAGACTGCTACATTGCTTGTTTAAGAAGCCACCCACCTCCTTACTCTACATCCTCAGGCCAGTTAAACTGTCAACATTTCTAGTACTACTTTGTATTCTTACTGACACACAGATAAAGTGCTTGCAAGAAATAAACCCGGGCTGGAGATATGACTTAGTGGTACAGCATTTGCTTAACATGTACGAGGCCCCCAGAAGAGTGAGGGAGACCAAAAATTTTAACAAAAGAAAACAAACAAACACAGCAGCCCCATGGACTATATATATCCCTAGGTCTCCCTCCCCCAAACTTACTAACATTTGATCTGAAAATGTGTCTCCTTTGCCAAGGAGCAATCAGCAGTAGCTCCAAGCCCAGTGATAAATACTCACATATTTGTTAAATCTGTTACCTGGTAGGGCAGATGCCCTTTTGCAAACCTTTTTGTTGTTGTTGTTGTTTGTTCGCTTTTTGTAGCTTTTCTAGCTGTTAATTTTGCAACAACTTTTGAGCTCAATGGCTTTTCTCTGTTGCTTCTCAGTGAACTTGTGAAGAAGCAGAATTAGCAGAGAGCTCTTATCAAGCAGAAGCTAAGATTTTTTTTTCAGAATTTAAAATTTCCTTCCCATTTAGCAAATGTCTTCGTAATTATTAGAAGCAAGCAAAAAACTCTTCAGAATTAAAGAGATCTGGTATGAAATTCTGGCTTTACTAGTTACTACCTGTGTATCCTTAAGTGTTTTATGTCTTTGAATTTATATTTCCTTATCTGTAAAATGGAGATAATAAAATCTACCATATGGAAAGTGGAATTATTTAATGAGATAAATATAACAAGTGAAAGAAACCACGCTCACTGACAGCTGTTTTTTACTTTCATTTCCTAACCGATTGTACCCTTCAGACAATCAGAAACATCTGACTGTTCTTAGAATGTTGTAATGTGTACAGTACTTGCCATGAATTTCCTGAAACACTCTTAGGGCTTCTTTCAGAGAAAAAACCACATCAAGAAGTGCCTTTTGCAAAGTATCCTGGTCCTGCTGTTTCACAGCACTGAGTATAATGGGAATTGCCTTAAAAAATAAAAATAAAAGACAAACATGTAAGATCTCCTACCACTAAACATTGGTATAAAATTCCCCCAGCTTAACCCACAAATTAAATTTATTTCTTCATTTATATTTTAAAAGTCAAAACAATTGGATTATGTCATTATGTATTATTAATGACAAATTGCATTGAAAATTTTTATTACTTACAGGATTTTCAAATTTGATTCTAAATATATGACCCCTAGTTTTATATTTTAGATGATACACAAAAGCAAATAAAATATTTTTTATAAGATAATCCATTACCCCTAATTAAGTGATCTTATATTGTATTTAACCAACACAAACTCAATTCATGCTACTATAATTCAGTTACTAAGGAATTACTCTGTTATGAATTGACATAAAAATTTCAAAAGTAAGTGGACATACTTTGATTGCAGGAGAAGCTGCTATTTCCACCAACAGAGAAACCAGGAAGAATCCTTTACTGCAGTCCTCACCAGGAAATGAGAACAAAATGTCCATGTTGCTAAGAAAATCAGGTAAAATAGGCAAGAAATTTAGCAAAATCACAGTATATTTTAGTATAACTTATAGTTTGCAAACATGTTAAATCAACAACTCCACACACACACACACACACACACATACACACACAGCTATATTAGGCACACTATCTAAGATCATACAATTAGTAATAAATAATATTTAAAATTACACTGGGACTTGGATTTTGTTCTAGATTTAGAACTAGAAAGTCCACAAATATGTCTGTTTCTACTATTCCATTAAATAGATATAGATATTCAAGGTTTTAAGAGAAATCTGAGGTAGAGTTTGAAGGAGTAATCTTTTGTTTAAATAAATATATTAAAATTTTTTCTGTGAACCTCACTCAATTTATCAGTGGCTTATTTGATATAAAGGAATTGACCAAGAAATTCAAATAACTTGGTTAGACCCTATTTTTCTTTTCTGTTGAAGTCTTGGCATTGGTACAAAAATGGTTTCAATGTCTGTGTATCTGTGAGTTTTGTGGTAGTTAGAATTCTGGTTTCTGAAGTCAGACCACCCCTGTAGCTTATTTGCTTGCTCTATGTCCCTTGGCAAGATAAGTGATAATCTTTTTACAAATTTATTTCTTCATCCTTTTCTCCTTCTTTTTATAAATTTATTTCTTCATCTTTTTCTCCTACTGTTATCTTCATCATTGTCTACAGTGACACCAGCTAGCCTTCAGCATTGATAATGTACCAAGACTTCTGTCAGTTCCAAGTCTTCACACTTGCTATGTCCTCTGCTATATAGACTGCCATCTTTCCTGTCTTCTGGACTCACTTCAAATAAATTGCCTCATGGATTCTTCCCTTTAAATATGTTATATGATTAGATAATTGATTAGACCTCCTAGCAGTTTACCTTCTTGTCCCTTCTATTAATCATGCAACATTATACAATTTTCATAAGTTGCCTTTCCTTTCCATTAGTCTAGCTTCACTAGGAAAAGCTTACACCTTAGTTTCTCCAGCTCTTGGCTATGTAGAGTACATAGGTCAAAAGTAATAAGGACTGGTAAAAAGCAAAATCAAGTAAACAAAAACAGGTTTCTTTATAACTACTTATTGACATTGTTAACTAGTTCTTCCCAGGGAGGTCATTAGATCACAGATACATAGATGTATGTTCATTTTGTATTTAGGCATATAAATTCCATAATTCATATCAAGTTGTATTTTTGTATGTTTCTCTACCTATAATATTAAATAGACATGGTCATATTAAAATCATAGATATAGTTTTAAGGAATGGGATTATTTGCTCTTTTAATAATAACCTAAATTATTTTTGCCTGAACTCAATCAACTATTTAAAAATGTATTTGTAATACTTTGATAATCGACATTCACTTTGAATAAAAAATAGTTCTTAGAATACTTACTCATAGGTCATAGGCCTGGTAGAATCAATCCGGAAGCCATGAGCCAATTGGAATAGAGAAAGAAAGGTAATTGAAATCAAATGGTTTTGAGTTACTATTATCAGATTGAATACTATTGATCAAACTGAGGTAAGACATAGTTAAAAAAGAAAAACTGTTGGTTTTTTTTGTATCTTTCAGGATTGTATTGGAAATATCTAATTTATAAAAAAAATTAAAAATTAAATATGCGAGGAACACATAGTAAAAACTCATTATTACTGTTAAGATAATTTCTAGATCAAATCTTTTCATTTTGTGGTACAGCCACCTGTAGAACACTCCTTCCTGTATACACCCATGGCCACAGGTCTTTGTTGGAGCAAATCCCATCACTGAGGGATAGGAGTGGCCTCAATTCTGTGCAGTCTTTTCTGAGAAGCAGACACTGCTGCTTTCCTGCTGGAAACTCTTACATGCAACTTACTACTTAAAAATTAATTCAAATTATGATGATAATAATAAAAATAACAATTAATAATAGAAGGGAGATTATCAGAGTAGAGCAAAGGAATCAAGGGGAGGGAAGAATGGAGGAAAAGGGATGTTCTGTGGAAGGAGATTGATCAAAGTGTGGTATGTACATGTAGAATATGGTATAATGAGTTTTAGTGTTTTGCATTAATCATAATATATTAACAAAAAATGTAAGTAAATTAATTAATTAAAAATAGATTGGTAAAATCTCAAAAATGTGTTAATCCAAGGAACTCAGGCACCAAAGCATATATACTCTAGGGTTTCATTGATACAAAATGCAATAAAAAACAAACTAATTTCTGATAAGACAAATTAGAATGTATTTGCCTGGAACAGAGAAGGGAATTGAATAAAAAGAGACACAAAGAACTTTTCGGAGGTCACAGAAGTACTCTGTGGCTTGTAAGCTTGTTTGGGGACGTGGTTACATGCATACCTGTATACAAAAGGCAAATTCAAATTGAACATTTAGAATCTCTATGTATTTTACTATATGTTAAATACACAGCACTCTCTCACTTTTGTACATTTGTAGTTTCAGACACAATAGTCCAAGAAATAATAGACAATACCAGAGAAACTGTACTGTCAAAAATTAAACCAATAAATAACTACATATTGATTTAAATAACATACATTCCAATTCATCTGTTATAATCACAGTTTACATACCCACTGGGATCCTTTTTCTTCCAATTTGCCAAGACACAATCTGCATAACACAGAATAGGAGGTAGTCCCAGCTTCTCAGAGAGTTTGCAGTAAGGAATAGCAATATTGCTTGGCAAGACCTAATTAAAACACAATACTTAGTTTGAATCATTGAAGTGTGTTACTTTTTTTGCTGCTTTCTGAGTACCAAAACCTTGACTGCTTTTTGTATAATGGCATTTGAAAACAAATAAGTGGATTTTTTTTCTTTTCCACATTTCATTACTTAACTCTGGTAATTGTTAAACATTCATGTTTTGAATTTGGGTGGGCATAATTTGGCTCTAAGGAAGAAAAAGAACAGAGTACAAAGCCTGGGTCTTTTACTTCCCAGTGGCCTTGGGAGCTATTTTCCCGCCTTCACTCATCCATTTCTCCCATGAATAATTATTAAGTAATTTTTCTATGCAAGACACCACATTATTCACCAGAAATAAAAATATAAAATTGATTATGTCAAAGATACTCAAAGTCTTTGTAATTAAGACTTTTGGATATGAGACAGTAGAAGTGCAGTTTGCTACTCTTGAAGCTCAATGCAGAAGGAAATTCTCCTGGACAATTTTTTTCCCCCGTGAAAGATTCACCATAGGACCTTGGTGCTTAGTAAATCTTTCAGATTTAATTGTCCTGGAAGAAGAGAGCTCCTTTACCCTGGCTTTGTATTTCACTGTAGAAATAACTACATCAACTGAGATGGCACTTTTGGCTAAACTCTTTCATTCTCTCTTCCTCAGGAGGTATAGAGGCTCATCGAATTGCTGGGTTTGGAAGTGAAAACACAGCTCAGCCCCTTTTTCCTCCTCAACTCTTCATTTTCTGAACCTGCTACTTGTAAAATCTGTTCTGCAATCAGCCACAGAATAAAAGGCTTCTGCCCACACAGGGTGATTCTACAGTTGTCTAATGCTGCCTAACTAGATGGCTAAGTAGGCAAGCTGATTCCGAGAGCTCTTACAGCCATTCACTGCTTCCTCCTTTCCAGGCCAAGTTCTCCAATAACTCCCTTAGCCATGAAACTAACATTTTATCCTTTATCTGCCTGACTTCATCATCTACTATCACCTAGCTTATAATTGTACTGTCCCATGTAGTAATTGGGATAATCATTGACATCAGCAGCCTTTGGCTGATATATGTGTGTATCTAAGGAGGGGAAGAATAGGGATTATGGCCTGCCTGGGGTAGTGGATAGAGATGGTATGATGATAAGTCATGGGCCACAGTTTTGTGAAAACCACAGGAGTTATAACCCAAGTCACTCTCCATTAGCTTAATGACTTTTGAGGGCTTTAACCAGGAGAACAGAATGTTAGGACAAAATCACTGGTCATCAAATCACACTGGGATGTATACTTTATGTTGAAGAGCTTGTGCTTCTAAAGACTGAAACATTGTAGCTGGCAAAATAGTTACGTTTTTCAAAAGGAAATAATTTTGTCCCTCTCTGATTTAGAGAATGTTCAGAGGGGTAAAAAGGGTGACGTTTAGTTGAATAATTAACTAGAACTGATCTGGAAAAAGGAAATAAAGTGCTCAAACATGTCTTTATTACAGATACAGCTGCTATGAAACTCAGATGATAACTTCTTGCCAATTCTCAAGCAAAATGTGATTTATATTTACTTACATTTTGTTCATTAACTTTTTCTTTCTTAATAACTGCCCCACTGAAACATGTTTTTACGGGTTTTACAGTACTACTACTTCCTGAGATTATTTTCAGAATGATAAGACTCTATGAAACCATGATAAATTAAAAATACACTTTCATCTTTTCTTTCTTAATTCTGACCTAAAGTCTGATACATTTATTATTTTTCAATTACACTATATGCCTTCTGGTCTCCACGTTCTTGGTCAGTGTTTTTCCTCTTGCCTTGTTGTTCTGTCTTCTGAGCATTAGTGGTGACACCAACTACTATTTAAGTCCTCTGGACTTCTGCTCAGGGCAACTAGCATAGACTGATTTTCAGTACAGACACACATATTTCTAGCAAATCTAATGAGATTATTCACTTAAAGAAACTTTAAGTTAGATTATAAGACTAGAACCAGTTTTAGACTGTTTGGCATCATCCCAATCTGGATGTAGTAGTTCAATGATTAGCATGAGTTGTTCCCAGGATCATGCAGAACAACAACTTCTATCCCTATGTGTCAGAAATGACTCATCATATAGGTGGATCATATGTGATCACCTGCCTTTAAGCACAGTGTGATAAGAAAAATAACTAAATAAAACACTAATTAGCTTTGCTGAAAAAGGAAAGTGTTCACTAAGTGGTAGAAGATGCCCTTTGAATCCAGTTTATTCTTAAATTCAGAGCTGGGTGGGGTTGGGCACACCTGTAATCCCAACGGCTCCAGAGGCTAAGGCAGAAGGATATAGAGTTCAAAACAAGCTTCAGCAATGGCCAAGGTGCTAAGCAACTCAGTAAGACCTTGTCTCTAAATAAAGTACAAAAAATAGGGCTGGGGATGTGGATCAGTGGTTGAGTGCTTCTGGGCTCAATACCGGGTAACCTCCCCCCAAATAAATAAATAAATTCCAGTATTGGTTTGATAAGATTGTGGCTGCCAAATAAAATACAGGATGTCCAACAAATTTGCATTTTTCAGGACACACACATACACTAAATAATTGCATATCTGAAATTCAAATTTAACTGGAACCCCTGTGTTTGCACTGGCTCAATCTGGGACCACTACAAGAGATGGGAAGGCAAGGATTTTAGCAGCATTACAGGACAGATACTGAATATGAGCCTAATTTACAATGTGATCTTCACTGCTATTTTTATTTTAATAGTAAGACTATGACTGACACATGAATGCATACCTATAAATATATATACAAGATGATTTAAAATTAAGGGTTTTTTTTATGTTGATAAGAGTTGAACGAAACCAAGATACTCTTCTATGTTGATAGATGGAAGCACTTACACATTAACCATGAAGAGCCATTCAAAGATATTTATTGTAGTGTCATATATAATACTGATTTTTTTCTATTTTGGTACCAGAAATTAAACTTAGGGGCACTTAACTGCTGAGCTACATCCCCAGCCCTTTTTTGTATTTTATTAGAGACAGGGTCTCACTGAGTTGCAGAGGGTCTCTCAAAGTTGCTGAGGCTGGCTTTGAACACTGCATCCTCCTGCCTCAACTTCCAGAACTGCTGGGATTACAGGGCACGTGTGACCATGCCCAGTTTATAATGAAATGTTTTTGAAAAGTTAAATATTTATCAATAGAAGATTTAGTAGGTAAGCAAAAGTTCAGTAACTCAATGAACAGTTGTACAATTATTCCAAACAATTAGGATGATTGTGTAGTAACTAAAAAGTGTTCACAATATAATTAAATTAAAGAAGTCGAATGCATATGTGTATGGATAGGATGGAGCAACTGTGTTATACAAGAAAAAGGCAAGTATAATCATAACAGTTGATATGCTAAATCAGTAAACTGTTATTTTCTTTTCTTTTTGTTCTCTCATCTTAACTTTAAAAGTACAGTTATAGTACTTTTTGAAAATTTTTTCTCTTTCTTTCTTTTTCTTTTTTCTTTTCTTTTCTTTTTTTCTTTTCTTTTTTTTTCTTTTTTTTTTTTTTTTTTTGTGGTACAGGTGATCAAACTCAGGACCTCACCCATGATAGGCAAATGCTCTGGAAACTATAACCAGACACTGGGATTGTTTACATTAAATATCAATTGGATTTCATTTTCACTCATGTTGCATAAGAAATACCAGAAAATCTCCATACCTTTCGGACATCTCCATCACCTCGATCCCACACGTATGCCATGGTAATGTATCCCAGAACCAAATGTGCGAGTCGCTGTGACTTATGTCCTTGGAGCTCATCAATGCTGAGCAGTGGTATCTGAGAACAAATGGAGAGACTTGACCCAATTCACTCTTGATCCAATTTCTAATTTAGGCTTAGAAATCAACTTAAAAATGTTAAGCAACCATACAAGAAGACAAATGTAATATGTATTTCAAACCTTCTCAACTTCTGCTCGAAGTTGGCCATTCTCAATCAGTTCAGGAAGATTTTTAGCAATGAAAATCCAGGCGTCATAATCATGAGGTAGTTCCTCCTTGAAAGAAAAAAATAGGACTTTGATTTGCTAGTGGAAGTTACTGTAAAATAGTGTTGGTTTCCTGAGGATGACTCCCCTTGCTTCTAAGTACATTTTGTGCATCATTGCCCCAACAAACCTGTACTTGTCTGAAAACACCAGCCTGTGCTTTGTCACCTGACAAACAGGGCTCAAGCTCTTCTCTGTTTTCCACCTCTTCTCTCTTTAAGCACTTTCATTTTGCATTCTTTTCAAAATTCAACCCAACAGATGCTCTAAAACCTTCCTTAGTATACCATTCAACATCAATCTTCTCCATTATAAATCCTATGGAGTATACCTTACATGTCATTATTAAGTAATCTTGTGTTTTATATTTTTTTCCATTTCAACTAGATTTTAAGTTCTTTGAACAGAAGAAAATCTCATTAGTGGATTGGGCTTTCTGCTCACTAATTTCATATGCATTTCTCATTTAATTCTTGTAATTGCCCCAAAAGTTGTCTCTATGTCATAAATAAAAAGAACCTGGTCTCAGTTTACATAACTTGTGACACACACACACACACACACACACACACACACAATTGTAATTCAGACATATATATTTCCAATTTCAGAATCCATAGTCTTTTTATGTCTTAATATTTGATGACAAGGATTATAATGTGCAAATTATTTTAAATTTATATCTTTTTCAAGAACTGAAATACACCTGGAAATATAGAAGAAACTGTATAGGATAAAGTCTCTTATGCTTCTAGCAAATGTTTCAAGACTCCCAGTTGATGCCTAAAACTGCAAATAGCACTTAACCACTATGCATTTTCCCTATATCTACATCCTATGATAAACTTAATACCTTTTTCATTTGAAGTAAGCACTTACTATGCTCTTTGGTGATAACTTTTGCAGTTTTAGGTGTGACAGCAAAAACAACTTGAATAGTTTCTTCACAATTTCACTGATACATTTGTTCTTACCATAGAGCTTAACAACACAGCAATTTTTTTTTTCTTTATTAAATCAAGAACTTTCACCTTTTCACTTTATGGAAGCACATTAAACTCCTCTTTGGAATATCTAAATTGTCAAGAGACATCACTACTCTTGTGCTTTGGGGTTATTAGTAAGAAAAATAAGGGTTGCAAAACAAGCACTGCAAAACTTTGACAGTCCATCTCATAACCTGGGCACTACTGAGTTACTAACAGATAGGTGAGTTTATAGCATGAATACACTGGAAAAAGAGATGACTCATGTCCTGGGAGGGATGGAATGGAGTGGTGTGAAGTTTCATTATAAGACTCAAAAACAGTGAGCAATTTAATGCTCATAAATTGTTTACTTATGGCGTTTTCCATTTTACTTTGAGACTATGGTTGACTGCAGGTCACTGAAGCAAACGAAAGCAAAAACATAGAGGGTGGACTACTGTATGCATGTAAATTGCCTACTTTGGTTCCACTATAGGCTTGATTTTTGCCCAACAAATACAAATGAAATTCAAATAAAAGTGTCTTCTTGATCTGATCATATTTTTTTATCACATATCAAAGGAAAATATACAGCCAGGTGCCGAACGGCATCTAGAGATGTGGCTCAGTGGCTAAGCACCTCTGAGTTCAATTCCTAATACCCCCCTAAACAGCAAACAAAACCCAAAGGGAAACACAAACGCAAGACCTAGGCAAAATCCTGAAGTGAGGCACAGGCAGAAGTCTGAACAACTTCCTGTATACCCTGCCCTAATGCCTCATTCAGGTTGCTTCAAAGTGAGCCTTTTGGGTTATCAGTAATGGACTGTGGTGACTGAAGACAAATGGCTTAACTTTATTCCACATGGGTAAGGCTTCGAACTTTAAAACCAAGTTAAGACTGTAAGTGAACTGTAAAGCAAAATAACCGATATAAATAAAATTCACAGAGATTCTTCAGCTACATCCCTGTGTTTGGACGCAGTGTGTGTGAAAGCCCTGAGGTCTCCAGGAGCCACGGGGGGCGGGGGGGAGGTGTCAGGGTTCATAAATTGCACACAATTGTAGATGTGGTCACTCTGGCAGTGACAGTGATGGCGCTGGAAACGGAGCACAATAGAGTTTCCACAGCAGCAGCGGCGCACCTTGGGACCCAACAGCGGCTTGGGCGACTGGGAGAGTCCACCGCCGCCGGGGCATGAAGCCTGGACCCAGGCCAGATCAAGGAGGCGAAACTGCAGCTGATTCCAATGCCCGACCTGCGGAGCGAGGCAGCTGCTTCCCCGCCAGGCTCCTCAGCCAGAGGGACCGCGCTGTGACTCCGCCCCCAACACGCCCACGTCTATCGGTGGCTCAGCTGCTGCGCGCCTGGGTGAGGTAGGGCGGCTGCTTGGGCGGGTTATTCCAGAAACTTGCGGCTGTGTCCGCCGCTGAGCGTGATTGTGGGCAACTGGACTGACGGTGAAACTTGGGCGGATTAGGCAGAGGTTGGAACCTTTAGGGAAGCTGTTTGGGCCTATTACACTGCTTAGCTAATTAACCTGATCCCGTAAGCAGCAGAAAAGGCAGCATAGCTCCGCCCTCAATGTGTGACCCGCCTGTGGCATCCTGGGATCTGGGGTTTGTGCGGGGAGACAGTGCAAACTCCTTCTCTAGAGCCAAGCTATCGTGCACGCTCCAGAAAGTCCCTCTAACTGGGCTCCAAGCTTGTCCCCCGTGTCGCTAAGGTTGCCAATGTCGATGGCAAGGTTGCCTTTGCTGATGGCCACAGAGGTCTGCTGGGACTTTACCCCTTTCCTTGACCTGGGTCGCACTTTTCGGTGAGCTTTATACCATACTCTCCACTCTCCCAAGACTGTATCTTACAGGGTTCTTGTCTCTAACTTGCTGGGTTCCAAAATCACTCACCTCAAAATTCAGCTTTTAATTGTTATGCTGGTGCTTCTTTGTGAAAGAGGTGAGTGCTGGGCACCTCTGTATGACTATCTTGCCCTCTGACTCTAAATGTGTGATTATTAAAATATTAATGATAAATAGATATACGTGGCATTCTTTAGAATACAACTTAGGGACATATAATTTTGAAGCAAGCATTTTTCTCCATATGCATTGTGCTTTATAGCTAAAACTTGCAAAATATAATTTTTAAGGTATTTCATACTCATTTGCATCTTACTCTTAGTAAACAGTAACCATTATTCATACAAGACGAAAGTTACTTGATGTATCATTTCATAAACCAAATCAAATCAAGAGCACAAACTTTGACCAGTTTGACAGATATCACTAGAAAAAGGGGCTTCTGCATGACTCATGGACATTAATAACTTTGGCCTTTTCAGAATACCCTCAGAAAAAACGATTGTAATCAGTCAACTTTTGGTATCTATAGTATAGTCCTTTTGTAAAGGTAAAATACCTTCCATGGTTTCTTTATTTAATCATTCTTAATTTCTATTAGGTAAATAAGAACTACATATATGACTGAGTTTCTAGGAGGAAAATTTGAAGAACAGAGAGACACAGTTATTCAAACTCTGCCTCCAATTGTGATATTTCCCCTTATTTCACCACCCTCTCTTACCAGTGGATTTGGCAGAGCGAAGCCCAGATCTTCATCTATATGGTACTCTTCAAGGATTTTCCAAGAATCTTCCATAAGTGATATTTTATCATGTGCCATTCTTGAGGTCTACTCCACTGATCCTCCTCAGCCTCTAAGAAGTTTCAGAACATCTATTTTTTATAGTCATTGTTAGAGCCAGTGACTACAGCTTATCACGTAAGCAGAAAGAAATGACTTCCACTTTTGGGATAGTTTCATTTTCTACTTTCTTTATTTGTAATTTGATAAACAATAAAACCACAAAGCATCTTTGTTCATCATATGAAGAAACTGAAAGTTTGCATTCATTATCAGGGCTTTTTCAATAAGAACATCATTTGCTTACTGCTATATGGTAAACCATAAAACTTTTTATTGAAATAACAAGAACTATGGGAACAGGTGACAAGAAAAAAAATTTTATGGAAAAATTCAAATCTTCAATTCAAACAATTTTTACCATGGCTATATCTAAGTTATCATTTAGTCAATCCAGCCATTGGCTTTCATTTATACTTACAGGGGTCTTTGAAAACTATCCATGTCTTATTTCAGAAGCCCTGGAATACAATACATGAGACCCTGAAGTGCTTATTGCCAATGGCTTTGAAGTAGAAAAAGTAGAAGAACATGACAGATTTGAAAGATATTACCTCTCCACCTTCCTATTTTTCTTATAAACATTTGCTTATCTTCTCTCTTCTTTACACTTATAGGGAAGTTGTCTTGCGTATGTACTATATTTGATTGCCAGGGAATCATGAAACAATATGCTTGCACATTTGTAGACTTTCTAATATGTTAAAAGTCAAAGCAAAGGATAAAATATCTTGAAACTGTTTTATTTTTCAAAATACAAAATTTATGATACATTTGGTAAAGGTTTTCAGGATGCATGAAAGTCTGTTCACTGAGAGATTTTGAAAATAGAAGAAGTCATATCTCCTTTTGATTATCAAAAGGAGAAAATAGGGAAAGTTATTATGCAGTACATTAATAGAGAATATAGGTTTATGATCCAGGTTATCAGGCCTTGAAGTAAATTTTACTAGCACATAGTTTTGGTTACATTCTAAATAGCTCTCACACTATTCTTTATTACATTATGGCTTTTCTGTAAGCATTGGGCTTTACAAGAATATGTCCTCTTTATAAAAAAAGGTAAGGGATATTGAAACCAAAATTACAAAGCAAAGAGAATACAATGACTAAGCTTCTGTAAAATAAATTATTCGGGAGACTCAAATTTAGAACCTGGCCCAAGTTGGGGTGGGGTGGTGGAAGCACAGGGAAGGACAAATCACTAAGACCTGTCACATCCACATGGAAGACAATGATGCTAAAAAATTCTTGAGAATTAGAAAATGTGGGAGTATTCATATGATTTTTTTTCCTTCTTGAATATGTCTATAAGTGAGTCTGAACATGGAATGAAGTTTTGGATTGTTTTGACTTGGAACTATGTCTCAGAATTGATTTTTAAAGAAGCTTGTCTTGGTAAAATGATTTTTTTTGGTAAAATGATTTTTTGACTTGGCTTATCCAGTTATCTCACTGAATATATCCTGTCTTTGAAGGAACAATAAGGTTTTACTGCTCCAATTTTACCCCTACCTTTTTAAAATCCCCCATAGTCTACTTCTTTCATATTTCTGAAACGCTATTCTCAGTTGGTCTTATCTTCATTTATTTCAATTTTTGTCCACTCTAACCATATCATTATACTATTGTTGAATAACTCCTTCCACATGGCTTCTGAATAGCATATTAATTTTATGGTCACATTTGGATTCTTTATCTTCCTCTTTAGCATTTTACTTGTGCCCAGGTCACTATGTTAGAGAACACTTTACCCAGAACTCAGCATTTTGCTTCATGACTTCTTAAGTCTGAGCCTTTACTTGGATCTGTTTACCTTGTTATATTGCATGATTTGATTATTTGGTTACTCTTTTCTCTATAATGATTATATTTCCTGACTTATCCCTTTTGCTACAGACACATTTCTAATGCCTGGTGCACATCTTCACCTGAAAACCCTGTTATTCTATTTCATTGTGGACTTCTTTGACATCATCAGTATTATAAGTAGATCTACAGAGGAACTTTATTCAGAGCTGTGCTAAACACACATTGATTCCCTCTTAATATGGCATTCTCTATAATGCATCCAACTTTCTCCTTATGCTATGTTATGGTAATTTGTAAAATATAGTTTTATTTTCAAATGAAGAGAATTCTCAGGTTAAAAAAACTCAAGTGATCTGGAGCATGCAAGACTAATAAAATAACTCATTGAAATACAAACATCTACTGACATTCACCATTAGTATTTCTATGGTTATGTTTTACACCATTTTTGGTGCAAATTAATAATAGCCAAAGTTTCCAGAGCACTTACTAGTAATAAGAATTTTCTAAAAAATTTGTTACATAGTGACAAATTTGACTTTTATAATTATATTCTTAGGAAAATTTTATGATGTTACTGAAGGGGAATTAGTGATTCAGTATTTTCTGTTCCTTCAGTGGCCTGAACAAAACATCATCTTAGACATGAAAATATTGGTGCTACTATAATAGAAACCTAATAGTCCCTGAAAAAATGAACACACAGATTATACAATACTTTGGACAAGAATACACTCTAAGAAGACCTACAGAGAATTTTTAAATTCACTTAATATAATATTCAAAAAGTAAAAAATAAAAAATAAAAAATTGGGAACTGCAGAAACTATAGCAAATGCAAAATAATAATCAGATTGAACAAAATAAATAACCAAAAAATTAATTAATATTCTGGAATTAGCATAATTTAAAAAATAATCCATGGAATTACAGATATGACAGAAGAAGGTACAGATTAAAGATGGGAGGGAAAATACACTTACAAATAGAGACAAGGAAATAAGACACAGAGGTGCAGTGAGGATATGTAATATAGATGTAATCTTAGTGGAAGGGGAAAGGGAAGGGGAGAATAGGGTAAGCAGTAGTTACAGCAATAGGGGTTGACAGTTTTTAAACAGAAGACAGAAAGTCCCAAACAGACAATATAGTATGTTTCTCAAATGGACTTAAATGTGATACTGCAATCTGTATACAGGGTAAAAATGGCAGTTCATAACTCACTTGAATCAAATGTATGAAATATGATATGTCAAGAGCTTTGTAATGTTTTGAACAACCAATAATAAAAAAAATGAAATGAAAAGCACAGCTTTTCATTAATTAATTTTTCATTAATCACATCAGAGTAACATGACTCAAAAACAAAGAAAAAAGCACTAAAATGTTAAAATTTCTAGTAAATATAAAGCAAAGGCCTTTAAAAGAGCAACAATAAGACTGACAGCTAAATTCTCAAAACAACTATTTAATCCTGCAGACACTGTGATGATACCTTAAAAATGCTGAGGAGGAAAAACAAATCCACCAAGAAATATGTATTCATGGAAAATATTATTTAAGAGTGTAAATAAAATAAAACTCTTTTAAGATAAGTAAAAATTTTAAATGTATCATCAGCAAGCTCATAATCAAGAAAATGCTAAAATTCTTTTGTTTGTTTTTGCACAGGGAAAATGATCTCATAGAGTAGCACTAAATGAAGAACAAAGAAAAAAGCAACTATCTTGCTGAATCTAAATGAATGATGATAAAATATTAACAATTATTCCAACAAAGAAAGTAGTGTGGTGTTTGTGATAGATTAATGATAGATAGATAGATAGATAGATAAAATACATCATGCAACTCATGAATGTGAGGAGGGGTGCAAATGATATTAAAATTTTTCTATGTTCTGGAAAGAGGAATTAGAACAAATGTATAAGAATTTTGGAAATTTCTGCTTTAATCTCCTGGATTACCAAATTATAAAATGATAATCAACAAGCCAATAGTTGGGAAAAGCTTGTTAGTAAATAAATCTTAATTAGTACATGAGAGGACATTAAAGAAGAAAAAAAAGATACTAAACAATTCGATATAAAAGTAAATCCATGGTACATAAATTGTGTGAAAATATACAAAATATTTCAATTAAAAAATTCAAAGATTATCAGATTAAACTCTCAAAAATACCCATATACACTATTTAAAATATGAAGATCTAAAATATAATAAAGCTTAAAAATAAGAGAATAAAAATATACATCATACAAACACTAGCAGTAACAACTGGTATAATTATGTAAGTTAAACTTTGAAGCAATTAGTATCATTAGAAATTCTATCACTCAGGATTCTACTGAGAAGCAGAACTCAATTTTTGATTGATAGACAGACAGACTGACACACAGACTTCAAGGAATCAGTTTACATGAGTGTGGGGGCTAGAAGGTCCAAAACCTGGAAGACAACTCAAAAACTAGGGACCTCTGGTAGGCACTTATGTTGCATTTCACAGGCAGAATTTCTTTAGGAAATCTAAATTTTTGTTTGTAAGGCCTTTTAACTGCTTTAATATGTCAAACCCAAATTATTGAACTTAATCTTTACTTAAAGCCTGCTAGTTGCAGATGTTAACCACATCTACAAAATACCTTCACAGAAATTTAGATTAGTGTTTAATTTAATATCTGAGTATTACAGTCTAACCAGGCTGGCATAAAACTAATCATCACAGAGATAAACAAGGATATTTTATAACATAAAAATTTCAATTCGCCAGGAAGATACAGTTCTAAATTTCTGTACACTTTGAGCCAGGTCTGGTGGCATGTACCTAAAGTCCTTAATGCTCAGGAAGTTAAGGTAAGAAGATCCCTTAAGCTCAGAGCTCAAAGTCAACCTGGGAAATATAGCAAGAACTCTTCTTAAAAACACGTTTTTGTTTTGTTTTGTTTTGTTTTGCTTTGTTTTGTTTTGTTTTTATTATGTTTAGATAGTAGGTCCCCCCCACCCAAAAGCTCCTGTGTGAGACAATGCAACAAATTTAGAGGTGAAATGACTGGGTTATAAAAGCCTTAATCTAATCAGAGCATTAATCCCCTTATAGGGATTAACTGGGTGGTAACTTTAAGCAGGTAGGGTGTGGCTGGAGAAGGTGGGTCCTTGGGGTTATGCCTTTGGGGTTTACATTTTGTTCTTGTTGAGCAGAGCAGTCTGTTGGCTTCTTATCACATCCTGAGCTAAGCTGCTTTCCTCTACCATACCCTTCCACTGTGATAGCCTACCTCAAGTAGATATCTCTAGCTACTTGGGAGACTGAGGCAAGAGGATTCCCTAAATTCAGCAGTTAGAGTTCAGCCTGAGCAATATAGCAGGAGTTGGTCTCAAGGAAAGAAGAAGAAGAAAAAGAAGAAGAGGAAGAGGAAGCGGAAGAGGAAGAGGAAGAGGAGGAAGAAGAAAACACTACTTGGAAAATTCTTGTATGTTTGAAAAAGAATAAAAATTTAAATGTGATTCACTGGTTTAAGAAGACCTCAAAACATAAATTAGAGGGCTAGGGATACAGATTGGTGGTAGAGTGCTTGTCTAATCCTAGCAGGTATGATGACCTGAGTTCAATTCCTAATATCATGTGCTTTGCTTTCTTTCCTGTCTATAAATGCTCATTCCATGTTACAGAACAACACTCTTCTGAACCTCTTCTAGCTCTGAATATTTTCTGAACCATGAATCAGTTTTTGCTTAAATAAACTGTTAAATTTGTTATTTTTTTTTTCTTTTAACAATATTATACTAATTAATATGGAACTTGAAACATTTCATTGCCTGATCTGATTCAAGTCAACTGAATAAATCTTAAAAGGTCAAGTGCCAGCATCTAAAAATAAATTGCACTTATATACTACGAAATAAGTAGAAATGAATTTTAGAGAAATTATCTTTTACAAAAACATCAAATAAATTTAATGAGCTATTTTATTGAGCTATTTTTTAAGACTTTGATAGTAAATACTAACAAAAATTTTAGGGAGTGGGATTCAGTTAATGACACACTTAATGGGAAGTATATTGCTGACATTATATATATTTTTTGGAAAAATAACCAAAGTAATCTCAAAAAATCTAAAAGGAAGAAAATGAATAAAGACATTAATAAATGTAAACCCTGAAAAAACAAAAAAATTATGCAAATACCAAATATCAATAATGAACATCACTATAATACCATAACCGTTACAAATATAATATTCAAGTAAGAATCAGCCACTTAACTAATGTCACAATTTTTTAAAATTTTGTTATAAATGACAGTAGAATGCATTACAATTCATATTACACATATATAGCACAATTTTTCATATCTCTGTACACAAAGTAGAGTCACACCATTCGTGTCTTCATCCATGTACTTCATATATGTGATGTTATCCATCTCCTTCCACTATCTTTCCTACCCCCATGTTCCGATGTCACAAATTTTAACTAAAAAGAACTGAAAGGGGATATGGAGTATATAGATTTTCCTTAAGAACTGTATAAATACAAATCTATGATTCACCTTGAATTGATTTTATTTTGTGTAGCTGAAGTCAAATTTGAAGGTTTTTTTTTTTTTTTTTTTTTACTTTTTGCTTTATTGCTATATGAATATTCAGTTGTTCCAGCACCACTATTTGTAAAGGCTTTTTTATGTAGATACTTTAGCTAGTCTAAGTCCTCTTCTGGAAACTTCAAGAACCTAAAATCAAATACCTATTGGGGAATTGACATTACATTAAATCTATGAATCAATTTGAAGATAATTCATATCTTTCCAATATTGAATCATATAATCTATGAATATAATAATACTCCATTAATTCAATTATTAAAGTTCTAAAATTTTTGTATTTACTATTGAAGTCTTAAATATAGTTCACTAAAACTGTTCACTAAATTTATTTGATGCTATCGTAAATGGTAATTTCTTTAAAATTCATTTCTACTTATTTGGGAGTATATAAGTGCAATTTATTTTTAGATGCTGGCACTTGACCTTTTAAGATTTATTCAGTTGTCCTGGTAAGCTTGCATATGCTAAGTAAGGACTCTGCTTCTAAGCTATATCCCTAGCTATGGTTTGCATATTCTTTAGGATTTTTTGCATATAGAATGATTCCACATATTAAAAGTACAGTTTTACTTCTTTCTTTTATCTATATATCTATCACTTACCTATTATACATTCATCTAATATCCTCCAGTTACAGTGATGTTTAGAAGTAATAAGAGTACACATTCTTGACTTATTTTTAACCTTAGGGCCAAAGTGTTCAAAAATTTATGACTGGTCCCCAATGCAACAACGTTCTGAGGTGGAGCTTTTAGGAAGTGATTGGATCATGAAGGCTCTGACCTCATCAGTGGATTAACAAACTAATGGTGTTATTGAGAGGTGGTGGAAAATGGATGAGGTAGGGATTCATTGCAGGAAGCAGGTCATGTGTCATACCCTCAAAGTACTATTATACCTTGTCTATGACCTCTTTCTCTCTTCCTCTCTGTTCTACCTACCATGAGGAAATCATATCTGTTCCACTTCATCCTTTCTGCCATGGTGTCTGGTCTTACCACAGGCCCACAGCAATGGAGCCAGTTGACCATGGACTAAAATCATTGAAACTGTGAGTCAAGAATAAATCATTCCTCTTTTTCTGTTGTTTACACCAGGTATTTTGGTTATAGAGACAAACAGCTGACCAACATAGGAAATTGGCACTAAGAGGTATACTATACCTGTCCATGAGGTTTGTTTCAGAAACTGTTTTGTGGGAAGAGTTTGAAAAGGTTTAGAAACACAGGTTATAGAGGCCATAGAATGTTGTAAAGAGGAGCTTAATGGAACATTCTGATATGAACTTAGAAGACCAGAATGATGATAGAGCTGTGATAAATAAAGACTGTGATCATGAGGTTTCAGATCGGAGTGAGGATCTATTAAGAATTGAACCATACATGTTATATTCTGGCATACAATTGGTTCTATATTTTTTTCATGTGCTGAGACATTGTGTAAGAATGAATTTAAAGTGATTATCTGGCAGAGGAAATTTCAGGCATTTAGGCTTTTTTAGAAAACATATTTTTAGTTATAGATGGACACAATACCTTTATTTTATTTATTTAATTTTATGTGGTGCTGAGGATCGAACCCAGCGCCTCATACTTGCAAGGCCAGTGCGTTGCCACTGAGCACAGTCCCAGGCTTTTATTCGGGTTTACTGTGATAATCAGAAACAACAATAAGGGCAAAAAGATGTTAAAAATTTGAATTTTGGACAGAAAAGTGCATGTAAAATTGGTGCCAAGGAATATCCAGTTGCTGAAGAGATTAGTGCCACTGAAGAAAAGCTAAATATTTTTCACAGGGACAGTAGGAAAGACTACTAAAGGGCATCTCAGGAATTGACCAGACCCCACCCATCACACGCTCAATAGTGTAAAAGTGTAAATTCATTTCAAAGATTTTGCTTTGAGAAAAGAGTGCCAGGGCTTCCTTCTTGCACAGGGCCACCTAGGAAGTTGTTGCCCCAAGATTTGTTTAATGGTACGCAGCCATCCAGGTACTTCACGGCCACTACAACCATGGTCCAAGTGGGTTCCACTACTGTTCCAACTGGTGGAAGACCTTGACCTCATCCATGTGGTGCCGGTTTTGCAGACTTGAAGAAGGTAAGCATTTCAGGGTTCCACTGGAATTTTAAAAGTAACTGTGGAAGTTCAGGCAGTATGTGACAGCAATGGAATCCCTGTGGGCAACCCCTGAGAGGATGGCACATGAAGTTGTGAGAATAAAGCCAAAGCTGCAATGGAGACACCAGGAAGATGTGAGTGGCATGGAACATCTGTCAAGGAAACCTTTAGGCAGCAAGTAGAACCAGCTCAAGAGAGAGGCCAGGTGGATTATAACTGGTAAAAAATGGAGTCAGCTTCCCACTCTCTTGAATCTAGGTTTTTCTCAATACTTTTTGTTCAATAGAGTATGGCAGACATAATAGTTCGTACTTGCAAAGACAGACTGTAAGAAGTTTCACAGCTCATATTTTAGATTTTCAAACCTGGTCTTAGATCCTCACTGTGAGAAATTCTAACTGGGTGAAAAGATTGAGAGAGAAATAAATTCTGGATCCTAGTTCTCTGAGAACCCAAAGCCATGTGTAGAATCGCAAGAGGATGAGACTCCATGAAAATTGCTTTGATTAATGAAATGTTAACAGTTGTTGCCTTATTTTGTTTGTTCTTAAATTTATTTTATTTGCTGAGATAAAATTTACATGACCTCAGATTCACCATTTAAGCCATCTTAAAGTGTCTAACTCAATTGCATTTAGTCCATTGTTACACAATCAACACCATCTAATTTCAGAACATTTTCATTACACCAAGAAAACAAACAAGATGTACCCTATTCAATAAAGCAGTCATTACTCATTTCCTTCTTCTCCCAACCCTGAAAATACTTTCAGTATCTATTTGTTTCATGGACATTTCATATAAACGGGGTTATACCACATGCAGCCTTTTGCGTCTGGTTTCTTTCATTTAGTATGTGTTATGGTTTGGGTGTGAGATGTCCCCCAAAAGTTCACATGTGAGATGATGCAAGAAAGTTCCAGGGAGAAATGATTGGGTCCTAAGAATCTTAACCCTGATAGGGAGTGGCTGAAGGAAGTGGGAATTGGGACGTGGCTTTGAGTTTATATTTGTATCCATCTCTCTGCTTCTTGATCACCATGATGTGAGCTGCTTCCCTCTACCCATGCTCCGCCATGATGCTCAGCCTCATCTCAAGCCCCAAGAAATGGAGCCAGCCTTCTATGGACTAAGACCTCTAAAACTCTGAGCCCTCAAATAAACCTTTTCTCTTCTACAATTGTGCTGGTTGAATCTTTAAGTCACAACAGTGAAAAAAGCTGACTAAAACAGCATGTTTCTGAAAAATCATCCATGTTTTAACATGTATCAGCACTTTCTCTCATTGTAGATGAAAAATATTCTATTGTGTGGATATACCGAATTTGCTCTTTTATCAGCTCATGGGCATTTGGATTGTTTCTACTTGGCTACTGTGAACAGTACGGCTATAAACATTCATATACACTTTTGTTTGTTTGTTTGTTTTTAACGGAGCATTTTCTACACTTTCTTTGGTATAAAGTTAGAGGTATAATTTCTGGGTCATGTGGCAATTCAATGTTTCCCTTTTAGAATAATTGCCAGACAATTTCCATGGCATCCACACCATTTTACATTCCCACCAACAATGATTACTTCACATACATGGAACATTTTGTTAGTTTCTGGTTTTGTTTTTTCTTTAAAATACTATTATAAGCATTGTACTGATATTTCATTGTGTTTTTAAAATTAAATTTACTTTAGCTGTTACATGAAATGTAACTACATAAAACTTACATATTAATGGGATACCATTGTAGTATATTTGAGTGAGGTGAAAAATATCTAGATTTTCAAACACTCATCATTCCTTCATGGTGAAAACATTCAAAAATTTTCTAGCTTTTTGACAGTAAATAACTGTTATCTACAGACAACCTACTGTTCAGAAATTCATACTCCTATCTAACTATAACTTTGTACCCATTAATCATTTCTGGAGGAAGAGATGGGGAAAGGTTGATAGGAAAAGATTATCAGAATTTATTTTATTTAGTTGTACTGTCTTTTCCTTTCAGTTGACACATGAATGTACATATTTGGGGTGGTGGCACAATGATATTTCTATTCATGTATAAATTGTATAATGATCAAATCAGGTAATTACCTTAAGCATCTATCTTTTCTTTGACATGAGAACATTCAAATTCTGTCTTGTATCTTCTCTGAAATACTCATTACATTATTGTTAGCTGTAATTATCCTACTGTGCAAATAGAACATTGAAACTTAATTCTACCATTTGTTACTTTGCATCCATTGACCATCCTCTCCCTATCTCTCTTCCCCAGCGCCCTCCTAGTCTACACTAACATCTCTTTTCAAATATGGTTTTGTAATTGAGTGTGCCCTCCTCTATTTTTATCATTATCTAAGGTGAGCAGCTGCCATATCTCTAACCCGGAACTCTTCCTGACATAAGACCTTAGGCCGAAAGCTGCTCTGACTGACTCAGGTCTAAAGTAGGCATTAGAGTCACCCACCCAACCACTGTCAACCTCTAGAAATGAATCATTGTTGAATGTTTTGAGTTGTATAGTTTTGTTCTGTAGCATTATCTTTTACCAATTGCCCCAATAATTTCATGGCTTTCTGTATTTTCAATAAAAATACATGGAATTGTTTACTAATATGTGTTAATTAGAATACTTATGGTATCAGTATCTCTGTAAGCTCTGTACTGGAAGCTATCCAAATTTCCATGATAGGTAATTGGTTAAATAAATCGATGAGAAAAAGGTGGTGAATAGAGCTGGGCCTGATAACCCAGGCCTTTAATCCCAGCTACTTAGGAGGCTGAGGTAGGAGGATGACAAGTTTAAGGTCTGACTGGACAACCTGGTGAGACCTGGTCTCAAAATAAAATGTTATATTAAGTAAGTAAACAAATAAATAAATGTGGCTAAGTGTATAGCTCAGCAGCAGAGCATTTGTCTAACACGTACAAGGCACACCCACATACACACAAAGCCAAATAAAAAGGGCTAGGCACATAAGTAGTCCCATTTGTAAAAGTCCAAACAAGTGAGCCTACAGTGGAACCATGGCAGGTGATAATGTTCTATTTCTATTCCTAGGTTATATTTTCACAGATAAGTTTATAAAAACTGACATACACTATGATAGGTACACTTATCATAGGTGTACTTTTCTGTATGTATTTTATATTCTAAGAAAAATATTTTGAAATATTTGAAAATGACCAAATGGTAATGTGCAGATGTAGGAATGTTAAAAGATGCTTCCTGGAGAATTATTATACAATCATTATGCAAATAATCTTGGAAGTGATTTGTAAATGTCTGAAAAAACTGAAGATATTCTTTTTCAAAAACCTGAGAGTCCCTTTAATGGTAACAAACTATAGGTATTTCTTTTCATACATTTTGACCACAGTGATAAGTGGATACATTTTACAATGGGAACACATCCTAACATCAATAAAGAAAAATCATTACTAAACTATATTCACTTTTGAATGCATGGTGCACCTTGGAATTTCCTGTTCTATTCTTCTATCCTATTGTATCCTTTCTATGCTATTCTATTCCATTCCATTCTTTCTATTCATTTATATTCTAAAAATGTGTGTCCCAATAAACTCTATCAACTTTACAATTTATTAATGTGTTTCAAGCTTAGAATTGATCATAATTCATATGTTGGACAATATTGCCAAAGAGGACTTCTCACAGATGTGTATAATAAACACACACACATGCACACACACACATATACCTACATGTACATACACTGGAGCATTTTCATAAGAACAAAAAAATAGAAACTACATAAATGTTCATCTATTATATGGACTATAATATTTTCATATAAAGAAATATTATTAAATAATAAAAACAATTATTAACCATATTATTCTTTCAAACTTATACAGCTGACATAAAGAAGGAAATCCTGGCATTTTCTGATAAATGGATGGAACTGGACAAGACCATGCTAAGAAAAATTAGACAGATTCATAAAATCAAGGGTCACATGTTCTCTCTCAGATGTAGAAGGAAGAGCATAGTAATGGAGAAAAAGGGGATTCAGATATCATAAAGACAGAGGAAAGATCAGCAGAGCAGAAGGAGATTGAGGAGGAGGAAGGAGGGAAGGGAAAGAGGAGAAAATGCAGAATGAATTTGGCAAGATTACTCTATGTGCATGAGTAAAGTAGTGAATTCCAACTTTGTGTGTATCTATGAAGCACCAGTTAAAAATGTATGAATTAGTGGAAGATAGACCAATAGAGTAGAAGGGGAATAGGAGGAGGGAAGAAGGGGAAGAAAGAAGGAGGGGCAATGAGGACTGAAATGGAGTAAATTAAATTCTATGCATGTATGATTATGTCAAAATGAACCTAACTACTATGCATATATATTACATATTATTATATTATAAATATATGTTATATTTTATATATACTCTATGTAGTAAATAAAATATCTTATATATTTATAAATATATGAAATATATATTTCATTATATTTAAAATATTATATATATTTATAAGTATAAATATATAAAATATATATTATTCACTATGTATAAAAATAATATACATTCACAATATAATATATGGTATATATTAATATATGATTCATATATACATATATATGCATATGCATATATATGTGTGTGTGTGTGTGTGTGTGTGTGTGTGTGTATTTATATATATCTGAACAAGCCAGGCACACTGGTGCACACCTGTAATCTCAGCTATTTGGAAAGCTGAGGAAAAGGCATTATGAGTTCAAGGCCAATCTCAGCAACTAATGAGACCCTGTTTCATAATTTAAATTAAAAGTAAAGGGCTAGGGATGTAGCTAAGTGGTAGAGTGCTCCTGTGTTTGTTCTCCAGTGCTACAAAATGGACAAAGAAAAATATGTTAAATAAAAAATTCACCCAGAGAAAAATGTGATATTTACAATAATACTAGTTTTTAAAAATCCATATTTACAGTGGCAGAAATATAAGATCATACAATGGGAATGGAACATCAAAATCACAGTAGTGCTTTTTTTCTATTCAAGTGAGAAGGAAAGGTCAGAAAGTAGCTATATGAGTGCTTTAATTACAACTGTAATGATTCATTTTGGATAGGTTCAAAATTTTCTGCAAATCTGTAACATTTCTTTATTTTTTAAAACATTTTTATTTTAAAAATTTTATTTCAATTATTTTGGGGGAGTGGGGGTTTAACCCAGCTGTGTTTTACTACTGAGTCTTATACCCAGCCCTTTTTATTATTTTTTAAGGCAGGGTCCCACTAAGTTGCTTAGAGCCTTGCTAAATTGCTGAGGCTGGTCTTTAACTTCTGATCAGCCTCCTGAGTTTCTCTGATTACAGGTGTGCAACACCATGCCAGTTCATTTCTTAAAAATGTATTTGAAACAATATGACATTCTATTTATGCTCTTCTATGTCCTTGTTATTGCTAACTTGAAAAAATTCATAATTCAGAAAAGAATACAAGAACATCTTAATCGAATGTTCCCATGGACTATTTTTCAAGAATTCATTTAATTTTACAAGATTATCTGAATTTCTAAAGAAACAAATCAAGAACGTGCAAGGATAATTTCATTATGACATAAAAAATAAAATTAATTTAAAATTACTCAATAATTGTCACACGTGTACAAGATTGGTGGCATGATTCAGGAGATTCAGTGCAAAATGCAAATGCAAGCTCTTTGAGGCAACAAATCCATGTAATTGTGGAGCTTCTCCTACACATATATTCAACTAAAAGATAGAAAAGTATTTAACTACTTTGTCCTCATTGCAATTGTATAAATTTTAGAATAGATTGTTAAGGGGCCTCTTTTGCCCTGTGCCCCACTCACCTGCTGCATTACCATTTTGTATTGTTATAGTGATAATTCAGTAAACACAAGTGAAGATCATCATCACATTCCAAAAGTTAAACTCATGCAATATTCATTTTATTAATAATACTTTTCTTTTTAACTTTAAATAGCTGCATAAGAAATAAATACAGTTGGGCATCATGGTACATGCTTATAATCCCAGTGTCTCAGGAGGCTAAGGCAGGATGATCACAAGTTCAAGGCCATCCTCAGCAATTTAATGAGGCCCTGTCTTAAAACAAGAAACAAAAAGGACTGTGGATGCAGCTCAGTGGTAAAGTGCCCTTGGATCAATCCTCAGTATAATAATAATAATAACACAAATCCAAACCATTAGAAATATTTCCATGTTTTGATATTAATCATGTTACATTTTAATTTAAATTATAAATAGTTAGCATGAAATTCCCAAATTTACAGTTAAATATATAGAAATTCATATTTAGAAACTGAGTAAACCTATTCCCTGCAAAGGAATAGATCAAGAGTAGTCAACACACCAAGACAGAATTTTTGAAGTAGTTCATCATTATTTCTTCTCCTCTTCTAGAAAGCGTTTTTCTCCTCGTAGTTCTCTTTTTCTTTCCTCTCTCACTCCCTTTCTCTAGACATATAACATGTGGAGAATATGTTATTTAACTTTACCCTACTTTATATTTCATTACTGTTTCCTTCAGTATAAGAGAACATAACTTTTCTGGGAAAAATTATCACTAATGTTAAAAGCATACAAATTTTAAACCACACTGTAATTTTTATTGTGTATAGGTTAATATTTTGGAGGTAATTTTTACTTCAAAAATCTTGATGATCCAAATGTTGAGGAAATATAATCTACCTCTTTTTTTTGAAAGAGAGAATTTTTTAATATTTATTTTTTAGTTTTCGTCGGACACAACATCTTTGTATGTGGTGCTGAGGATTGAACCCGGGCCGCACACATGCCAGGTGAGCATGCTACCGCTTGAGCCATATCCCCAGCCCTATAATCTACCTCTTGAGGGGAAAAACTACACAGTTAATTCAAAACAGATGTGGACACGAGGAGGGCAATAATTGTGGCCATTTTGCAAATTGGATTTCTGACTGGCTTATTTCACTTAACATGATGTCCTTATCCAGCCATTTTTCTGCAAGTGACATAATTTTATTCTTCTTCCTGGTTGGATAAAACTCCATTGTGTGTGTATATGTATGTATGTATATATATATATATATATATCACATTTTCATCATCTAGTCATCTGTTGACAGACATTTAGACTGGTTCCATGATTTTGCTACTGTGAACCTTGCTGCTATATACATAGATAGGTATGTATCTCTTTGGCATGCTAACCTTATTTATTTTGGATAAACACAAAGGAATGGTATTGCTGGATCACATGGTCATTCCATTCCTACTCTTTTAAGGAACCTCCATATTGATTTTCATAGTAACTGCTCTAATTTATATTCTCATCAACCAGGTATAAGAGTTGCTTTTTCCCATATTCTTGTCAACATGTCTTGGTTTTTGTTGTTGTTGTTTGTTTTTAATGATTGCAATTCTAACTAGAGTGAGATGAAATCTCAGTGTAGTTTTGAATTGCACTTCCCCAATGGCTGGAGATGTTGAAAATATTTTTAATAAAGTTGTTGGTGTTTTGTAAAAAAAAAAAAAAAAATCTTGATGACAAAATCTTTCTGAAGTAAAGAGATTTTGACGTTTTAACTTTACAGAGATCCTTCACACATTTTGCATGTCCAGGAAAGTTTCTTATACTTGCTGGAAATTTTTATATCTTTGATTAATATTTTAATCATGTTATTGCTGGGTATCAACTCCTGATGCTTATAAGAATGTGATAAATTCATAGTACATTAAATCCCTTGGCTTCCTAAATCTAGTGCATTCTGAAATTGGGTTGGACCATACAGATTTTTTTATTTTTTCTTTTCTTTCTTTTTTTTTTAAGGCTAGTAAAGAATCCTTTATTTAGTTTTTTCTGTATAAAGAGTACTTCCTGAAGAGGAGCCTTAGGCTGTTCTGACTCTTTTTTTCCCACTCTGTTAAAGGCAGTTTAGAGCATTTGGGAAAGTTCATGTTTTTGTTCAGCTTTCCTGTCTGTGATCAACCTCTCTTTATTCTAAACTATTTGAGACTCACTTTGATGGACTTAAAGTTATCATAAACCTTATTTAAAGTTATAATAAACATCATTTAAACAAACTGTTGAAAAATAAGTACAAAATAAGTAATTTCCTATAGTGTAGATTAAAATACACTATTGTCTCCTCTAAATAAAATAGCAAAAATTGTATGTTTATTATCTATTTCAGAGTTCTGAAAATTAAAATATCAAATGATCCTTAAGTCACTGTTTTTTTTTTAATATTCTTGTTTGTTTTGTGATTAAACTTGGGGTACTTTACCAATGATCTATATAACAAATTCTGTCTGATTTTTCTTTTTTAATTTATTTTTATTTTAAAATTTATTTAATTGTTCTAATTAGTTATATATGACAGCAGAATGCTGTTTGATTCATTGTAAACAAATGGAGCACAATTTTTGACTTCTCAAACAGATTTTCTTGAAAAATCACCGTGAGGGAAATTGTGAATTGAGTTCGACAAAAGGATTTACTCTTTTTTTATTTTCTAATAAATGCAGTACCAGGTACCATGTACCAAGTACAGTACCATGTACCAGATACAAGTTACACTTTCCTTCTTTATTTCTTTTTTTTTTTTTTTTTGCTTTTTATACCACTTTATTCCAACCTGAGCACCCCAATATAAAACTAAACACTGGTGAACTGTTTTCCTTACTAATTCTGAATTACTATAAAATGTACAAGTTTGGCTAGCAGTTCAACACTTAAATAGATTAAATCATCTCTGACACATGGTAGATTTCATATAATGAAAAGACTTAAAGTAATTAGTGCAGTATACTGAACTGATCAAAATAAAATGGACTTTGAAAAACAAGGCTGCAAGATTGTTATTAACATTGTAATATTTATGTTCTATATTACAGGTACATTGTTTATTATGGTTCTAGTCATGAGGAACAACTGAAGCCCCTTCCCTTCAAAGGAGGATTCCTTCTCTATTTCTAATGGCAGGATTCTGTTGCTGTTTGTATGAAGAATCATACATTCAGGCATTGGTTCTTGTTTTGGGTCACTGGATGATGCAACTCCACACATTTTCTTCAAGTATTTATGAGTATTGTTCTATCACACTACTGGGGTATAGCTCAGTGGTACAGTGCTTGCCCAGCATGTGCAAGACCTCAGGCTCAATCTGCAGCACTACAAAAAATAAAATAAAATAATAAAAATCAAGTCATTTCCATAGTACGTTGAAGATATGATATACTCGTCTTTGAAGCTGTCAAGAAAGAGGGCTTTTACCTTGTTAAAGGACAATTAATGATAGCACAATCTGTTGAACACTATGTATTTCCAAGTTAGGCAATAGATCATAACTGGTACTCACTGGTGCAATTGTCCTGTTAGTTATCATGTCTATTAATAAAATATTTTGCATCTATTAATAACAGAAAAAATATAAGTATGACATGTGTGTTGGCAAGTAGGGCATAATCATCTTTAGTTTTTACCAGGAGACACCCAATATAGTCTCTGAACCACCAGAAAGTAAGAAAGCACAAAAAAGTCCCAATTTTATTATTCCTATTAATTTGGGGGAGTGAGTTTTAAAACAAATCCCTACTTATTTTTGACAGGATTTGCTTCAGTGACCTTTAACACCAAGGGTTGGAACACTCAGTAATTTCACCAGCATTTCATAATCTTTTATTAGTCATCAGTTCAGAATGGAGTAAAATTATTTTATCCAGAACTTGTTAGGAAATTAGTTCAGTCCTCAGTCTATTGCATTTCAACACCCCCAAAAGATTCTGTATAAACTTGAACTATCTGTGTCCTGGTAGAAACCACAGACAAAATAAAATGGGAGCCTCCAATCTTTCCTCTTCAGAAAATGAATTAATTAAAATCAGAGAGCCCAATAATCCTCTCAAATATTCTGCCTGGATTTGAGAGATCACATTACTTGCAGTGGTTTACGTACACAAACCCTGACCTGATCAAATGGGTCATGGGAACACTGCTGCTGACTGCAAAGTCTTGTTCAGGAAAGAAAATGTATGACTTCAATTTGAGGTGTATTGTGTGATCATTTAATTGATTTATTTTTTAATGAAGAAAGGGTAAGGTGACAATTCCTGAGGGAGAATGGCCTTGCTTTGCATTCATTGACATTTCATTTTGTTTTCTTGCTGTGCTAAAAGAAAAGACCAGCAGGATCAAGCTAGGGTAAATCAATTTCACTAGAAAATCAGCATGGCAAAATTGAAGTCAGGGTCATAAGCATATGGATGGACTCTTCAGGAGATTGTTCACTAGGGGTGGAAGCAGTGATGATTATTGGTAGGCTTTAGTTTGCTATGTGAGAATGAGGTTCTAGTTCCTCCTCCTGATATATGTCATTTAGTACATTCTATTATCCCAGAATCAGACTGGGAATAATCTCTAAAAAAAATTAGAATCTGCTAAATATTTTAATGAATTTCTTTATGTCTCTGTGTAAATATAATTATGGGGTATATGTTTAGTTTGTAGACACACTGAAAAGTTTTTAAAACTATATTCATGCCCTTGAGAAGGAGCTATTTTCAAATTTTCCTTAGAAATATGATACAGAAAAGTTTGCTCTTTGACAAACCACACCCTTGGTGCACAGGAGTAAAAGATGGTATCCAACAGAAGAAAGAGGTCATTGAGAATTTCTAGGATGGAACTGAAGTCCTGGGATAACAACTGTCTAATAATCCAGACTAGAATGAGAAGATAGATACACCAAGAGGCATGTCTCCAGGAAGAAAAAAAAATGGAAATGGTAGAAATTACCAGTCAGATTTAATCATATTGTGGGCATTTTAAAATGGCAAACTTCTCTGTACACAAGAAAGGTACAGAAAAGGTCTGGTTCTTTGAGAAACCCCAAATGCCAATTATCTTTAGGTCTTATCTCTTGAGCTGTCCTAGACAGAATCAGTTTTCTGATGATAGAGGTGTGTGTATCAATCCAGCAGTTAGAGTTTCAGCCGCCATGTCTAGGTCATGGAAAGGCTTTGGAGAAAGGATCAGGTTTACTCTTCAGTATGCATGAATTTATTTAATCATTCTATTTTCAATAAGGAGACTTATTTTCATCTTCAAATGTCTGGGGTCTTAAAAAGTAACCCTCTTCAGTCTCCATGGATGAAGATTGAAAGCAATTTTATCAGATCATAAAGTCATCAAGATGGTGAAAAGGGTAAGTCAATTAAATTGTATAATCAACAAATATTTATTGATTTCCTAATTCAAACAAAGCATTGTGTTGGAAACTGAGCAAATGGATGGTAACAGTTCTTTCTGTGTTCTGGATTCAAGTTCTCTGTCAGATAAATCATTTTTAAATATTTTTTCCAGTTTGTGTTTGCATTTTGAAGCACAAAAGTAGTTAGTTTTGATGAGGTCCAGATAATTTTGTAACTTACCAAATCCCTTTGGTATCAAAAAATAAGAAAACCCCCACCATTTGTGTCCTGGAAAATGGCTTCATGCAAAGACACAACTTCACTTATATTGCCTTGAAAAGGCTCACAGATACCAATCCCCCATCCCATTTGCCTCATAAATGATAAATTGAACTGTGGGTCTCCACTGGTCAACACTTATAACAACATTCTTGTTAACCAAGCTTTAATTAACCTTCTTTCCTTCTGCTAGGTCCTTGATCTTTGGCCCATCTTCTGTCTAAGACAATATACAACTCTTCCCTAATAGTCCCTCCTGTGAAAACTCTGGCTCCAGGGTTAAACAGTATCTGATACATGTCTCATCTCTGATGATATCTGATCATGACACTTCTTACTCCCCAGAAAAGAAAAAAAAAACATTTTTTCCTAAGACTTCTGATACTTGCAAATCTTGTATCAGAGAATTGTCTCTATTAGTTCTCCACCCCCTCTTGTTATTAATCCTTTCAGATATAATCTCTCTTTACTGAATTGCTTTTTATTTGACAAGTCCAATTTATGAACTTCACCTATATGAATTTTGCTTTTGGTGTCATATTTAGGATCTCTTTGTCTAAAGTAAAGACATCAAGATTTTCCTGAAGTGGCCTTTTAAATATTCTGTAGTTTTATTTTAGAATTTTAGATCTCTGGCGCACTTTGAGTTATTTTTGATGTAAGGTAAAGGTAACAATTCATCCTTTGCTATGTAGAGACATCATTGTTTCAGCATACTTCTTTGAATATGCTTTCTTCTCTGCAATGACTTTACTTGACACCATTATAGAAAGTCAATTTATCGCAAATGCAAGGGTTCACTTCTATACTCTCAATTCTGTTTTATTGGTATGTAGGTCCATCTTTTCATCAGTACCAGACTCTATTACTTTAGCCTTATGTTTATGTTCTGAAAATTGAAAGTGAATTGAAAGTTATTCTGATTTTTTAAAATTGTTTCCCATGTCCTGATTCATTTGAATTTCCATAGTAATCTTTTCATTTCAATTTCTGCTAAAACCCTTCAAGAACCGTGATAAGAATTGTGTTAGAATTATAGGTCATTTTGAGAATTGCCATCTTAACAATATTTACTCTTCAAACCTCTGAACATGGATTGTCTCTTTATTTAGATTTTCTTTAATTTCTCTCAGAAATCTTTTGTATTTTTAAATCTTGTACTTCTTTTGTTAAATTTATTCCTAAGTATTTGATTATTTTTGATGCTATCATTTCCTACTTTAATTTTCCTATTATTTATGCTATGATATGGAAATACATTTGATTTTTTTAAATCTAGATCTTTTTCCTGTGACATATCTGAACTCATATATTTATTCTAATGTTTCGTATGTGTGTTCCTTAAATTTTCCATACACAAGCTCATGATTGGATATATAGAATATTTTAATTCATCCTTTGCTATCTAGATATCTTTTATTTCTTCTTTCCTAATTTAGTTTGAGGATATTTCCCTCTATTTCTGTTTGTTCTGATTTTATTTATTTATTTGTCTTTAATTGACATATTTCTTGGGTACAAATGTTTTGACAGTAGAAAGATTCAATCAATCTAATTAACATACATGTCAACTTATTTTCATGGTAAGATTGTTAAAAATGTATTCTTTTAGCAATTTTGAAGTACACAATACACTGCCAGGCATGGTAGTGCATGTTTATAATCTGTAATCCCAGTGACTTGGGAGGCTGAGGAAGGATCGAAAGTTTGAGGCCAGCCTCAGCAATTTAGGCCCTAAGGAATTTATAGAGACTCCAAAATAATAAAAAACATATTTTAAAAAATGGGATTGGGAATGTAGATTAGTGGTAAGCATACCTGGGTTCAATCTCCATATAGTGTGTGTGTGTATATATCCACACACACACACACACTATCTGGATATCTTTTATTTATATATAGTGTATATATATATATATATAATGTATCTATTATATATAGATACATTATATATATATATATAGTATTATTAACATTGTCCCCCATGCAGTGCAAAAGATCACCAAAACTTAATCATTCCAATGAGAAAAGAGAAGATGTTGTGAATTTTTATTATGAATAGATTTGGATTTTGTTCTTGCATTCTTGGAATAAATCATAACAGATTTAATGTCTAATGATTTTTTATAAATTTCTAAAATAGTTTCTGATATTCTGTTGAGAATCATTATACTCAGGGGAGATATTGGTATATGGTTTATTTTTCCTGTGATAACTTATCTAGCTTTGATGTTTAGAAGAAGTTTTCACATGTAAAAGTATACTTACTCCAATTTTGTAAAATTTCATTAATATTCTAATTTTAGCATATGTGCTGCCAAAATGAGCACAACATTACTTTGAGTGTATTTAATGCACTGAATATTTGTCAGTTTCCTAAAATAATCTGCTTGGATTTTGGCCAGAACATATTGAGAATACAGATTTAATTGAGAAATATTGATTGTTGTTCACAAATACAAGGTGGCTTCTTCAACACACAAACAAGCTAGATCCTTCTAGTTTTTAAGTCTTCTTTAATATTTCTTGGATATTGCAGTTTTCTATGAAGAGGTTCTTATATAACTCTTGTTAAAATATAATCCTAGGTATTTTTGATGTTGTTGTATATAGTCTAGCCTTTTGCATTTCACTTTACCTCTTTGATGGTGAATAGGAATGCAATTGGCATTTGCATATAAGGTGAATATTAATATCTCTAATCTAATTCTACTAATTTGGAGATTATTTTGGATTTTCTATAAACACAATTATTTTGTGTAAAAATAAATTTTTTCCACTTGTCAACATTTTTATCACTTTACTTGGCTAATTACATTATTTCTTGTAGTGTAATTATAAGGAATGAGAACAGGTATTCTTGTCTTGTTCTCAATATTAGAGGCAACACTTACAATATTTAATGACTAAATGTGACATTTTTCTAAGTTTTTAGTGGATACCCTTTATTAGATTAAAAGCCTTTACTTCTGGCAAGGCACAGTGGTGCATGCCTATAATCCCAGTGGCTCAGGAGGCTGAGATAGGTGGAGGCTCATGAGATCAAAGCCAGCCTCAGCAAAGGAGAGACACTAAGCAACTCAGTGAGACCCTGTCTCTAAATAAAAATAAAAGTAGAGCTGGGGATGTGGCTTGATGCCCCTGATGCCCCTGAGTTCCATCTCCAGTACCCCCTCCCCTGCCAAAAAAGATCCTTAACTTGTATTCCAAGTTTGCTAATATTTATATCATGAATAGATGTTACATTTTATCAAAAGATCTTCTGCTTCTATTCAGAAAATTATATTCTACTCATTTAATAAATTATATTAATTGCTTTTTTAAATTGAAATTTTTGAATAAATACTGATCACAATATAGTGTGATTTATGTATTGCAATACTTAACATTTTGTTTTCAAACCACTAGGAGTGAGATGTTTGGGTTATGTGTTAAATATGTGTGTAATTTTCTAAGATATTGTTGGCACATGGCTTTTCAAAGTGGTGGTGATATTATCACACCAGCAATGAATGAGAAAACTTGTTGCAATTCATTCTTACCAGAGTTTTGTATTGTCAGGTGTTTCAAAATTTAACTATTCTAATAGATGCATGACTAACTGTGTCTTGCTAAGGTTTTAATTTGCATTTCCCTAACAATCTTTCCTTTATATTTGCCTCTAGAATTTTTACCCTTGTGTACTTTACACCGAGATTTCCTTCCCATTCTCAATTTTTGTGAATGTATGAGGTGTGTGTTGAGGTGTATATTTATTGACATGTGGATGTCCAATTCTTTCAGCACCATTTGTTAAGAGACTATCATTTCTCCATTCGTTTGTCACTATCATCACATGCAAGCTGAGTATGTATGTAAGGCCCTGTACTGCCTTTATTTTTCCTTTCTACAAATCTGTGTGTCTGTTCTTGACTAATATGGTGTTACAGTATATCTTGTCGTTGTGTGAATCTTCCAATTTTGTTCTGCAGTTTTAGGGTATTTGATGTTTTTTAAATTTTTATTTTTTTCTAGTAAATCATTAGATTGAACTGAGAAATGGACATATTTATTATGTTGATTCTTCTTATTCATGTGCATCTGTTTAGATATTCTTAGCTGTCTTTCATAGAGTTTTAAAATTTTTAGTATGAAGATAACTGCAAATGTTAGAAAGTATACCTAATAATACTATTTTTGTACAGTTATTATATGAAGCCTGTCTGTCTCTAGTTGGAAAATGGCCCCTGCCTTCATGCTGTGTCCCCATATCTTTGCTCTGTTCTTATACCTGTAGGTTGATTCTCAGTCTATTCTATGTTCTTCACCTTGACTCTGCTTTAATTTAATTACCTTTCTAATGGTCTCACCTCAAAATATAATCACATTCTGGGTCACTTGGTCACTGAGCTTTAACATACAAATGTTGCAGGATACAATCCAGCCCTTAACATTGTCTGAGGATTTTAAAGTAAAAAAAAAAAAAAAATGAAGGCAGAGCCTTAAAATTCTGCTGGACTTTATTATGCCTTTACATATAATAGGAGAAATTTCTGAATGAGAAAAGAGAAAAGGGGCATAAAGAATGTTTGAAGAAATATGCTTCTTATGGTGGCTGTACCATTTTACACTGCCATCAACAGGGCGCTATAACTTCCCATATATGATAAAAATGTATAAATCTACACATCTAAGAAGTGGAATGAACTCCAAATAAAGTCTATTATACACATATAATCAAACAACTGAAAGAAAGACAAATTGTGAAAGTAATATAAGAAAATGACTTGTGACACCAGGTAAGAACAGCTGATTTGCCATCAGGAACCATGGAGGCCAGAAGGTGGTGGCATGAAATAGAGTGCTAAAAGAAATAATTAACCAAGAATTTCATAAGCAGCAAAATTATATTTCGAAACATGAAGATGAAATTAAGATATTCCCAGATAGAGAAAAAACAGATTTTATCACTAACAGATAGATCTGTCCTATAAGAAATACTAAAGGGAAGTTCCTCAGGATGCCTTAACAGTCATTAGACAGTAACTTGAATGCATATGAAGAACTGTTGAGCCAATAAAGGAAACTATGAAGTAAAGGTAAATATAAAAGATAGTGCAAGCACATTTTTTGTTGTAACTTTTTCTCCTGTATTATTTAAAAGATAATCACATAAAGCAATAATTATAAATCTGTGTTGCTGTGCATATAGTAGTGTTTGTGAAAATAAGGCCAAACATAATGGAGACAACAAAGGTACACAGAACTAACTCTGCATACTACTGAGATTAAGTTGGTATTAATCCATTGTAAGTTATATTAATTATAATCCATAGGCCAATCACTAAGGAGATAATTCATATATATATATAAATCTATTTTATTATTGAGAATAATGTTGCTTGGAATGTGGGTCTACAAATATCTCCTGAAACCTTTTCAATTCTTTTAGTATGTACTCAGAAAAGGAAGAGCTCTCCTCTTTGGTAATTATACATTTTATTTTGGGAGGACTCATCATATTGCTTCTTATGGTGGCTGTACCATTTTACACTGCCATCAACAGGGCGCAAGGGTTTTGATTTCTCCACATTGTTTTTTGAAAAAAAATATATATGTATACACACACACACACACACACACACAAACTTGGCTATCTGTATTGAAACAACTCCTTCATTGTTGTTTTCCCCTATCTTTTATGGCACTGTGATTTGCAGTCCTGGTGTTTTGGAATCTTTGGGGAGCAAAGTTTATATGGGCATTTCTCAGTGTAGAGCTGCATCGTCATTCTTCATTTAATTATTTTTTTATCTCTCATTGCTCTTTATAATTCCAAACCCCAACACCCACATATACACCATAAGCACCATAAAATTATACATTGATTTCTGGGAGAGGCTCCTGTAGGAGATAGAGAATTTCTCTACTATCGTCTAGGGACACTTTGTGGCCTACTAACCTCAGCCCTGAGTGGAAGAAGTATAGGCTGTAGGTCTCAGACTCCATCAAGCTTTCTCCTTCCTCACTCCCCAGGAGAAATGCACCTTCTTCTGCAGGTCAGGTAAGTGAGGGATAAGTGTCTCTGTTATGCACTGAACCCTTCAACCACTAGGTCTAGCAGGGCCCCCACAGTTCTTGGGCACTGAAACTGGGCAGTGTTGGACCCTTCAGCCTGGTCTGAAATTCTAAACCAAGAGAAAATCTTTCCTTACCATTTGGCACTATGATAGGAAGCCCTAGTCCAGCAATATTCTACTGGGGAATGCCAGTTTGCCCAGGCTTGAAAAAACCGGAAGGAGAGAGCACCAGTCAGCCAGGACACAGTGGTGGACTTGCGGAGCTGAATTGTGGCAGGCTAACACCTGTTGTTTCCTAGGCTCTTGCTGGGGCAGTAGAAGTGGAGCTGAGTCAAAGGGCAGTGGGTGTATGAAGGACTCAGCTGCCCAGGCCCCAGCTTTGTGAACACAGAGGCCAGTGTCACTTGCAGCCTCAGGAGCACCCACCCACAGCAAGCTGCCTTTGACTCATAGGAGCCTGCTGTCTATGTATGTGGGCTTTATTTTCCAAAATCTGACATTTAAAATGCATTTGGGCATAACATGGGGTTATAAAGCACATTTTCTCTGTTAGGCCATTTGGTGGTGAACTTCTTGGCAATATTAATACTTCACATCATAGCTTTCTGGTACAATAGCTGAATTACTGTAATAAAGGAAAAGAAAGAAATTCTCAGTATGATCATTAGTAGTTGCCTATTTGTAACCATATCTACTGCTGGAGTTCTACTTTATGCTTTAGTTCAAAACACACAAAACATCAACAAATAAAAAATAAATTTTATAGTCAATTTGAGTCTAAGAATACTGTCTGAGTAGTCCAAGCAAGAAGCTAACTACAAAGTGTATGGTTTTATGACTTTAGTATTGATTTATAATTTAAGTATCAGACAAAAAAATACAACTATGAAATAACCATAATACAAAACTACCACTTATTTATTCAGTTTTGAACAACTTTGTTTCTTGGAAAGCCCCATGGCTTTAGCATTTGAAAGATCGGTCATACCTTCCCCCCACCAATATGTTCACACATGGACGTTCACACATGGAAAGACAATGGAATTAACATGGAAAAGTTTTCATTTTATGGCTAATGAATTTGTAACATGCTAATTTCAATTTTTTTTCACAATTTACTTATTTTTAAATAATACATTTTATTGTGGTAAATACACATAGCATAACTTTGCCATCTTAACCAATTTTAAGTTACACGGTATTAAGCATATTCATATTGTTGTGCAGCCACCACGACTGTACCATTCTTTTCATCTTGCAAAAATGAAATTTCATACACATTAAACAATATCTTCCTATATCCCCTGTGGCTCAGAGGTACAAGGAAAGATGCTCAGTATCACCAATCAACAGGGAAATGAAAATTCAAACCATTGAGATACCACTTCACATTCATTAGGATGACTATTATTTAAAAAATAAAAACAAAAACAAAACAGCAGGAAAGAACATTGTTACCTAGGAGTATTTTACCTAATTTTAATTTTGCAATGACTCTTTCTTTCTCCCTCCCTCCCTTTCTTTATTTCTTTCTCTTTCTTTTCTTTTTCTTTACATTCTTGTTTCCATAAACTATCTGGGTTTCTATACCTTACATATAATGATGCATAGAGACAACAATCAAATATTGGTTGTCTTTCTAAGTTTGTAAAAGGAAACAAAAAATGTGTAAAGGGATCTTCAGCAAATGTCTCTGTATACTATTCGGCAAAATTTTTAATATGGATCTGTCACAGAAGCTGCTCCAAGATGGGGTGCACTCCTGCTTGGCTCTGCTTGTTGCATTGAGTTCACAGTGACATCTTTTGGTCATTTCCAAAATTGCAATTGGAAAATTGAAGTTGCTTAACTTGATCAACAAAAGATATTTGAGGTGAGGGTATTTTCACCTCAAAGAGAAGAGGGCATCTACTCCTCCCTGCCCCTTAGGTGTATTTCTAGGTGATTAGGAACTTCATGGAGGTTTCAGGACTCCAAGATGTGGTGCTTTTTCATACAATTCCCCTAATAAATAGATCCCATTGCTGGTCAGAAGGAAAAATCCTGTCTCACCCATGAGGTGGAGCCCATAAGGGATATTCATCCCAGCACCTCAAATACCCTGACAGTGATCAGGGCTTGGGTCTCATTAAGATTTCTAAAAGAGTGTAATGATTTTTGGATTCATGTTTCTCAATTTAAAAGAATGTCAAAATCCTCCTGGGAAGTTACTCCTATTGATGATTTAACACTCAAAATCAAGAAGTTGTAGATATCTACCATGGTCAGCTTACAAACCCAAGGTTCTGGACCAAGCCAGGATATTTTGACTGATTTAGAGACTAATCTAATCCCTAGTAACACTACAAGTTACTTGATGACTTCTTCTGATAATCCTTATTTCATATTCTCTGTAAGCATAATCAATCATATACGCTCAACGGCTGTAACTTCTTCAGTTAATATCCTTATTTTATGTGTCCTTATGCTAATTTTTAGCTACCAAAAGTAATTTTTGTTCTTATGAATATTAATAATTTTGAACATATTGCACCCAAAAGGCTACTTTCCCTATGTTTTAGATTGCTTACTCAACATCATTATTATCCTAACTGCTAGAACCCACAAGAGCCCATATATAACTGTACCCAAACTTGGAAAGATCATGCTTTAATTAAGTTGTCCCAAAGTGTCATAAAATTAGCAATGGTTTTAACCAACTGTTGGATATGTCACCTGATTTCATAATAGATCCATGACCAACACATGCCCTTAATTATTCCTATAACCAATTTCAATGCCATCCCTACTGTCATAATCCATGAAGATCTTCCCCTTTCAGATCTTACCTTCTAAATAAAAGTCGTTCACCAGATAAATGTTGCTATTCTAATTTAAAACTATGCACCAGGATCTCCATGATCTATTCCCAACTTTATAGATAGGTGTCTCACCCAGATTAACAATATGAGGCTATGACAGACACTCCTTCAAATTAAATGTCATTCAGTTGACTTCTGTGGCCACACCCATCCTTGCCTTGATACAGTTTTCATCCTCCTGGTCAATAAAGAAATAAATGAAAGTACTTTTGGTGGCATTATCTGCAATCCAAAGTCTACATTTTTGTCTGTGATTTTAAGTATTTATCCACCAACTCAAGGATGGGACCAATCCCTTGTTTAGAGAGCTGATGGAAGGAATACCTCCCTTTTAGGGCTTTCCTTTACTCCTCTCTTGCTACACAAAACATGATTTCAAGTGGGAAAATCCCCATAACTCCATTTCCAGAAGAAAAAGAAGCATGTTTACATGTTATGATGATAAGGTAGGGTCAACACATACCTGCTATTCTTATTTGCAGTGCTGGAGAATACATAAGCCAAGACATGGTGAGAAATTTTTCTACCACCACAGGTCAAATAGCACAAGGTATTACAAGAATATTGCTGCTAAACAAAAATAATTGTATTTTTTCCGGGTAATCCTACATAACAGAATTGCTCCTGAAAATTTACTAGAACCACATGAAGGAGTATGTATGATAGCAAACACAACATGTTGCACTGTGTCAACACTTCTGGGGAAACAGGGACTGGGGGAGAAAGAATCAGCCTGAAGCCCACTGGTTGCAGCATGTAATAAAGGAAGGCAAGTCTATATGATTTGTTCAGCTGGTTACCTATGGGGATGGGTTTCTTCACTTTGAGGAATAATACAAGGATGCCTGATAATGTTACTACATATCTTTCTAACATTTTGTCTTCTAGTGTTCTGCTTTGTATCTTTCTAACTTCTGTAAATCCATGAACAAAACCTTTGCCAATGCTATCTTTGCCCAGCCATTTGCATTAACTACCTATGCTTTTGCAGAATAAGAAAAACTTAAAGCAAATAGCAACAATAAATGTTGGCATAAATGTGGGGGAAAAGATACAGTCATAATGGACTCATGATGGGACCATTATTGATACATTTATATGGCACTGAATTGGTCTAGTTTGTCAGAAGTTTCAGGAACACTTAAATATGATTCCTGATGGATGTATCTCAGAGTGTTCTGAAAGTTCCTGCTACTGGTTACTGTTTTACAATTTTTTAGGTCCTTATTATATCTTCAGCCTACTAATTTATCAATTGTTGAGAGAAGATTGTTGACACTTCAAATATTTGTAGCTCATTCTTTCATGCACCAAATAACAGAAGTTCAAGTACACAAAGCCAAGGTAAAAATAAAGAAATTAATAAAAAATAATTTTTTATTAGAACAAAACAATTATGTGTCTCCATAATAACTTGATTTTTATATTATTCTAATTGGCATACTGAATTATTCTCTTCATGTAAAATAATTATTCAGAAAGCCTTTGGTCTGATATTAACATAGCTCTCCATGTCAAGTATACCTAGTTACCTTATGGTTGGTGTTAGCATGGTGTACATAACTATAAATATTTTTAGTTATATATGTATAAAGTTAAAATATGTATTTTAACTTTAGACATTTTGTTAAATTTAATTTGGTTTTTAACTTACATATAAATATAAACATTGCACATATTAATGGAGTACCATGTGATATTTACTTGTAGATATATACTGTACACCAATTTAATTGGGGTTAAATATGTTTCATTTCTTCATGATGAAAATATTCTACATCCTTCCACTTTTTTTGAAATACATAGCATATTATTATTATATTTGTCACAATAGCACACCAGAACTTAAAGTTTAAAGTGAGTTTCTTGTCAGCTTATAGTTCTCTTTATTTTTATCCAATCTGGTATTATCTGCTTTGTAAATAAGGGATTTAGACTGCTTAAATTTATTAAGACTCTTGAAACAATTAGGCTTCAATTTAACATCTTGATATGTCCTATCATTATTTTGCCTTGATCTTTCATAGATTTTATATTTTGCAGGAAGTTTTGAAGAAAGAATCTTGATGATTTCTAATTTTTTGATGGTTATAGATTTGTAGAACAGTACAATAATTAAGGGAGTGTCAATCTACTTTGTTTCTCCTGATGGTGAAATCATTGAATAAATAAGAGCTCAAATGAGAGGAAAAATAGTTGAAATGATAAGGAACAGGTAGACATAAGCACTGAAAATACAGAGATTAAGGCATTAATTGCAAAGACCCTGCTTATGTGCTAGCCCTCAACATGTTTTTAAGGAAACCATTACACAAAGTCACACTAACTGCTCTGACTTAATTATGAAAATAATCTGCAACATTATCCCTAGGGCTAAAAGGTGTCTATTCAAAATGACTCCTTTGATAAGAGGAAGACAGAGTGCCCTGGCCTAAGACTACTATAAAATATATATTTTTAAAAATTCCAGTTGCCTTTAGGTCTGTGGCACATGATATGATCTTAGTGTAATTATAAATTTTCACCCACATGGATTTCATTAGACACTCATTAGTAAACATATGCAACAGGGATTTAGAAATCTGATATAAGCCAACTGTCAATCAAAAGCTAGGAGATGATTCTCATGTGGGACCCTTTAGAAACTTCCCCCCAAAATCCCCATAAAAGCTGGGACACAAGAAGTAGGTTCTTTATCTCCTCTAAAATACAACCTCTCTCTCCCTTGAGAGTGTCTTTTCCCCCTTCCTTCTCTTCTAACACACTTTGCTATACTTTTACAATGCCTTATGTCTTACTTGACATCTTTTACAAAGACACAAGGTTCAAGAAATCCGCACAACTTTTCAGTCAATAAGAACTATATGTGAAGAGAGGAAAGTATAATTTATAAAAGTTAGATACAATTACCACCTCCTCTCCTCACACACACCCTAATACACAATAAAATCATATCCCTACTTATTGGGAAGACTTATTCTTTTCTCTAGGGTTTGAACTTACCTCGCTCCAAATTTTAAATGGCCATGTTTTTTTCCTGGGAGTGCATGAAGCCAAAAAGATTACAAATTTTGCCAACATCCTTGCTTAATTTTACCAGCCTAGCTAGAGCTCTCCTCATTTTTCTTTTTCCTACTCTACCTGGGAATGTGCCTAGGATTTCACATAATTAAAGAAATTCTCAATACATTATTTTCTTTGTTAATTTCAGTGATTATTTCTATGAAGATCTGAATGAAAATGATCATTACCATATTTTATATGAAAGTCCAATATTTTGTTTATTGACTTTACATGAGTTTACTTAAGTGAAAGATCGAGTATGTCAAGGATAAGAATGACTAAAAGCATGTTTGCAGAGGCCATCCTTACCCCTAAATATCAGAAATAGATAAAAAGTTACTCTGGAAAACTCATTTATAAATGAACAAAGAAAAAAGAAACCAAAAGAAATCCAACTCTATCTTACATTAAATATTCACTCAAGGTGTAGATGAAAAAAAAAATATTCCATAGTCAATTTTTTTTACTTATAACCTAAGACATCAAAAAATTGAACTAACTCAAGGGTAGGAAAAAAGACTTTCTAGGACTAAGCCTTAGGTTGTTACTCTCAAGGGAACTCTTGAAGCTAGGCAGCAAGACAGATGGTTCTATACTAAGTATATCCAAAGATTCCTGAGACTCAAAGCCCTTTATAGAGCCCTTTATAAAATTCAATAAAGAGGTAATGCATGGTGGAAATGAGTATATTCCTATATTTCCACAACTGGTTAAAATAACTTTTCAATATATCCAAGTAAATGTTCCTTGTAGAAATACAAAAAATAAAAATATTGGGTTATGGAGATGTATTGAGCACATACATCACCCAGATCCCCTCAATTGTATCATATGCAAGCATGCAAGGCCTTTTTTTTCTTCTTCAGAAAAATGCTGGTAGCCTAATTAAGTTACTTATTCTTTTGCTGGAACAATATGCATTGTGTGTATAAAACTGAAAGTATCTTCCTGAAACAGACCCATAACAACAGCTTAAAAGAAAACAACACTTTGAAGATGAAACAATTTGTGAATGTTATGGTTTGAATGTCCTCATCAAAACTCATGTTGAAATTAACCCTCATTGTGAGGTTTACAGAGGTGAAATCAGGTGGGACTTTCAAGAGGTTATTAGGTCATGAGAACTCTGACCTCAAGAACTAAATAATCTACTCATAGATTCATGAATTAATGGGTTCTCTTGAGAGTGACTGTGTCATAAAAAAAGCCACTCTGTCTCTGTCTCTTGGATGCCCCTTCTATCATATGATGCCCTGTGCCATCTCAGGACTGTGCAGAGTCCCCCTCACTAGCAAGAAGAACCTCAGTACAGAAGCAATCTCTCAATCTTGGAACTTGCAACCTCCAGAACAGTGAGCTGAATAAATATTTATAAATTATACAGTCTGTGATATTCAATTGTAATAACAGAAAAAGACTGAGACAACCAAGCTGCAATTAGAGTCTTAATATGAGTTTCTTGCCTTCAGTTAATTGAATGTTTGGTCATCAGAAGAAAAAAAGCACAAATCTAAGAATAGCATATACAAACCTACAGGAAACAGTATATAATTTCAGAGGAAATCTTAAGTGAGATTTTTTATGTTATTTGAGACAGAAAGATTATGAAATTAAAATAATTTGCTAATAAAAGTTTTAATGCAACTCCTAAATTTAAAAAAGGCTTTCCTTGAAGAAAGCCAAATCCAATACATAAGTTAGATTCAAATAGAAGGAGGCTTAAAATAATGCACCAAATATATTCTTCTCTGATTTATAAACACCCCAGTACAGTGTGGAACACTCACCAGGAAATGTTTTAGCACAGTCTAATTTTTTACTTGGCTCAATAAACTAACAAACTATTGGAAAGCAAAATTGTAAAAAAGGCATTTATATTATATTAAAATGCACATCTTTAGGAGTAAAAATGACAGATGCTATATAACATTAGTATGATTTTATGACAATGGTTAATATTAAGTACAATTTAACCTAATAAATTAACTACAAGAGTCATACTTACCCTTCACATTCTGTTTTCTCTCTGTTGTCTGATTTTCTCCTTTCATTTCTCTTAATGATAACAAGGATGAAAGAAATAAAAAATGGCAGAAAAATGTAGAAACTCAGAATAAGCCAGTTGTACCGATGTGCATTATAGCCTTTTTTAAGAAAAAATAAATCTAGAAATGCAACATCAGAAAGTACAGATTTGTTGAAAACTTTATAATAAATTATAGTTTTCTTATTTTAATCATATAAATGTACACACACACATAAAATTTTAACACATTGCAATTATTAAGGGGAAAAAAACATTTAAGCTCATAATCCCCAAACCATAATGGTATACTTTCATACATTTCTAATTTGTCTTTTATATATATTTGTTTAAACACTATGGTGCTGTATACATTTTGAGTGCTATTTACTGCATTGGATTCATTTGTAACACCAAAATTTAAAAGGACTCATTGATCAACCTTTCCCTTTCTCAGGTAGGAAGGAGTGTGAAATTTCACTGTGCTGTTGCACAGTAGAGTGACCACGGATGATGATAGTGTATTTCTAAGAGTCAGAAGAAAGTTTTGAATGTTTTCACAAAAATGATAAATTTTGAGGAGGTATGTTTCACTTGATTTAAGTATTGCACAATGTATATATGTATTGAAGTGCTACATGTTACCCCACTAGTATGTATAACTTTTATGTTTTATGTAAAAGTTAAAAATAATATTAATTTAAATAAAAATAATTTATTATTTTAAAAACACTTAAGCTAAACTTTAAAAAAAAAATTGTAAAAACTTTACCCACTCCCTGCTTGTTGTAGGGCAGGTCGCTCAGAAAACACACCAAGTCCCCTGTCCAAACTGAAGAGTCTTTATTTAGCCGGCCAGCTGGCTCAATACCTACAGGACCCATAACTGTGTCTGCAAGGAACATCCCTGAACCTGAGCATTTTAGGATATTTAAAGGCAAAAGCTGAAAAAACCACATCCAGGTTGATGTAGCTGCAAGCAAGCAGGTACAGAAGCTGAATTGGGCAGTTAGGGGCAATGGATATATTGGTACTTCCCACGGGACTTTCCAGGTTGTCATAGCAGCAAGCAAGTAGAATGGAAGCGGTCAAAATGACCTAAGTTCAGTTCAAGTTAGAGAATGGTTACTAACGTCTAGACAATCAATGTATGACAAGGTACACTGCCCAAGAAAAATGGAGACCAAAGAGAACAATTTTATATTGTATAAGAATTGCTGTTTTGTGTTGCCAAGTATCTTATGCTTGGTCACTATTAATGGGTACAGAGGCGGAGCTTTCCAATGGGGGAAGCATTTCTTACATGATATGAAGTCTTAGGGTAAAATGGAGTCTGTTTGGTCATTGCCCATACAGCCTGGTCCATAACACTGCTAAATTAATTCCTCTCCTTGCAAGAAGCAATTTCCATGACTTCCCATCTGGTGTCAATATCTATATCTGTGTTTCTAGATATGTGTATATACTTCTCCTTTCATTTATATTCTACAAGGTTTTGCCCTTTGGTTATTTTTTACACTTTTGAAAAGCTAAGGTATTACACAATTTAGAAAAATATACAATATATCAATATACTTGTAGAATTAATAATGCATTAATAAAATTAATATGCATATGCCTACTGTCCTGGACTCAAAAACAGAACCCAAATATAATATATACATAATACAGATATCTAATATATATAACCTGTATATATAAATATCTATATCTATGTATAGATATATACATTAATCTATATACACTTATTTTTCCAATTATCATTTATTTATTATTTTTAGTGTAACATAATATTTTTTAAAATGTGTGCATATACTATTATAGCTCAAAGAATTTTCTAAATTGAACATGACTATGCAATCACCACCAAATCCAGAAATATGACATTTACCAGCACCTCAGAACTTCCCAAGGCTACTGTTTTCCATCTCAAGGAAAAATAACTACTTTGGCCTCTAAAAACATGCATCATTTTCAACAGACTTTAAATGTTATATTAATGGTATTATACTATATGTACTTTTAATCCATCTCACATTTTTTGTTCAATATTGCTGGCTTTTGTGATGGACCCACATCATTGCTTATTGTGGTAAAAAGTTCATGCTTTTTGGTGGATACTATATCATTGCAAAGAAATAACAGCTATTAAAGCTTTCTATTCCATAGGATGTGTGGGTACTTTGCCATTTGGGTATTATGAATAGTGCTGCCATGAATATCCTACTACATATTTTTTTTCATCAACATGTTTGCCTTTCTCTTGCACATGTACACCTCGGGAGTGGCAAAGCTTGTTCACAACATATACTTTTATTCAATTTTAGTAAATAATTCCAGTGATATTCTTAAGTGGTTGAAACAATTATATTCCCATCAATAGCCAAGGAAAATCTTGGTTATTTCATAGCTCTGGTATTTTCCTTTTTTATATTTTTTATATACAATGAAATGCAAATATTCAACTGTACAATTAGATGAGATTTTACAAATATATACACCATGAGACAAACTGTCACAAGACACAAAGGAAAGAATGTAAAATGATAAAAGGGTCTTTTTATCAGGAAGATACAATGACTATAAATATACAGTCATATGCCACTTAGAGTGGGATATGTTTTTAGAAATGCATCAACTGGTGATTTTGTCATTGTTCAATCATCACAAATGTATCTGAACAAACCTATATGGTATATCCCACTACATATCTAGGCTATTATTATATCCTTTTTCTTCTCACCTACAAATGTGTACTAAATATTAGTGCACTGAATATTGGAGAAAACTAACACAATAAGCATTTGGTTATCTAAACATATCTACATATAGAAAAGGTTCAGTAAATACAGTATTTAAAGATGAAAATAAAAACAGATACAACTGGGCTAGGGATACAACTCAGCTGTTACAGTGCTTGCCTTGCATGCACAAGACCCTGGATTCAATCCTCAACACCACAAAAAAAAAAGAAAAGGAAAAAAATTAAAAAAGATACAACTGTATAGGGCACTTACCATGAATGGAACTGCATGCAGGACACATAGTTGCTTTGGGTCAGTCAGTGAGTAAATGTGAAGGATTGGACTACAGAAGAATTAATAAACACTGGACAGTAGGGCTTCAGTAAATTTTGTTTTTAAATTCTATAATAAATTAACCTTAGCTTACTGTAATATTTTATTTTATAAAATTTCTATTTTTTAATCTTTTGATTCTTTTGTCATAACATTTGTTTAAAACACAAATACTTTGCATAGCTGTGTAAAATATTTTTTTCTTTGTACCCTTATTGTATGTTTTTAACATACTTTTTTTAAAAAAATTAAACTTTTTACTGTTTGTTATTAAAAACATATAAACACAAACATTAGTCTAGGTTTAGCCCCAGACAGATAATAAATATCACTGGTCCACTTGCACATCTTGTCCCACTAGAAGATCTTCAGGGGCAAAAACATACAGGAGCTGTCATCTCCTGCGACAACAATGTCTTTTTCCAAATGCCTCCTGAAGGACTTGTCTGAGCTCTTCTGGAGAAGGATCTGTTATTCTCTTTGGAAATATGTCCATGGTGGAATGGACCATGAACGTTCTCTATTAATAAAAAGCTTTTAATGTTTGAGTCCATATTTTCAAATCTTTTGAGAAGTGTACTGAGGTCTACTACAAAAGCATCTACTAAACCCTTCACTGTAAACTTCCATGGGGGTGATTATTACTTTTTTCTTCTAAGTATGATGCCTTTCAGGTATCCATTTCCAGAACACAAGTTTCATCCATATTGGATATTTGTTCTCACAAGTAATTTTCCTCCGTAATCAGTTTATCTAGAGTTTGCAAAGATCCTTCAGCTTCCCTCACATTAGTACCTGCAGACTACCACTGACATTCATGTAACAACCAACAATTCTTAAATCATTCAAACCAGCCAGAACTACCAGTAAATTTTCTGTTGCTTTCCCTATATGTTCAAATCTGCTTTATAATTTTTTATTTTAGTTAGTGTACTTTTTTAATTCCAAAATTTGTTTGGTTCTATTTATAACTCCTAGCTCTAATGATATTCTCATTTTGTTCACACACTTTTCTGTGATTAGCTTTAGTTCTTTGTCCATGTTTCTCTGTAGGTGTTGAGCAGGTTTAATAAGAGAGTATTTAAAGTTTAAAGCCTTTGTCTAACACATCATATTTGGGGATTCCTTGAGGATGGTTTTTGTTAATTTTGTTCCTGTGAACTGTGAATGGGTAAAGTCCTGTGAAACTTTTCTTAAAATAAAAAAAGAAAACTGGAGATCTCATTCTGCCTTCTTTACTTGGGGGTTTACCATTTTGTTTTGGTTTGGTTATTGCTTTTCTTTTGGTTGTTGAAGAAAACAAAGCTAATGCTTTTTTACACTAGCTTCTTCCTGGTTGAACTACTACATTGAGAGAACTGAGTCAGATGCAGCCTATGGAAGTAAGTCACAGACCTCACACTCTGTTATCAGAAATAGTCGTCATGAATAAAAACCTAAAAGGACTTTCATCCATAAGGAGGCCAAGTTAATACCAGGTTTCAGTGTGCTGCAGGAGCACGAGAAAGTTGTGGATGATCCAAACCACCTCCTGTTATGTTAAGATTCATTATAATCAGCTGCTGGTTGATCTCTAGAAAAGAATAATGGTTGGGGGAAGTTTGGGGCCATTACTTAAAAAAAATATCTGTTCTGTACATTAACTTTCTTCTCTTCATCTGAATCTTCCAAAACATACACACAAAAATGGTTGACAATGTCTCACCATTGTGCTGCTCATTTCATGTTTCCCTTTTCTCAAGGATCATACTCCATGTTGTTGTTGTCACTTGTTGACAAACATTCGTGTAATTTTCTGTTATTACTTTGCCATGGCCAGAAGTACATATCTGTTTTGCTGCTCCTTTTCATTCTCTCTGTTTCCAGGATTATTAATCATCTCAGAGATTTTGTTTCTAAACTCTTGTTGCTTCCTGAAGTTATATCTCAACTCATTGTGCATAATTTTATCATTCCATGAATTACTTTGATGACTTAACCATAAACTATGGATTATTAATCTCTGAGAAAATTGGATTATATTCATGTCTGTCCATCCTCTGATTTATTTTATTTTTATTTGTTATTATTACTATTTTTACTTTGAGGTACTGGGGATTGAACCCAGGGATAATTTGCCACTGAGTTCCATCCCCAGGCCTTTAAAAAAAATTTTTTTTTGAGATAGGGTCTCAATAACTTGCTTAGAGCCTTGTTAAATTGCTACGGCTGGTCTGGAACTTGTGATCCCCCTACCTCAGAGTGGCTGAGATTATAGGTATGCACCACTGCACCCAGCTTTCTTCTGATTTCTAATGAAAATTTGGTTTTAATTCTCAAATATCTTTCTCCATGTATCAATTTTAATTCTCAAACATCTTTCTCCATAATTTTTCTTTACTCATTGCTACTTACAAATACCTGATATTATATAACAACTTACTTGTCTTCCCTTCTTTCATTGTCTGCTTAAGGCCCTTATAATTAAAGTCATTGCTTTTCAAGTAATATATTTTCATTCAGTCTGACATTACCAAACACCTTGTTTTAGTCAGCTCTTTTCACTACCGTGACATAAAGACCCAACCAGCACAGTTGTAAAGAAGGAAAAGTTTATTTGGAGGCTTACAGTTTCAGAGACCCCAATCCAGAGACAGAAGACTCCATTCCTCAAGGGCTCAAGGTAAGGCAGAACATCATGGCAGAACAGTATGGCAAAGGGAAACAGCTCACATGGTGGTGAGGAAGCAGAGAGAAAGAGACTCCATGCTCCAGATACAAAACATATACCCCATAGCCATGTTCCCAGTGAACTACTCCCTCTGGCCACACCCCACCTGTCTCCAGTTCACTCTCAGTTAATCACACCAGGGATTAATACACTGATTAGATTAAGGCTATAACCCAATCATTTCTTCTCCAAACCGTCTTGCATTGTCTTACACGTGAACTTCTGGGGGACCTCGCATTCAAACCATAAAACACTTAGATAACTAGTTTATGAAATATGGATCTTAATTTGCCTCTCCAAATATCCAACAACACGTTTGTGGAGGGAAAGTATGAATGAATGGTTGAAGCAACGTACCTTAGGATATTGTATTCATTCATAGGAACAGGGGAAAATATAAATATGCACTCCCACTCCAAATGTAATTGATTTAGTATTATTCCATATAAAATATACTTTTATATTTTGCCATATGTTTTTCCAAATTTCATTCAAATTGCACACTGTATCCTACAGTTGCTTTTAAATGATTTACAAAGTTTTTAATAATATGAAATGCAAATCACATGTGTATTCTTTGTTATTCTATATGATTTTTAAAATATTAACTAAAATTTAGGAGTACTATTTTATGTTATCTTATTTAACTAAATAAATAAATCTTGGATGTCTCAGAAAATATGATTAAAAATTTGTATAACATTAATTTAAATAGAAACACCATACATGTAACTCTTTGAATTTCTCAGGAGAGCATGAAAGACTTGAAGCAGAAGTAGATTTCTTTAATTAGTACCCTGTAAAACAAACAAAATTCTGTTTTGTTTTATAAGTTGAACTTTTACTCACCAGATTTTAGAATATTTCCATCATCAATACTGCCCCCTGGTGAACCAATCTGAAATGTACAATCTGGAGGCCTATGGCCAGGAAAGCACTGACAATTGCCAAAATTGTTACATATCTGAAACAGAAAAATGTGTAATTACTTTGGATTATCTTGGTCTTTATATCTGGTATAGGTGTTTGAATTACAAAGGATAATGAATTTTCATAAGATTTTTATGACTACATAAGAAATGGTTAGAATGAGTAGTGAAATTTTGACAATATTAATTATTCAAATGGCAAAATCATGACTTACATGAAAGTATATTTTGTATTCCTCCTTCATCTTTTAAAAAAATGAAATTCAATCATCTTATATTATTTATTTGATTTGGAAACATTTGCTGTCACCATTTGGACATTTTCTATTTATGTACTTTATAATTCTTATACACATTTTGATAAAATAACTATCAATTGACATGGATACTATAATGTCTTATCCTAAACCCTTCAACATTTTATACTACTGATCAACAATTTGCATTTTATTTTACATGTTTTCTTAAACAAAATAAAACATCTGAAAAGAAAATATTAAAAATGAACAATAAATATAAATTTATGATAAATTTGCATTGCTAGAAGCTTATATTTGGCAGTTTTTTCATATTACTGATGCTTTAATATTTTATTAGTGTTAATTTTTATTTTAAAATTAAGCACATATTTTGTAACTGAAAGTGTATGAATTTAAAAGTGTATTTAGCCACTGAGCCCCATGTCCCACTAAAAGAAGTTTACATTTCATTCATACACATATGTATGTATTATATGTATTTATAAACACACATTTTTCAGCCACAAACACACATTCGTGTATTTTTGCCAAAATAATACCATAAACATATTTCTATCCCTGTATAAATGTGCAGAATTTGCCCACTTAAAAATTAGATTCAGAATATTCAGTAGTTTAGATATTTCTACAGAATTACATTGTGCATTTACCATTATTCTGTTAAACTTTTTAAAGTTCATTAAATTTTTAATCTCCCTTTCCTACACACCAAAAGAAATTTCAATTAAAAAAAACTGAATTAGAGTCTTACATTTCCACAAAGTGGTCTCCTATTTTATATAGCCACACCCCAACTGTTACCTGTGAAGTGCACTGGCAATAAGTATTTTTTTAAGTTATAGATGGATGCAAAACCTTTATTTTATTTATTTTTATGCAGTGTGGAGGATCAAACCTAGTGCTTCACACATGCTAGGCAAATGCTCTACCAACTGAGCTATAACTTGAGCCTGGCAATAGGCATTTTTTTTTAATTTTTTTTTTTATTGGTTGTTCAAAACATTATAAAGCTCTTGACATATCATATTTCATACATTAGATTCAAGTTGGTTATGAACTCCCAATTTTACCCCAAATACAGATTGCAGAATCACATCGGTTACACATCCACATTTTTACATAATGCCCTATTAGTAACTGTTGTATTCTGCTACCTTTCCTATCCTCTACCATCCCCCCTCCCTCCCCTCCCATCTTCTCTCTCTACCCCATCCACTGTAATTCATTTCTCTCCTTGTTTATTTTCCCATTCCCCTCACAACCTCTTATATGTAATTTTGTATAACAATGAGGGTCTCCCTCCATTACCATGCAATTTCCCTTTTCTCTCCCTTTCCATCCCACCTCATGTATCTGTTTAATGTTAATCTTTTCTTCCTGCTCTTCCGCCCTGCTCTGTTCTTAGTTGCTCTCATTATATCAAAGAAGACATTTGGTATTTGTTTTTTAGGGATTGGCTAGCTTCACTAAGCATAATCTGCTCTAATGCCATCCATTTCCCTGAAAATTCTATGATTTTGTCATTTTTT
>NW_026000225.1:39686-133152 GCF_001458135.2 Marmota marmota marmota | reverse complement strand
CAAAAAAAAAAAAAAAAGGTAAATGGTATTGGACAGCTTTTCTGCAGTGAAGAAAATCTTGACATAGACCATGTGAGCAGACTAACTTTCCAATAGGAAAAATGAACAAATCCATCAAATCTCAAACATTTGTTGGCTATATTTCTAATCCCCCCAAAATATTCATAACAATAAAAAGAAAGAAAGAAAAAGGAGGAAGAAAGAAAAACGATAGAAAGAAAAGATATAACATTCTGTAAAGTGTAAAGAGAATAAAACTAGCATTCAGGACTGAAAGCATCAGGAAAATATAATAGGGGCTCTGAATTTGGGGATAAAACTGAAATTTTAAAACTTTAGTCAACAAAAGGGACCATTTATTTGGAAGGGCACATTTTTTTGTAATTTTAATACATAAGAACTCTAAAATGCGTATCTCCTACGTATATTTTCCCTCTACACTATAATTAAAATGGTACTGCAGCATCTCCCAAGCCACACTAACATAAGTGAAAGAACACCTGACATAAAGTAGCAAACTTAGATATAGATTTAAATGTTAACAATTTTTAAGAGACAAAATTAATATAATGCATAGAATCCCTTATAATATCAGAGATCTCGACTTTCAAAATTGCCAAACAAAAACAAAATTTAGAGGTAAAAGGTGGAGGGCCTTCTAAAGTATAAAAAATGGTTGATTTAATTGTGCATACAGGGAAAAATAGTTTTATTTTATCAGCTGGGTATGGTGGCAGATGCCTGTAATCCCAGAGACTTGGAGGTGGAGGTAAAAGGATTGCAATTTCAAAGTCAGCTTCAGCAATTTAGGTAAACACTCAGCACTGTAGTGAGACTCTGACTCAAAAAAAAAAAAATAAAATAACATGACTGATGATGATACAGTTCAGAGGTAAAGCTAACTTGAGTTCAATCCCTACTACCAAAAAAATAATTATAGTTACAATTTTAAAAAATAAAATGATTTATCAAAAATGAAAGGAAGCTGAGTGCAGTGGTGCATGCCTATAATCACAGTGGCTCAGGAGGTTGAGGAAGGAGGATCTTGAGTTCAAAGCCAGCCTCAGCAAAAGTGAGGCTTTAAGCAACTTATTGAGACCCTGTCTCTAAAAAAAATACAAAATAAGGCTGGGGATGTAGCTCAGTGGTTGAGAGCCCCTGAGTTCAATCCCCAGTACCTAAAAAAAGAAAAAAAGAAAGGAAAAAAAGGGAAATTTAAGAAATAAGTGTTCTGTGATGTATGAAACAACAAGCATATTAATTAATAAAGACTAAGATATTAAAATGGATTAAAAAGTGAAACTTAGAAAATAGATCAATTCATATATTGGCAAATTCAAAATAAGTATGAAGAATGGACAATTCAAAAAACAAAATAATAAAAAATAAGATATAAAGATATATCTGGCACATATTAGGTTTTGGAACATATTTAAATATACAGAAAATACATTAATTTTTAAATAAAATGCAAATAAGCAACTCATGTTAGAAGAATTTTAACCTAAATGGATCAACAACTAGTAGGAGAAAATGAAAACTATAGTTAATTATCTAAGTCCTATAGAAAGAGAGGTCATAATTCACTAATTTTGACCAATAGTTTTAGAATGAAATGTCTATATCCTTTAAGCTTGACAAGATCTGAGAAAGGTATGATAGAATGTTTTCCAAATCGCTTTATAGTAGTATCTCCAAATTTTTCACATCATGTTATAACTTGATGTTTGTTAATACCCAATTAGTTAAATGGAAAATGATTAGGAAATTATATTTTCTCTAAATAATTATATTAAAAAAGATAAATTATAAAATATTTGGGAATACATTAAATATTGCATCTATATGTGCAATTTTTTTTAAAATTTAATAAGTCTAATCTTAGATTTATAATAAAACACATAAACCAAAACTATGAGCTTATGTTGATAAAACTAAATCCACTCTGGATTTTAGTAATCAGGTCCACAATATTTCTGCAAAAGGAAACTATGAAGCTTCTGTTGTGAAAAATACCATCACCATCATTTAACCAAAAATTCAGTTTTAATTAAAAATTACTAACCATGTAAAAGACAGAATTTTTTTAAATAAAAAGGCAATTTAAGATGATCTAAAGAGGAAACAGCAAAAAATAACTTTCCAGTAACTGTGTTAATATGCTCAAGAAAATGATGAAAAATCTACAAAATAAACAAAACCCTGGAGAATTTCAAAACAAATCCAAATCCACCTGGAGCAATCAAATGGACATTCCTGAGTCTCTATGTTCAAGAACTATGAAAAGTGTGCAAATAATTATTTATCAAAGAAGTGAAAATGCAACCTCAAATTTGTAATACCATTCTACAACCACCAGAATAGCCAAAATGAAAGAGATACAGATATTTAAAGGAGTATAAATATGTCAAGCCACTTTTTGATATCATTTATTAAACCTATAGATAGCCTCTGAAGATACAGGGAAAGATAAATTTGGTTTCACCTGCTGAACTCTCACAATACAGTCAGCACAGAAAGCCTCCATGACTACTGATGTGTGGGTGTATTTCCTCCTCACACCAAGAAAATTCTCCAGGGGACAACACTGCAAGTCTTCTAATTCATTTTAATTCTCACACTATATCTCATACTATTGGAGACACTGTCACATTCCACAGGTTGAAGATTCATTCCCCAAAGACAGTTCCCTCATTTCAGATGCCAGGTACAAAACTAGCTTTTAGAACTTCTGGCCAACTGGTTATAAATTAGATTTACCACAGTCACATCCTAGGATCAATTAATTTACTATAATGGCCCACAGAACTCATGTAAGCATTTCATTATAGTTACCCATTTACTATGAAGGGCATTTTAAAGGATATAAATGAACAGCCACATGAGCAAGATGTATAGGGCAATCTCTGGATTCATCCTGAACACAGAAGCTTCTGTCCACATGGAGTTGAAATATGTCATTCTCCCTGCAGATGCATGATCTCTCTAAGTCCAATCCTTTTGGATTTTTGGTTTTCTCAGACAGGCATGATTGATTACATCCCTGGCCTTTGGTGTCCAAACTCTCCCCTTCCCAGAAGTTGAGAAGTGACTTGAAAGTCCCAATCCTCTAATCATGTCTTCATCTTTCCATTGAGCGGTCTCTATCCTGAAGCTAGAGTCCCTGAGCTACCAGTTTTCTCATTAGATCCATCAAACCAGAGATGCCAAGATTTTTAGGAGCCATAAGCAATGAAACAGGGAAATTTAAATCCACATGTTAGGAATCAGAGAAAAAGATCAAATATATATTTAAGAGCAGCACATGTGTCCGTGCTATGACAATGATTTCATTCTTAGTTCTGTTATGGACAAGATTGTGTTCAACCCATCAAATTTGTATCCTGAAATCCTAAACTTCACTACCTCATAATGTGAATATCTCTGGAGATAAAAATGGTGGTTAAGTTAACTTGGGTCTTTCAGAGTGAGCCTTAAGGTAGTCTTTCTTGCATCTTTATAAAAAGGAGACATGAGCACATACAAAGAGCCACTGAGAGGTGTGCATTCAGAAGAAAGATCACATGAAGGCATCAAAGAAGCAGCCATCTTCAAGCCAAGGAAAGAGAAAACAGAATTTTGTTGACAACTTGATCTTGGGCTTCTAGACCCAAAAATGATGACAAAAATATATACCTGGTTTTTAATCTAGTCAGATGTGATATCTTGTTATGACAGCCTGAGCAAACTAACATTTATGCCAAATAGAAATAGTATATGTTCACCTAAAGATGTGAATAAAAATCTTATTGCATCGTGTCTGGTAATAATAACAAAGCATAGCATAATGTAAAACTGGTAACTGCCAAAATGCCCACCAATAGTAGTGCAATGGATGGTGACATACTTGCACAATACAAATATACTAAGAAATAAGACTGAACCAAAAATTTACATGCAATAATATGGATAAAATTTAAAATAATACAAATTTTTTCATGCCAGAAGGCAACAGTTTTATAAATTAAATTTACATAAAATTCAAAATCAAGTTAGTAGCTACGTTTCCAGGAAACTCTTGACTAGAAGAAAGAGTACTTGACAGATGCTAATAATATGAGACAATTATGTGATCCAAAAAATAATTTATATATACTTAATATTTTTGAAAAGATTTAAATGAAGTTGCTATGTTCTAAGAAACTTGCATTATCAATGGAGAATGGAAAAAACACAAGACATTTTTATGAGAAAATACAAAAACCCATGGTAATCAATGAGAGTAAAGAATTTTCTTACCTTTAAACAAAGGAAAAAGTATGACTTAATTGGAAATCTCACCACACAAGAAAGAAAGCAACAATACATAAAAAAATTTTTAAAGATCTGACTACAAAATAAGTGATGTAGTAGACATTTTAATTAGTTTGATTTAATTATTCCACATTATGTACATATATTGAACATAACATTATACCCAGTGAAATATATAATTAAGATTTGACACTTTAAAATAATATTAATAATAAAATGGAAGCACATACATATGAGATTTCAGTATATGTTAATAATTACAGTACATATATGTTTAAATACAAAGACTGACAGTTAAATTAGAAAATCTATGATTCTTAGACAAATCTCAAACATGAGGTAGGGAAAAGGACTGAAAACCTATATTATGCAAATACTTGTTAAAAGAAAGCTAATATATGTAAATGGACAATGCAAAGTAAAGCAAAATAATTGAGAAAATATAAAAAAATAAGAGGTTTATTAGTAAAAATGTAAAATTTGTTAATTGATTTGACTATGTCACCTCAAAACTATACAAGGAAAAACGGATAGATTTATGGAGAAAAATAGTCACCTCCAAAATAGTAATGGGAAATTTCAATTCTGAGAGTGAACTTATCCTATCAGAAACAAATGAAATAAGAAGAAAAAAATAAAGCATAAGAGACAAATAGAATAAACTTGAATTATACATATGTATATATGTTTGGTTTAGTGCTAGGGATCATACATATTAGGTAAGCATTCTTCCACCAAGCTGCATCCCCAACCCAGCTCTTTCTTAATGCACATTGAATTAAGGATCTCACAATATATACCAACGTTAATCATACACTCATGTTGGGAGCTGCCACACAGGAGTGAGCACGGACCCTTAGCCTTGAACAACGGAGGTGTGTGGGACTGGCTTCCCATCTGGACAGCAGGTGGACCCCACCTCTGCTCCAGGGGAATGATGCTCTTGGACTGGGTATCACCCAATGAGACTGGGCTACACCCCCCCTGAAACCCAATCCCTTGCCTCATTTGGGTGGAACTTCCTCAAGTGTCTTTCCCTCAATAAATAGGGCTTAAGATGTGCGCTCTCGCTCTCTCTCTCTCTCTCTTTTTTTTTTTTTTGCCAGCCTCCCTTGTAGGACAGAGGCACCATCTCTGAACCCCAAGAAAAAGGTATTTTCTCTGACTCTGTGTGATTATTTTGTGCCAGCCCAATTCACCTGGAGTGACCCTGACTGATTTAGTCGAATGTTGTGGCACTCATACACTGGGACATAAATTAAGTCACAACAAATTTTAAAACATCGAATTAATTTAGTTATGAACTAAAGGTAGATCAATAAGAAATAAGTAACAAAAGATAAATGGTTTTACTTCTCATATGGAAGAGTGCATTTCTCTTTTTAATAATTATAAAGTGTAAATTTTGTACAAAATAACAATAGCAAAACCATAGCAACAATAACAATAAAACAGTGGTCCCTATAAAAGGCACAAACACTTGCAAAGTAGTGGAATGTTGGAGGTGGAAATTATCCATATGGGAAGGGCTTTACACTGTAGCAGTTTTTCTCTTTTCTTTTTTTTTTGACTGAATCAATCTATTTTTGCTTAGGCTGACCTCAAACACCTGGAGTCATGCAATCCTTCTTGGTATAACACTGCCCCTGGCTTGGTAGCCACTTTAATCGAGGACAGCAACACTCACAGAAGTAGTGGGACAGCTAAAATCTTATGAAAGTCATAATAATTGAGGACAGAGGAATCCAAACTCTCTCTATAAATTCAGCCCAAGTTTCTAGATAATCTCTGAATAATTATTATGAAAACTGTATGTGGGATAGAAGAGAAATATTCAATTCCAAATCATGGAATATTCTGAATTATTCTCAATTATTGACAACTAGACAATTTTTAAGACAGTAGAGACATAGATAATCTCAAAATAATTACCAGTTATGTAGACATAGATGTTATTTATTGATCTTTAATCCTATGACTAATGGGTACAAACTATTTTCACAGGTACATGGTATAATCATCTTTTCAAATGTACACAATATATTCATAGGACATATGGTATGCCATAAAGAAAGTGATAAAAGATTTAATAGAAATAAAAACAGAGGATATTCCCTGACCATAATGGAGTCAATAACAATTATTTGGAAAGAGCTAAACATTTTGGCAATAAATGCACTTCTAAATAATCCACTGTTCAAAGAAACAATCAAAAGGAAATAAAAATTGATAGGTGATGACAATAAAACAGTAAAAATTTAGAAATGCAACTAAAGCAAGGGAAATTTATAGTTTTAAATACTTATTTTATAAAAGAAAATCTTAAAGTCAATGATCTAAGGTTAATCCTAGTGTCATAAAACAAAGATCATAATAAACCATCAGCCTAGTTTTTATGAGAGCTCTAGGCCTCTTGCTAACCTACATTCCACAGCCTCCTTTGGAAATTTCTTCAAATAAAGAAAACTAACAAATTTCAAGGTTACATTCCTTTTCAGGAAAGTTTATAATTGATAATTGATTCTCTCACTCCAACTTGGGTCATTTTTAACAAGTCATTTCATCTTTAGGACTTCCTAAACAGCTGAATGAAGTTTTTATTGGAAACTGCTTTGTAGCTCAAATGCTCCCTGACCATGTCCAAATCTACTTTTTTTTGCCTTTCTTTTCACATATATTTATCTTTAAAGAGCACTCTCTTTCATTCTGCAGAATTATCTCCGTCTCTTCAATTGCTGTCCAGTAAACACAACTAGTAATAGTTGTGAGCATTAGTGATCTGAGAAAATGATATCAAGTTGGTCTTTTGGGGGTGAGTAACTTAAACTGTTCAGGTTTCATTGAAGACCTTGAGAGAGCATAGACAGCTTTTGTGATGCAGTGACATTTCTATTACTAAAATATTTATAGTTGTTAAATTGAAATGGTATACCAATGGAAGAGAATGAATTAACCCAGATGCTATGTTATGCATTTGAGATATGTGAGGGAAATAATGTCTAAAGGAAAAAGTAATTTGATAGCTGTTCCCAAGCTTGGTAGCAATTTGAAAAATGTGATTTTAAAGCTGAGCAAGAATAATAGTGACAGTAGTATGCCAAGTATGGATAAATTTGCCTCTATCTTTGAATAATTAACTGCACATGGAATACCATGTTTCCTCTTCTGGTTAAAGAATATTTCTGTACTCCAAGTGTGTGGAGTTGTTTCCCCTCATCTTCTTAGCAGAAATCAATGCGATGACATAAAAGTTCAATTCAATTCTGCTACTAACAAGAGATAACAGACTGAGTGTAAAATAGTGACCTCCTGAAATATGTGATATCCTTACATTCCAGACTGAGTAAGAAGATCCGTCCTCACCATTGTAGGTATGCATTATCTAATGAGTTAAGTATATTAACAGAGCAAAAGATGGGGAAAATGTGAAATCTCTTTCTGGAACCCCTTTGCTTAGATATTTTAGAATCAAAACTCCTTGTTCGAGGGCTTTTGAACTAAGGTTGCTTTACACTACCTATGTTTTTTTTGTTGTTGTTGTTCACTAGTTGGAAAATGACAGACTGAACTTTTTGGCCTTCATAATCAGATAGCCAATTCCCATTTGTTCTGATTTTAAATTTTGTTTTTGTTTTGTTTGGGTTTTGAGGAGGAGAAGGGACAACCTGATATATCCCATTATATGTGTGCTACACTTTCATATCTGTTTTGATTAGCTTTTTTTTTTTTTGGCTGCTATGACCAAAAGACCTGACCCAAACAATTTTAGAGGAGGAAACGTTCATTTGGGGGCTCACAGTTTCAGAGGTCTCAGTTCAGAGATGGTCAACTCCATTGCTCTGGGCTAGAGGTGAGGCAGAACATTATGGCAGAAGAGTGTGGAGGCGGAAAGCAGCTCAGGACATCACATCAGAGAGAGACAGAGAGAGTTGGGGTGGGAGGGGAGAGAGAGAGAGAGAGGGTGGGAGGGAGGAAGGAAGGAAGGAAGGAAGGAAGGAAGGAAGGACTCTGAAGACCAGGGACAAAATATATATACCCAAAAGGCATGCCCCAATTGACCTATCTCCTCCAACCATACTCTATTTGCCTATAGTTACCATCCAGTTAATCCCTATCAGAGGATTATGAACTGATTAGGTCAATATTCTCATAACCCAATAATTTCACCTCTAAACTCTCTTGTACTGTGTCTCTCATGAGTTTGTGAGGGACACTTTCCCTCAAGACATCTTTCCTATTGTTCATATGTAAACCATACATTGTACCCCTGGCCCCCAAATGCTCATGCCAATTTCACTATGCAAAATACATTTAGTCCATTTCTAGGAGTCCACATAGTCTTAATAGCTCCATAAATGCCAAAAGTCCAACTCCAAAGTCCCCTCTGAGACTCAGAGCAAACACTCAGTGTGAGCCCATGTAAAAATCAAAAGCAAGTTACATATATCCAATATATAAAGGCAAAGAGTATACATTTACATTCTTCAAGGGAGAAATAGGAGCATAGAAACAAGGGATGGGACCAAAGCAAGACAGAAATCCAGCTAGGCAAACAAGTCCTGTAACTGCCAATCCAGCATCTGGGGCACATGACATCATGATGTTCTCACCAAAGGACTTGTGTAGATTCCCCTTTATGGATTTGCTAATTGTAGCCCAAATGGCTTCTCTCTTGTCTTATTTCTGCTTGATTCCTTCCTGAAGCTGACCTCAGCAGACTTTCCACTAGTTCTCTTAAGCTTGGGAATCTCCACTGTAGCTTCAGCTTCCTTTTCACTTCTTCATGCATTGCCTTCTCAGGGGCTGCCCAAACTTACTGCACTTTGCCTAAGTCCTGGGCTTTCCTTGGAAATCTGTGTAAGCCTCCATGACCTCTGAATTCAGCATCTTGTAATTCTGAAGAACCAGCCCCACATGGTTGATACTAAAGTCTGCCACCATCTCGAACAGTAAGCAAGTCTCTAGGGAATATGGCTTCAGTAGGCTCTGAGTGCCTAGGTGACTAAATATAGTGAAATAACTTCCTAGGACCCCTGTGCAAGCAGGGTGCACCATTGTCTTTCTCTCTCTCTCTCTCTCTCTGGAGGAGGAGGAGGAGGAGGAAGAAAAGTTGATTTGGAGGTTCATGGTTTAAGAAGTCTCAGTTTCCATTGATCACTTCTCAAAAAGAATTTTTACATTTATACCTTTGAGCTTAAGATGGGTGTGGTCATGCCAATTCCTGAGTTTCCCTCAAGACATCTTTCCTATTGTTCTTAAGTATTCAGTGTTTCTTTAGTGACTATAATCCATTTAACAACCACAACTTCCTTAGTCCCAGTTTTACTTGCAATTTCTGGGAAAACTCCAAGTTTTTCAAATCTCCCTGCTCTACTTTCTGCTCCTGATTGTCATAGTATACTTGGCTAAAAGCCACCAGTAATATCCACGCCATTGCCTAAATGCTATGCTGTCTAGAAATTTCTTCTTCTAAATTAAGAAGTTCATCACCTTTAATTCAGCCTCAGGAAAAGTCTCAGGATATGGGCAAAGTGCAGACAACTTCTTAGCCAGAACACCATATGAATGGTCTCTAGTCCAATTTTCAGTGGAGTCTTTTTTCCCCTCTGACACCTCTTGAACCCAGTCTTTACTGTCCATAGTCCTATCAGCATTCTGGTCTTTTAAACTCCCACCATAATTGCTCTTTAAGCTCTGCTTATGCAATCTGAAGCTTTTCCAGTTTTTACCTCTAAGCTTCTCAAAATTCCTTCCTTCACAAACCAGATCCAAAGGCTTTTAAACCACATGGTCAGGTTAGTCACAGCAATGGCCCCACTTCCCACTTCTCACTGCTGTGACAAGAAACTGTGTCAACAACATTTTAGAGGAGGGAAAGTTCATTTGGGGGCTCACAGTTTCAGAACTCTTAGTTCTATTGCTCTGGGCTAAAGGTAAGACAGAACATCATGATGAAAGAGTGTGGAAGAGGAAAGCAGCTTAGGACATGGGAATCAAGAAGCAGAGAGAGAGCCTCCTCTTACCATGGACAAAATATATACCCCAGTGGCATGCTCCTAATGACTCACACCTCTTCCAGTCACATACCTGCCTAGAGCTTCCATCCAGTTAATCTCTGTCAGGGGATTAATGCACTGATTAGGTTAAGAATTTCATAACCCAATAATTTCATCACTAAACTTTCTTACATTGTCTTACACATGAAGTTTTTGGGAACACAATCATGTCTAAATCATAACAACATCTTTTTAAATTGTCCCACAATCCTTAGAATTTTTTTCCTGTTTAGTTGTTTTTTTCCCTTTTTACATTTTAGTTTTGGAAATTTCTATTGACATTTCCTCAAGCTCATCAATCACTTCCTCAACAATGTTCAGTTTATTGATGAACCCACCCAGGGCATTCTACATTTAAGTTAGTTTTTTCTTCTTTTTTCTAGTATTTTCTTTTAATTAGTTCTTAGATTTTCTATCTCTTTGCTTACATTATCCATCTGTTCTTGCATGCTTTCTCCACTTTCCCCCTACATATTGGGTCATATTTGTTTTAAAAACCCAGTCTGATAATTCTGATCTTTCAGCCAGTTGAGTTCTGGTCCTTGTTATACCTTGTTATTTCTCTTAAAGTTGTGTTTTTCATCTTTTAACATTCCTTGTAATTTATTATTGAAAGTTGTATTATATATATATATATATATATATATATATATATACACATACATATACATATATATGTATATATATATGTGTGTGTGTAGATGATATATGGATATATATGATGCATCATATATGTGTGTGTGTATATATATATATATATATATATATGTATGTATTATAAGTAAAACAAACTGGATCAAATAGTTTGTGTTACAATTTATGGATTGTTTACTGTCTTGTATTGACACAGGTGTCAGCAGCTACAATTTCCTCTCTTGTTCTTTTTTGTTTCCTCCATTACCTTTGAGTTGCCTTAGAAATTTTAAGGTCTAAGGCATGCAGTTTTATCCTTTAGTTGTATTCTACTTTACAGATTTATTTTGTTGTGGTTAAAAAATATGGAGAAACAAGTATTCTGTAGTTTAACCTTAGGTATCTGGTTGTTAATGAGCTTATGTCCCTATGATCTGACATGTGGACATATTTTGCAGCCAAACTGCAATTCATGCCATAGGAAAGCTAGTGGGATCAGGAATTAGAAATTCCTCTTACCCTATGCAGGAGTCTTAAAAAAGTTCTTTTTTAAAAAAATATATTTTTGTTGTTGTTGGTAGACCTTTATTTTATTTATTTATATGTTGTGCTGAGAATTGAACCCAGTGCCTCATACATGCCAGGCAAGTGCCACTGAGCCACAACCCTAGTCCTTAAAAACGTTCAATGTGAGCATTTCTGTTACCCCAGGTGCAATGCTGGAGTGGATTTTAGTTAAATGAATATTTTCCTTCTTTTTTAAGCTGGAGAATTCTGAAATTAGGTATTGCCTTTCATTCAAGTTAGGATCCATTAAACTCTAGTCATTTAGGTGCCGATGAAATATTTTACTTTCAGTGTCAGTTCATTCATAAAACACAATTCTTGGAGTATATTTCAGTATAACTACTTTTTCCTCCCCATGCTGGAATCATGGTGGGGGAAGAGGGGTTGTGTTGTCTAATCTTCACTCTCAGAATCTGATTGGTCCCCAGGTGGTAAAACTCATGAAAGTGTAGGAATCCCTGGGCCCCTGTGTGATTTTTCACTCTTAAACTTGTCTACACTAGTCCCCAGCAATTCATTAACTATATTTTAGATTTTGCTACTCCAGCATGGATTCCTGTGGAGTTTTCTGTCTGTGGATTTGTTCTGAACTTCTGTATCTGTATTTATGAATTTACAATTTTGAGGGCACTGTTGGCATTGTGACTATTCTCTGATGGATCTAAAAAGATTGCTGGTTTTTAGTTTATTTGGCTTTTTTTTCTTATTATAAGGATGGCAATGTTTGACTTCCAAGTTGCTCACATGCTAGACTAGCAATTGGAAATCTGTAATAGACAATTTTCATAAGTTGGCATCATTTCTTCTCATATGTTTGGCATAATTTGTTGTGGTAGCCATTTGTATCTACTTTATTGTAATAAGGCAAATTATTACAGTTTTTTTCAATAATCACAAATTATTTGTGATTATTTTCTTAAGTTTCTCTCTTAAGATTATTTTCTTAAGTTTTCCAACAATTCTGCCATTTCATATACATTTTCAATATTTTAAAATTATTTGTTTTATAGTTGTTTCTAGTGTCAGATGCAATAATAATCTACTCCTCTTGTTTTTCTGATGTTATAAATGAAAACTTTTATTAAACTATGCTATTAAATAATAAGACAATAATTTGAGCATATAATAAGTATGCAGTTCAGCTAATTTTCAAACAGAAAATCATAACTAACTAACTGAGATATACTGAAGTAATATTATGCCTCCAACATCCTAGAAGCCCATGTATGCCACATTCAATGAATTAGAAATTTCTAAAAGGGAATTAATTGCTATTCTAATTTCAAAGACTTTAGATGGGGGTTTTGTTTCCAAAACTTGATTTTTTCATATATGGCAAGATTAAATATACTTTCTGCCTTCTCTCAACAAATAAATGAGGAATAGAGAGAAAATTCCTCAAATTGAGAAAGAACATCTACAAAAAATCCCTCCACTTAACATCACAATAGTAAAAAAATCAGAAGCTTTCTAGGTAATATTGGAAGCCATGCAAATATATCCCTCTTCACTGCTCCTTTACAGCACTGCACTATAAGTACTAGGAAATGCAACAAGACAAGAAAAGGAAATGAAACACTTAAAAATTGGGAAGAAATAAATAAAATGTATTTGTTCTTAAATATCATGATTATTTGTGTGAACAACCTACAAAAAAGTCAGGGAAAGTATCCCAGTACTATCAAGTGATTATGACAAGTTTACATAACATGATATTAATGTACAAAAGTCAAATGCTTATCTATATAGAGCAAAAAGCAATTGGAATTTAAAATTAAAAATATAATACAATTTGTCCTGGAACAAAATGGCATTCTTATTTATAAATTGGGTAACTTATCTTCATGATCTATGTTAGAAAGCCATAACAATCTGATTAAACAATCTGAAAGGTCTACATAAATGTAGGGATGTTCCAATGGAAAAATGACTCTATATTACGAAGATATCTACTCTTTCTTATTTGATCTATACATTCAACAAAATCCCGATCAAAATCCCAGTTGATTTAATTTGGATATTTGCAAACTGATTTTTCAAACTAAAGTTTTCATGTAAAGACAAAAGACAGATTAGCCAACACAATGTTGAAGAACAAAGATGGACCGCTTTGCTGACCCAACATCAAGATTTAATATAAAGCTACATTAATCACAAAAAGTGTAGCATTAGCAGTAGAATAAAAATAAATAAATACATATAACAGGAGAGAATCTAATATTATATCCAAATAAATATGTTCAAATAGAAATCAAATATATTCTTTGATAAAAAAATAAATGTAATTTTCTTTTCCATGATTTTCTGACAAATAGTGCTAGATAGCCACAAGCACAATATAAATTATTATGGTTTCCGTAATACAACTCTAAAATGGATCATAGACTTAAAAGTAAAATGAAAAGTCATTAAACTCCTAGAAGACAATGTAGAAAAAAAATCTAGTGACATTGGCTTTGATGATGGGGGCTTTCAGACATAATGCCAAACTTATTATTCTATAAAATACAAATAGATGGGCTTCATTAAAACTGAATCTCTGTTCTGTGAATGGTATTCAAGGAAACAAAAGTCACAGACTGAAAGAAAATATTTATAAGATGACATATCTAATAAAGGACTGAGCCAAAATATACAAAGAACTAATACTCAAAAATGACAAAATTCCTTTTTTTTAAAGGGCCAAAGAATAGAACAGATACTTCATCAAGAAGATAGGTAGATGGTAAAAAAGCTTATGAAATAATGATCAAAATTATATCATTAGGGAATGACAAATTAAAATGAAAACCAGTTAGTCCTAAGCAGTAATTAGAACAGTTAAAATCCAGCACATCAATTGTTGGTGAAGATATCTATCAATAGGAACTCCCATTCATATTTTATAGAAATGAGGTAGAGCCACTTTAAAAGATAGTTTGGCAATTCTTATAAAACCAAACAAGTTGCCATACAAACCAGTAATTGTGCTTCTTTTTGTTTACCAAACTGATTTGAAAATTTACATCCACACAAAAACCTGCACCTAAGTGATTATAGTAGCTTTATTAATAGTTGTCTAAAATTAGAAGAAACAAATTTGTCTTTTCATGGAGAAATGAACCAACTGTGCTACCTTTGTATAATGGAATACTATTCAGTGACAAAAGGAAATCCACTATGAAGCCACTAAAAAATGTGGATAATCTTAGATAAATATTGCTAAGTGATAGTAAAAAGATCATTGGAATTTGAAGGGCTATAGGAAATGTGTAGTATGTCATATAGTATATTTTAAGGACAGTGAAACTATTCTGTATGACATCATCATGATGAATACATGTCATATATATTTGAATACCCATAATATGTACTAAAAAAGCATTAATCTTAATACAAACTATGGAACCTAGATAATAATCCTGTATAAAGATGACATATGAGTTATATCAACTAATCCATATTAAGGCAAGACACAAAGATATAAATGATAGCAAAAACGGGGTCAGGGAGAGAAAAAGGGACATATAGCATTTGTCCTTACATGGCACCTTTTCTCCAAACCATAAACTGTCCTGAAAATGTCTACAAGTTTTGAAAGCTACTATAGAAAATATATAAGAAGCACCAGCAAGATAGCATAACCTTGATATTGGTATTAAGTAGAACATGTTAAACAAAGACATTAAGTACAACATATTAAACTTATGATAAATAGCATTCATACAATTTTAACAGTTGTACCAAACAAAATATTCAAAAATTGAAAAGATCATGATTGGTTTAATTCTGGGAATTGAAAGATGATATCTAACTAAAAGCCCAGTTAATTTATCCATGCATTGTTATGGTTGATGTGAGATGTCACCCCAAAACTCATGTGTGAGACAAATCAAGAAGGTTTAGACAAGAAATGATTGGATTATGAGATCCTTAACCCATTCAGTTGATTAATCCCCTCAGGGGATTAACTGAGTGATAACCAAAGACAGAAGATTCAGCTGTCTATAGACTGAAACTTCTGAAACTGTTAGGCCCAAGCTTTTTCTCCTTTAAAATTGTTCTCGGCAGGTTCTTTTGTAACAGCAATTAAAAAGCTGATTAAAACAGAAATTGGTACTGAGAGTGGGATCCTTGCTGTGACTAACCTGACCATGTGGTTTACAAGCTTTTGGAATTCTTTGGAATTTGTTGGAGGAATTTTGGCAAGTTTATTGATACAAGCTGGAAAAGTCTTAGATTGTTGTAAGTGGCACTTAATGAGCAGTTTTGGCAGAAGCTCAGAAGACCAGAATGCCAATCGGACTATGGACAATAAAGACAGGGCTTAAGAAGTTTCAGAGAAGGAGGAGTCTATTGGAAATTGGGTTAGAGGCCATTTGTGTTATGCTCTGGCTAATGCATTTTGCCTGTGTCCTGAGATTTTCTGTGAAGCTAATTTTAAAAGTGATGGACTTCTTAATCTAGTGGAAGAAATTTCTAGGCAGCATAGTATTCAGGCAGTGGAATGATTATTGCTGGTAGCTTTTAGCCAAATTTATTGTAATAATCAGGAATAGAAAGCACAGCAGAAAGATTTTTAAAAATTAGACTTGAAAAGTGGGAGTAAAACTGAGGCCAAGGAAGTTGCAGTTGTTAAAGACATTACTGCCACTAAAGAAATGCTAAATATTTTGCTGGAGATATGAAAGATAGCTTAAGGGCATCTCAGGAATTGGCAAGATCACACCCATCTCAGGTTCAAGGGAGTAAAAGTAAAAATTCCTTTGAGAAGAGACCAATGGGGAGACTTGCTTGCACTGGGTAGCCTAGGATTTTTTTTTTCCCTATGCTCAGCTGCCCAGGATGCAGCAGCTGTGATCCCTAGAGGCTTGCCTACTGCTCAAAATGATGGCAGACCTCAACAACAACCACATGGTGTTGATTCTGCAGGATTACAGGATGCTGGAGTTAGCAGGTCTTAGAGGCTTCCACTAAGATTTCAAAGGAAGGCCTTGGAGGCCAGACAATGTGCACAAAGTTTGGAGTCCCTGTGTGTAGCCCCAGAGAGGGCAATGCATGGAGAAATGAGGAGGAAACCTAAATGGGATTGGGGAGCCCCAAGATTAAGAAACTCTAGTACAGTGGGACATCTGTTGAAGAACACTATGGGAATTGAGCAGAGACAAGCCAAAAGAGAAGCCATGTGGGCTACAATCAACAAAGATACAGGGGAAGAGCTACAAAAGCCCTTTGATGAAAATATCATGATACCATGTGCTCCAGGTGCTGGACACAGATCTGAAGAACTTCTTTGCCCAGTTGAATTTCTGTCTCGCTTTGGTCCCCTCCCTTTTTCCTATCCCCCTATTTCTCTGAATGGCAATATTTACTCTGTACTTTTATATATTGGATACTTGTAAATTGCTTTTTATTTTTACAGGAGCTCACAATGTGAGCTTTGAGTCTTACATGTGTCTTTTGGGAAATTTTGGAACTATTTAGCCTATGGGGACTCTTGGAAATGGACTAAATGTATTTTACATTGTGAGATCATCAGCTTTGGCGGGGCAGGAGCAAAATGTCATGGTTATGTGTGAGGCAATGCAAGAAAGGTTGGAAGAGAAATGATTGGATTATGAAAGCTTAACCCAATAAGTGAAATAATCCCCTCATGGGATTAACTGAATGTGGGTAGGGTGTGACTGGAAGAGGTGCATCCTAGGGTCATGCCTTTAGGGTATATATTTTGTATCTGGTAAGTGGAGTCTCTCTGCTTTCTGATCATCATTCTGAGCTGCTTCCCTCTGCTATGCCATTCCACCATACTGTTCTGCCTCACCTTGAGTCCCAGGGATGGAGCTAGCTGTCTATGGACTGAGACCTCTGAAACTGAGAGCCTCCAAATAAACTTTTCCTACTCTAAAATTGTTATTGTCAGGTCTTTCAGTTACATCAGCTAAAAGCTGACTAAAACATGCATTAATAGATTAAAAAAGAGAATTTATATGTTAAGAGCAACAGATATTTTTAAAACTCAGACAAAATTCAGCATTGATTTATATAAAAAAAGAGTGAATTGAAATATAAGAATTATTTTCTTTAATATGAAAACCATTTAACCAATCTTCTGTAAATATTAAACTAAAATGTGAAGTGGTAAAATCATTTCTTTCACTATGAGGACAACATAAGTATATTCACCACTTATATTCATTTGCATACTAAAACTTTGAATTTAGTACTCTGTTTTTTTCCTAACTTTCTAATATTGATGCCTGGATTACTAATTTTCAGATTAATGAAATGATAAATTTTAGGGAGATTAGTCAAGAAAAAAGTATACCATTAATGAAACAAGAATAAGACTATAATTGTCAATATTTTATAATTGAAATATAAAATATATTCAGCAATAAAGAAAGTCAGCTACAAAGTCATGGAAAGGTATGAAAGAATTTTAGGTAAATGTTGCTAAGAGATAGTAAAAATATAATTGAAGTTTGGAGGGATAGTGGGAAAACATAACATGTGGCATAGGGCATTTGTAGGGTAGTGAAACTGTGCTGTATGATATTCCATCATGGATACAAGTCATTATACATACTTGAAGGCCAATAATGTGCACTATTTCTGAACACTTATGTACTAATAAAACTGATATGAAAATGAAAACAATAGAGCAGTCCATCGAAATCTGGCATTGGGGTATAAACAGAGCTTTTCCTAAATTCAGTTACTTTTTAGTTGATTAATTATTTTTGAAGAGTTTTATTTTTAAATATTTCTACTGTGGAATATAGCATTCACAGAAAAGTATAAACAAAAATTAATATAAAAGTTCTAACTTACAGACTTTCTTAATGAATGTCCTATTTCATATTACATATTTCATCAAAATGAAAACATCCAGAATGCCTAGATAAATAACAGTTGTAGTACTCTTTTAAGAAAACATTTCATATCTGATTAAAGCAAAGTATCAAACTTCACAATGATAACATTGATTTGAGATTTTATAAAAATATTAAGATTGAATGATTAAAACAGAAAATTGGACAAAATGATGCAACCAATCATGGAAAACATTGTTACTGAAACTGAAAACCAGAACATGGTTATTTCCTTGTTGACAGTTCATAACAGATTAATGACAATGTGGCAGCATTTTATTTCTTCAACATCAAAACAATTTAAAAATTACAAAGTTGAATGCTAATATAATTTATTAATTTTAGTCCATCCATATATCATTGACTGGATCATATCTTCTTTTAGAAAACTAACAAAAATCCCAAAATTATAAATTGTAAAATATATGTGATGTAAAAGTACAACAAATTTATCTTAATAGATTAAAATAGGTGAACAATTGAGAAAAAAACATTTTTTTTTTCAAATGAGGCTAAGTTTTCTATTGGAACCCTCTTCATAGGTATAATATAAAAAATACTTAGCATATTAATGTTTTTATTATTTTTGTAAAATATTTTAGAGCCATACATTTTCATTATTAAGCATGTAAGGGAGAAAAAATGTTCATAACATAAGTTAAATATTAATTTATTGTGTATACAAAAGAATAAATGCTTTTCACAAGTTGTGAATGCTTATAACAAATTTAATAAACATCTAGTACAATCCAATTAAAAATGTTAAATTAACTCAAGTTTCTTCATAATAATCTTGGTCAGTTTTAAAGACAAAGTTAGTTTTAAAGTAACATAGACCCTCAATCTCCTCAAACAGGATAATTATTTACTTTGAATTACTCATGATAATAATGAAATTTAGAATTACTGAAGAAAAAGTTACTTACCCCATTCCCTTTGCATTTTTTAGTGGCATTACAGTTATATCTCATTAAATGGGTTTCTCTGCAGGTTTTATTTACACAATACTAAAATAAAACATAAAATAATCATTCTCAGTTTCATGTAAAATAAAAAAAAATTATTTTGTCACATGCTTAAGAGATGCACACGTTGAAAATTTTCTATTCATGCTATTATTCTGATTCTGGTACAAAAATTCTCATATGCAATATAATAATCTCAGCAGTCATAATTTCAAGAAAAAAAATCTGAGTGGCTTGCCTTCACATGGTTTATGTAAATATTATATATAGTCATTCATTTTGATATCTATAGCTAGGATTAATCTGAATTTTATATCAGTGGTATTTTTATTGTTAAAATTTTAAAAAAAAATTTATTTGTTCTTTTTAGTTATACATGACAGTAGAATGTATTTTGATATTTCACACCTGCATGGAGTATAACTTCCTATTTTTGTGGTTGTACATGATATGGATTTATACTTGAGTATTCATATATGATATGTTAACATTCCATTGTGCATAATTAGTTAGATAATGATTTATCATGTCATTCAAGTAAGCCATTAATAATTAGTCATCTGGGTATGTGATTATTTTTGCCTCACTTACCTTTTTCTAATTTAACTAGTTTTGTAGGGTTATTTTTGGAAAATATCAGCATAAAGTGTGATTGAGTAATTCACAATATGAAATGCAGGTTAACTTATAAGTAGTATATTAGCTAGCTTTCTGCTGCTGGGAAACAATACCTGAGAAACACACCTGAAGAAGGAAGTATTTATCTTGGCTCACAATTTCCACAAGGTCAAGCCTATTCCATTTATTCTGGGCCTGTGGTGAGACAGAATATCATGGCAGGGGCAGGGCAGGGAAAAGATGCTGACCTCATGGTAGCCAGGAAGGCAGTGGAGGAAGAGAGTACAGAAGCAAAAGAAGTAGGAAGGGTCAGGAGACAAGACATACCCTTCCAGATCATACCTGTAGTGATCTACTTCTTCAAACCAGGCCCAATTCCTAGTTTTACCACCACCCGATCATGCCATTAAATTAGTAATCCATTAATGGATCAATTCACTGAGGTCATATTCCAATTATTTCCCAAGAGCCCCACTTTTGAACACCACCACATCAAGAAAAAAAATGTCAACACACAAGGCTTCGGAGAAAATTCTGGATAAAACCCATAACAATTTTGTTAGATTTTTAGTAGCACAAAAATATGAAATATATGGGCATGAAAGACCACATAGTCACATGAAAGTTAAATTAACCTTATCTTAAAATGTGTGTACATATTGCAATAGAACATATTTGGTTAATATCAATTAATCCATTAATATCCTGGATTCCTACAATCCACTCAGAAAGATTAGTTAGATAACACATGAAAAATGGAAATCCAAAATTTTAAAAACTATCAACATTTTCTGAGTCCTATGATGACGGAAATTTTTTCCTGCCCTTTAATGTACTATCCTTCTATCTGTGTGCTCAATATGCTGTGTGCTAAGAAAAGTCATGGTACAATATTTTAAATCTTGTAATATATGAAAAGTATTGGGTAATAGTTTTAAAAAGGATCCCCTAATTGCATTAATTTCTGTATCCTATGCATTTAATAGGGACAAAGAATATATTTTAAAAATCTCAGGGTCTAAAAACATTTCTTTATAAATAATCAGTGTTATTATTTTTATGTGAGAAATTGTAATTGTTTCACAACAAAGGAGAAAATAATCTACAGATATTTTAGAAATATAAATAGGTTAAAGGAGATATCAATGTGCTGTGGTTTGAGTGTTTGCAGACCCTCAAATTTCCATGTTGAAAGGTGGTTCTTATTAGCTGATTAGGTCATGAGAGCAGAATGAGCGCCTTTTGAATGGAATGAGTGTCCTCATAAGAGGCTAGAAGGAGCTTGTTCACTATATCCAACATGTGAGGATACAGGAAGGTGCCATCACTAAGGCAGAGAGCAAGTTCTCACCCAACACTGAATCTGCTCCTGCCTTGATCTTAAACTTCTCAGTCTCCAGATCATGAGCAATGCATGTCTGTTATTTAAAAATAACAGTTTAAGATTATTTTAATATCATTCCTAATGAACTAAGACAAAATTTGATATTGCTAAATGAGATGTTACTATGTCAAACACCTAAATAAATAGAATTAACTTTGAAACTGGGTAATGGGAGAAGGATAGAAGGGTTTGGAAGTTCATGCCTGAAAAAAGCGTACATTCCTATTAATGCATTAAGGGTAATTCAGGCGAAGGTTCAAAAGAAGAAGAAAACCCTAAAGAATGGTTTCAATTTTCTCGGATTTCTAAATGGTTACGATCAGAATATTGATAGAGATATGAATAATAATAATCATCCTGATAATGTGTCAAATGGAAGAAGGTATTATAAACTGAGAGAAAGATGATCCTCTTAAAGAGGCAAACTACATCACTAAATTGTATTCGTGTCCTAGTGCTCTGTGGATGGTGAAATTTCTGTGTAAGGAAATGGGATACTTGGCAAAAGAAGTATCTAAGCAGAGTTGAGAGTATAACATAGCTTTCCTGACTTCTTAAGTATGTACATTGTATGCCTGTCTCACCAATATATATTTAGAAGCACATAAATGGTTGGATTTTTTAGGTTCACAGCTGGAGAGAAATAGGCCTCAGGATAAATTGTTTCTTGAGTCTCACCCATATCTGAACTAGATAATATTTAGATAAGATGAAACTTTGGACTTTAGGCTTTTGAGTTAATGTTGGAACAAGTCAAGGTTTGGGGAATTATTTAGATGCAATAATTGTACTTAGCATGTGAGAAGAACATGAATATGATATAAAGTTATTGTCTGAGTGTTTGCATCCTCACAAAATTTATATTTGGGGACTTAATCCTCAATAGAGTAGTATTAAGAGATGGGGGCCTATTAACACTGATGTGGTTGCATCACTGTAGTATATATGGGGTATATACCAAGGAATGGAATAACTGGGTCAAATGGTGGATCCATTCCGAGTTTTCTGAGGACTCTCCAAACTGCTTTCCAAAGTGGTTGTCCCAATTCACAGTCCCACCAGAAATTTACTAGTGAACCTTTATCCCTACAACCTTGCCAACATTTATTGTTACTTGTATTCTTGATAATTTCCATTCTGACTGGAGTGAGATGGAATGTCAGTGTAGTTTTAATCTTCATTTCTCTAATTGCTAGAGATGTTGAATATCTTTTATATATTTTTTGACTATTCATATTTCTTCTTCTGTGAAGTGCCTGTTCAGTTTCTTTGCCCATTTATTGATTAGGTTATTTGTACTTTTGGTATTTTTTGAGTTCTTTATATATCCTGGAGATCTATGCTCTATCTGAGGTGCATGTGGTAAAGATTTTGGTAAAGATTTTCTCCCATTATGTAGGCTCTCTCTTCACATTCTTGATTGTTTCCTTTACTGTGAAGAAGCTTTTTAGTTTGATACTATCCCATGTATTGATTCTTGATTTTAATTCTTGAGCTTTAGGAGTATTGTTGGAAAAGTCAGTTCCTAAGCCAACATGATGGAAAGTTGGGCCTAGATTTTATTCTAGTAGGTGCAGGGTCTCTGATTCAATGCATATGTTCTTGATCTACTTTGAGTTGAGTTTTGTGCAGGATGAAAGAGGTTAAATTTCATTATACTACATATGGATTTCTAGTTTTCCCAGCACCATTAGTTATGGAGGACACTTTCTTTTCCAATGTGTGTTTACAGTGTCTTTGTCTTATATGAGATAACTTTATATATGTGGGTTTGTCTTTGTGTCTTCTATTCTGTTCCATTGTTCTTCATGTCTCAGCCATAAAGAATAAAATTATGGCATTTGCTGGTAATCAGATGGAACTGGAGACTATCATGCTAAGTTAAGTAAGCCAGTTTCCCAAAACCAAAGGCCAAATGTTCTCTCTGATATGTGGATGTTAACACATAATAAGAGAGGGAGTGAAAGAAGAATAAAAGTTCATTGGATTAAACAAAGGGGAATGAAGAGAAGTGAGGCAGGATGGGAATAAGAAATACAATAAAATGAATTGGAAATAATTTTCCTATGTTCATATGTGAATATACTACCAGTGAAACTCCACATCATGTATAACCACAAGACTGGGATCCTAATTAGAATAAGTTATATTCCATGTCTGTATGTATGATGTATCAAAATACACTCTATTGGCATGTATATCTAAAAAGAACAAAGTAAAAGATAAATTATTCCATCTAAATATTTCCACAGAAGCCCAAATGAACTAAGGAAAAAAAATTCTATACATACCAAATATCATACGCCTATAATAATATATTCATACTTTGACAAATATAATAGTTTTCATTCTGCTAAGAATGAAACCCAATCATTAATGAATCTTGAAATAACCAGGGTGCTGAGCAATCTTATGTACATATCCCAGGTAGTTATCATCAAAATCTTTGTTTCAAACAGTTTTCCTAATTTCTACATGTATATTTTATCACTTGTGTATCCTAATGTCTATCAACATAAGTTATATGTAGAATGAGGGGACAATTTACTACTATCTCCACAAACTATTGTTTTCTTGCGGTCTAGTACATCAAAGTCCCAAGCAGCATCAAAAATCTTCCATACTTTTTTTTTTTTAATTTGGCAACTTGGATTAAACAGAATTGTAGTTTGAAACAAGGATAATCATATGATCATATCAATTGATAAGGAAGAAATCCCCAGTGGCACAGCCACTGCAGCTGAAACACTAGCCGGAGTGGTCTCTTCATGAGCATAGTGGAGGGATAAGGGAATTAAAGGAATCCACTTTTGGGGGGAGGCCAGAGACATGTCTGGGTATGGAGCATCCCAGCAAACCTGAAATACACACTGCACAATAAATGGTGTGTGTGTGTGGGGGGGGCGCCATGTGTCCTGGTGGTGTGTGGAGGGCAAAGGAAGGAACCATTCTGCAGGCACTGTGCAGGGTCAGCAATTGATGAAGTCAATTCCTGGTAAACCTGAGTTTGACACCCAAAACCAGGAAACATGGGGTCCACAGGTAATGTAGGGAACTCAGAATTGCTCCACCACAGGAATGGAACCCAGGGGAGATTCCTGGAGTACAATCTTCCAGTGTGGAGTGGCAAGTACTGGGCCCTGGAGATGTGCTGATTTAAAATCTCTAGACCAACTGGCCTCCAGGGAAAAGCCTGGAGCCCACCTAAGCCTAAACCTTGCCTCCAGGAATTCTGCCTAGTGGATTACCTCTCTCACCACAGCAATCCAGAGTGTGGAGCATCATGCTCCAGATGACCGCCCCCTTAAACCTGCTGAGAAGAGAAGCTGTGAATCTTTTGAATTCCAATGGAAATAATTCTTTAACTTTTCATTGAGATTTTTTTTCTCTTCTTCTTTTCTTTACTCTGTTTAATTGTGACCTTAATGGTACTTGGGCATTTATACATATTCATATTTGTTTTTTTTCTCATTTCTAACATTTTTGAACCCAGTTATTTTTCATGGGTTAGTTTTTTGTGAACTAGGATGTTCGATTGGTATATTTTAGTTTTGTTTTATATTCTTTTATTTTTAATTTTTTGAAAAAATTTTTACTTTTTATAATTTTTTTCTGACTTGTTTTCCTTGATTCTCTCTTTTCTTTTCATTTTTTACTTCTTCTTCTCTCCATTTGAAATTATAAATGCCTTTGCAAAATTGCTATTTTTATTGGAGGCAATAATTGATCATGCCACTTACATTCATTGTGATAATTAACACTGTAGATGTCATAGTAGAAACTATTTTGTTTAATTTTGTAATGTTGTTTACATTGGTTGTTATTACTTGTCTCTCCTAAACAGTGAGGTATTGGAAAACTTCAGACACTATAGGTCCACGTGGTAGAAACTGTACTGCCTCAGATCCATACTGTAAGATGGGTGGACACACAAACAACATCAAAAAGCAAGGAAACAAAGTGCCCAGAACAAATGAAGATACTCCAATAACAGAATCCATCCATACCACAGTGGAAAAATGACAGAGAAGGAGTTTAGGATGTACATGTTAAACTGATCAGCCAAGGATAGCACAAGGAGTGAAATCAGAGAGAAAATAGAGAAAGTGACAGGTCACTTCAATAAAGAGGTAGAGATTCAGAAAAAGAAAACCAAGCAGAAATCCTCACAATGAAGGAAACAATAAATCAAATTAAAAACTCGATAGAAAGCACCACCAACAGACTAGGTATCTTGGCAGACAAAACCTCAGACAATGAAGACAAAATACATAATCTTGAAGATAAAGTTGATAATGGAGAGAAGATGGACGTTAAGAAACCATGAACAGAGCTTCTAGGAACTACAGGATTGCATGAAAAGCCCAAATTTAGGATTTACTGGGAAAAATGAAGGCTTGGAGATACAAGTCAAAGGAATGCACAATCTTGTCAATGAAATAATATCAGACAATTTCCCAAACCTAAAGATTGAAATTGAATATATATTACAAGAGGTTTACAGGACCCCAAATGTACACAATTACAACAGACACACACCAAAGATTATTGTAATGAAAATGCCTAACATACAGAATAATGACAGAATTTTAAAGGCTAGAAATAAACCCAATGACTGGGAATATAAATTATATCTCAGTAATAGCCTTGAACATTAATCACCTAAACTCATCAATCAAAAGACAGACTGGCAAATTGGATTAAAAAACAAGATCCAACAATATTCTATCTCCTAAAGACTTATCTCATAGGCAAAGACATCCACAGACTAAAGGTGGAAGGATATGAAAAAACATATCACTTACATGGATCATATAAAAAAGCAGGGGTTTTTATCCTCATTATCAGATAAAGTGGACTTTAATCCAAAGTTAATCAGAAGGACAAAAAAGGCAATTTCATACTTCTTAAGGGAATTGTAAATATTTATGCCCCAAATAATGGAGCATCTATGTATATCAAACAAACTCTTCTCAATTTCAAGAATCAGATATACCATAACACAATAATACTGGGCAACTTTAACATTCGTCTGTCATTACTGGGTAGATCCTCCAAACAAAAACTAAATAAAAAAGATATAGAAGTAAAAAATACAATTGCTAATTTAGACTTAACAGACATATATAGATTATTTCATCAATCAATACTCTTTATTCTCAGCAACACGTAAATCCTTCTCTAATATAGACCATGTTATGAAAGCTATCATGTATGTTGGCATACAATTGTGATATTGCCTTAATATATGGTTTGGATGTGAGGTATCTCCAGAAGGCTCACATGTGAGACAATGCAAGATTGTTCAGAGGAAAAATGATTGGGTTGCAAGAGTCTTAACTTAATCAGTGAATTAATCCTCTGATAGGGATTAACTGCGTCGTAACTGAGGTGGTAGGGTGTGGTTGGAGGAGTGGGAATTTGGGCATGGCTTTTGGTGTATATATTTGTATCTGGAGAGTGGAGTCTTTCTCCCTGCTTCTTGATGTGAGTTGCTTCCTTCTGCCATGCACTCCATCATTGATGTTCAGCCTCACCTCCAGCCCCAAGAAATGGAACCAGCCTTCTGTGGACTTAGACCTCTTAAACTGTGAGCTCTCCAATAAACATTTCCTCCTTACAATTGTTCTGGTTAGATCCTTTAGTCACAGCAGCGAAAACTCTGCTCAATGATAAGCATCCCCTAGCAGTGTGGGTATTCATTCTGCTCTGGTCTTGCAGGGTTGTGGTAGCCTCAATGTATGGCACAGCTTGGTAAAGTTGGTGGTCTCATGTATGGGTGTCCTATGATAGTTGTGAATTGTTCATTCACGGTATTCTGTCCAAAGCCAAGAGGAATTCTGTATTGCCTGACCACAGGTTGGTACTACCTTTTCTAGGTACTCCCCTGGTTTATTCTGAGCAACACACCAAATACAGATTTGGGTCAAAGCTGCCCTCTAATGCTGAAATAGTGACAATATAACAGCAGACTTGTGGCAAGCTTGGAATGGGCACCATACAGTGGTAAAATATTGGAAATGACAATAGATTCAGAAAAATTAAGCAGGCTGCTTATTTTTTGTTTTGTTTTGTTTTTGTTGTTGTGGTGGTGGTGATGGTGGTGGTTTTTAGACATAAATGAACATGGAGTATAACTTCCCATTCTTGAGGTTGTGTATGATGTGGAGTTGCACTAGTCGTGTCTTCATATATGAATATAGGAAGGTTATATCTGATTCATCCTACTGTCTTTCCTATTCCTACCCCCCTCCCTTCACTTCATCCCCCAGTGAACTTCTGTTCTTCCCTCCTCGAACTCCTTATTGTGTGTTAGCATCAGCATGTCAGAGACAACATCTGGCCTTTGGTTTTAGGGGATTGGCTTATTTCACTTTGCATGATAGTCTCCAATTCCATCCATTTACCAGAAAATCCATAATTTCATTCTTCTTTAAGACTGATTAACATTGTATTATGTGTGTGTGTGTGTGTGTGTGTGTGTGTGTGCATATATATATATATATATATATATATATATATATATTCTACATTTTCTTTATCCATCTGCTGAAGCACACAAAAGTTAGTTCTATAGCTTTGTTATTGTGAATTGAGCTGCTATAAACATTGATGTGGCTGTATCACTGTAGTATGCTGATTTTAAGTCCTTTGGGTATATAACAAGGAGTGGGATAATTAACTGGGTCAAATGGTAGTTCCATTGCAAGTTTTCTGAGGAATTTCCATACTGCTTTCCAGAGTAGTTGCACCAATTTGAGTCCCACTAGCACTGCATGAGTGAACCTTTTTGCTCACATCCTCCCCAACATTTATTGCTACTTGTATTCTTGAGAATTGCCATTCTGACTGGAGTAAGATAGAATCTCAGTGTAGTTTTACTTTGCATATTTCTCATTGCTAGAGATGTTGAAAACTTTTTCATATTTTTGTTAACCTGTCATATTTTTTCTTCTGTGAAGAGCCAGTTCAGTTCCTTTGCCCATTTACTAATTAGTTTGTTTCCTTTTTTTGGTGTTATGATTTTTCAGTTCTTTATATATCCTAAAGATTAATGGTCTGTCTGAGGTTCAGGTGAGAAAGATTATCTCCCATTCTGTAGGCTATCTCTTTGCATTCTTGATTGTTTCCTTTGCTGTAAAGCAGCTTTTTAGTTTGACACCACCCCTCTAAGCAGCCTGCTTAGAATTTCTGAAAAGACAGGCCCAAAGTCAGATTAGAATGACTGGAATACCTAATCCTCTAATGCCTGATGAAGTCCAACATGTAAAAGGAGAAAGAGAAACAGGAGGGGGAGAGGGAAGAGAAAAGAAAGAAAAAAAAAAAAAGAAAAAGAATGAGAATGAAGAGATGGAGAAGGTGAAATCTTTGAATTTTTATGGAACCAAAAAGGATTCCAATTAATCAAAGTGATCTTTAAGCAAAATGTACCAAACTGGACTATTTGACTTCAAAATATATTACAAAAATTAGTGTTCAGATATATGGAACAATGGAAGAGAATAGGGAGCCCAGAAATAAATTCACACATTTATGGTAAATTGATATTTGGCAAAGTTTCCAAGAACACAATGAGAAAAGAGCAGCTGCTTCAATTAATAATTATGAAAATGAGATATTCATATGTAAATAAATAAAAGTAGACAACTGTCTCACAATCCTGATTTTTGTTTATAAAAATTTAACTCTAAATGAATCAAACACTTAAGTGTAAGACCAAATATTATAAACTAAAGAAAGAAAATATGGGAAAAGACTCCAAAACATTGGCTTGGCAATTATTTTTTTGCTGTAAACTCAAAAGCAGAGGCCAAAAAAGCAAAAAAAAAAAAACATTATGAAATTATATCAAACTATAAAGCATTTGCAAAATCAAGATATAATCAAGAGTGAACAAACATTCTATCATTCTATGAAATGTGGGAAAGTTTTTACAAAATGATACATCTCATAAAGGGTTAATATTTAAAATACATAAGCAATCCAAATACTAGTAAGAAAACAAATAATCCAATTAAAAATAGGCAAGGTATCTGAATAGGCATTTCTCAAAAGAAGACATCCTAATGACCAACAGATAAATAAAAGAATCTTCAAAATCACTAATTATCAGAAAAATACAAATTAAAAACATAACGACATATCACCTGGCACCTGTTAAAATAGTTATAAAGAAGAAAGTAAAGATAACATGCATTTGATAAGATGTGGATTAAAGGGAACCCTCATGTATTGTTGGTAGGAATGTAAATCGATACAGCCACTATGAAACACTGTATGGAGGTTCTTCAAAAACTAAAAATAGATCTATGACATAATTCCAGCTAGCCCAGTACTAGGTTTATATGCAGAAGAATATAAATTGGGTTTCCAAAGATATATCTGCACACTCCCATGTTCACTGTTGATATTTTTTCTCAATACTCTACTGATGTCTACTGATGGATGAATAGATGAAGAAAATGTGATACATACATTCAGTGGCATATTTTTCAGCCTTAAAAAAAGGGATTCCTGCTACTTCCTACAACACAAATGAATTTGGAGGACATATGTTAAATGAGAAGCCAGAAAAAATTGGCAATTACTACATGATATCACTTACATAATAAATATTAAATAGTCAAACACACAGAAGCACAGAGGTAGTTGCTAGGCATTTGGGGGATGGGGAAAATAAGGATACATCAGTTAAATGGTACATTGTTTTGGTTATATAAGTTAAATAATTCCTAGAGATCTCCTGTACATCAATAGTTCAGTATAATTGATATGGAATGTATGTTTAAATAATATATAAGAGGGAAAATAACATTTTAAATGCTTCAATGAGAAATAATAAATAATTAAGTAACTTATATGTTGGAAGTTATAAACTTTTGAAAGTTATAGGCAGATTTATAGCACAAATTGTGGTGATAGTTTCATTGATGCATAGTTATCTCTAAACTCATCAAATTAGATATATAATTATGTATAAATTTTTATATGTGAAAGTGATTCAAGAAAAACATTCTACCAAAACAAATAAAAAATAAAAACTGCAGAATAAGAGAAAATATTTGCAATCTTGCATGTGGGATAATTAAAGAACAAACAAACTGAACATCCTCAGCCCTATTTTGTATTTTATTTAGAAACAGGGTCTCACTGAGTTGCTTAGCACTTCGCTTTTACTGAGACTCACTTTGAACCTGTGATCCACCTGTCTCAGCCTGATGAACTGCTAGGATTACAGGTAATTAAAATCACAAATATCAATCAATATACTCACATCAGGATGGTTACAATAAAATTAGTGGTAACACCAAATGCTGGTGAGGATGTGTGAAACCTCATCACTCACCCATCATGGAAAAAAATGAGAAAGCGTACAGTTTCTGGGTCAAAGTTTATAGCTATTTCTGATACAATCAAACATGTACATACCATGTGAGCCAGAGATGGCACTTCTGGATATTTAAGAAATTGAATAATATAAATTTATTATCTTGGTTTCTGTGAGACAGAGTTCCTGTGCATGGCATAACTTCAGGATATTTGCTTCAGGATTTCATTTGAGACTGCAATTAAAGTGCCAGCCAGTTTCATCAGAAGGTTTTACTCAGATGAGTCAACTTACAAACCTTCCATGTGATGTTGGCAGGCTTTTGGATTAACATCCTCAATTTCTCAAGGGTTGTTAGGTTGAGGACATATTCAGTTCCTTCCCATGAATTCCTTTCTAATGAATGTCACTTCAATATAGATTATAAAAGACAGTATCTTCCTGTCTTTTATAAAGGAAGATACTGTCTTTTATAATCTATATTGAAGTGACATTCTGTTATTTTGCAATGATCTTCTTAGAAGCAAGTCTCTAGGTCCATCCTGCCATATGATATAACAGGGATGTGCATTATTCAAAGAAATGGATAAGAGAAGGTAAGATCTTTGAGGGGCATTTTTAAAACAGAGGACCACCATCCATCCTCTAATGTAACATGTCCTTTAAAAATGCATGCCACATTCATTCCCAAGGTCTCCAAAGCTATCATTGCATTACAGTATGAGTTCAGCTCAAAGTATTTTTATGTAAATTAACTCCAGCTGTGAGACACTGTGGCATAACTCTTTTGAGTATGCCTTCTCCATCTGGGGCTATGTAAAATTAAAGAATTAAATCTGTCCCTAATATACAAATGTAACACAAGAACAGAATAACTTCTATTGACATTTCTACTCAAAAATGGCAGGGGACAGAAGATAAAAAGGAAAAACTGATACATAGCAGTTCTGAAATCACATGTCCCATGTTGGGAGTTCCTTGATTAGGATTCAGGGTCTGTGAATAATAATCTTTCTTGGATTTTGAATATGCCCTATGAAGGGCAGGCTGTGATTTTTAGTAAAGTCATAAACCCCTTGATTCAGTGTATGTACTCAGGGTAATAAACATTTGCTTGTGAGCATGTACTCACTTATGTAACCTGTTGGCAATGTGCCTTCTTTGTCTGGTCTGCATATAAAAAAGACTTACGGAAATGACTAGGACTGGCTGGCTAGAGGTTGAACCTAGGGCCTGGGGGAGTTCTGCTGCCTTGGAATAAAGATATCTACTATCCCAACTGAAATTTACATCTTTCTCCACCTGTCAGAATTCTGAATCTGTTTCCTAGGGTCCAAGTCCCATCTGAACACTTTCTAAGTTCTTCCCTGACATTCACACTATTTCATTATTTTTCATAAAAGATTGCATGTTCGCAGCTGCACATTTTCCACCTACTTCTTTTTTATTAACATTTTTTATGTATATATATGACAGCAGAATGCATTAAAATTCTTATTATACATATAGAGCACAATTGTTCATATCTCTGGTTGTATACAAAGTATATTCACACCAATTCATGCCTTCACACATGTACTTAAGGTAATGATGTCAATCACATTCCACCATCATTTCTAACCCCATATCCCCTCCATTCCTCTACCACCCCTCTGCCATATCTAGAGTTCATCTATTCCTTCCATGCTTCCCCTCCCTACCCCACGATAAATCAACCTCCTTATATCAGAGAAAACATTTGGCATTTTTTGGGGGGGGATTGGCTAACTTCACTTAGCATTATTTTCTCTAATTCCACTTATTTACCTGTAAATGCCATGATTTTATTTTCTTTTATTGCTGGGTAATATTCCATTGTGTATATATGCCACATTGTTTATATCCATTCATCTATTTAAGGGCTTCTATGTTGGTTCCATAGTTTAGCTATTATAAATTGTGATGCTATAAACATTGATGTGGCCATGTCCCTGTAGTATGCTGTTTTTAATTCCTTTGGGTATAGACAGGGGAGAGGGATAGCTGGGTCAAATGGTGGTTCCATTCCCAATTTTCCAAGAAATCTCTATACTGCTTTCCATATTGGCTGCATCAATTTGCAGTCCCATAAGCACTGTGTGAGTATATCTTTTTCCCCACGTCCTTGCCAATACTTATTGTTGTTTGTATTCATAATAGTTGCCATTCTGACTGGAGTGAGATGAAATTTTTAGTGTAGTTTTGATTTGCATTTCTCTAATTGCTAGCAATGATGAATATTTTTTCATATATTTGTTGAATGATTGTATATCATCTTCTGAGAAGTGTCTATTCAGGTCATTTGCCCATTTATTGATTGAGTTTTTTTTTTTTTTGGTGCTCAGCATTTTGAGTTCTTTATATACCCTAGAGATTAGTGCTCTATCTTATGTGTGAGGGGTAAAAATTAGAACTCAAGAAGTAGGTTATCTATTCACCTCACAGATTGTTTCTTTTGCTGAGAGTCCATGCCATTTATTGATTCTTTATTTTAATTCTTGCGCCAAAGGAGTCTTATTAAGGAAGTTGGGGCCTAATCCTACATGATGGAGATTAGGGCCTACTTTTTCTTCTATTAGATGCAAAGTCTCTGGTTTTATTCCTAGGTCCCCGATCCATTTTGACTTGAGTTTTATGCATAGTGAGAGATAGGGGTTTAATGTCATTTTGTTGCATATGGATTTCCAGTTTTCCCAGCACGAGTTGTTGAAGAGGCTATCTTTTCTCCAATGCATGTTTTTGGCGCTTTTGTCTAATATAAGAAAATTGTAATTTTGTGGGTTATTCTCTGTGTCTTAAGCCCCAGGCAAACATCATTCTAAATGGAGAAAAATTGAAGGCATTCCCTCTAAAAACTGGAACAAGACAAGGATGCCTTCTTTCACCACTTTTATTTAACATAGTTCTTGAAACACTGGCCAGAGAAATTAAAGAGACAAAAGAAAGAGATACACATAGGAAAAGAAGAACTCAAATTTGTACTATTTGCTGATGATATGATTCTATATCTAGAAGACCCTAAAAGTTCCACCAGAAAACTTCTAAAACTAGTAAATGAATTCAGCAAAGTAGCAAGATATAAAAATCAACACCCATAAATCAATTGCATTTCGGTATATCAGTGACAAGTCCTCAGAAAATAAAATGAGGAAAAATACCCCATTTACAATAGCCTCAAAAAAAAACTTGGGAATCAACTTAATGAAAAAAGGGAAAGAGCTATATAATGAAAATTACAGAACCCTAAAGAAAGTAATCAAAGAAGATGGGAAGATCTACCTTGCTCTTGGATAGGCAGAATTAATATTATCAAAATGACCATACTTCCAAAAAGCACTATGTAGATTTAATGCAAATCCAATCAAAATTCCAATGACATTCCTCATAGATATAGAAAAAGCAATCATGAAATTTATCTGGAAAAATAAGAGACCCAGAACAGCTAAAGCAATCCTTAGCAGGAAGAGTAAAGCAGGAGGCATCACTATACCAGAACTTAAACTATACTACAGAGCAATAGTAACAAAACTAGCATGGTATTGTCACCAAAACAGACTGGTAGACCAATGGTACAGAATAGATGACACAGAGACTAATCCACCTACTTCTTACTAATTCATGAGAAGTGGGGGGTCCAATAGCCACTTTTCATTTTTATTCTGTTTGTGCTGTTCATCATTGCTGGCAATGTGCCTACTAATATTTTTCGAAAATAGTGGACTTCCTATGAAGATTACTGTGGTTAATTACATTTGACAATACCCACATTCACAAATATCTTGAAAATAAGCCCCTTGCTACCTTGAGCTTTTGCTGAGATGGCTGCAGATCAAAGCCCTGATGATTTTACAGAACATATTTTTTTATACGTTTTTCTTAAAGTGGATCTGTGAGACATGTGCTTGTTTTAAATGGAATTTTAGATAATTAAATGTGCCCTGATTCTTTGCTCTATTTGAACTCATGACTAATGTTTGCAAAATTCTTTTTCTCTTTGCTTTGCCTCTGGGCCACATTTTCCTAATAGTCTTTGGAATAATTTCTTAATTAAGCAGTTTTATGTCTGGAGAGGTTGATTATTTTCAAAATCATAAAGCCATAATACTTTTTATTTAATAATTATTCTCTCAATTTCTTTCTTCCCATTAGGTACAAAGTGCTTAGCTCTCTACCTTTAAATCAAAGAACTATTCTTAATATTATCAAAATGACCATACTTCCAAAAGCACTTTGTAAATTTAATGCAATTCCAATCAAAATTCCTTCAGTTTTCAATGACATATATCTCACTATTTCTTGACCTCTCACTAACATGGCTCTCAAAGGCAAGAGGGATACTCATGATTTGTTTCAGGCAGCTTCCTTCATTAAGATTTTCCAAATGCCTCCAAACCCTTACCACTTCCTGGTTCTATGTTCACATCCCCATTTTTAGGTATTTGTTATAGCAGCACCATACTTCAGGTACCAAAATCTACATTATCTATTGCTGCATAACAAATTTTCCCTACAATTAATGACATTAAACAACACATATTTATCATATCATAGTTTCTGTAGGGCAGAAATCTGAGAACATCTTATTGTTCTCAGAGACTGGTTTCCCAGTCTCCCAGTCCCCCATAAAGCTATGCTCAAGGTAGCATCTGGGGTTGCTGTCTCCTATGAAGTCTTGATCTGAAAGATCTTCTTCACAGCTTGTGTATGTGGTTATTGGCAGAATTAAGCTCCCCATGGATTGCTTGACTGAGGCCCTCAGATTCTTTCTGGACCCCAGTTGCTTTCCTTGTGGGCTTTTCCCTGAGGACACCATGCTGCACAAGGTGAGAAGGCGGCAGTGAGCATCCATGCAAAACAGAAACCACTGTCTTTTCTGACCTAATCCAATGACATCCCATAACTTTTGCCTTATTTATTCCGTTTGTTAGAAGCAAGGCTTTAGATGTAACCCACACACAAAGGGAGTGGATTACACAAAGCAGTGGATACCAGGAAGTGGGATTATTGGGAGCCATCTTACAGGACACCAGGACAAGCAAACTTCTTAAGGGACCAGGATTGCTGATATTACATTTAAGAGTTGGTTTCTGTTTGATCCACCATTTGCAGGTTTTGCTTTATTTTTATCCAGCAAGTAAGTGCTAAATGCCATTTACATGTAACATACTGATTTATAATTGTTGCTTTATATCTCAAATGTCATATTATTTTTTCAGGAATATGTCCTTCATATCTACAGACTGACTAAGTCTTTGTACAACTTCTGTCCTTTATGGTATGACTACAAGCATATAATTCTCACATAAATATACACTCACATGCATATGTACATGAGCATGTATATGTACTATTACTATTATTCCTGCTACAGAAACAGAGAAACGGTTTTCTTGTTGGGTTCTTCCAGACTTCTGACATTTTTTTAACTATCATTGCATTTATCATTGTTATTGTTCTACAAACACTAGCTAACACGGTAGGACAAGGAAAATGGTGAGGTTGAAATACTGACACTTAGTGCTTTGATCAGATATATAAGTAGATGACCTAAGAAATATGAAAGATTGATTATGGTTCTGTATAAAGCAAAAATTCAGAACTAGAATTTTAAAGCTAGTATTTGAAGGCTCAAAAAACATCATCTGGCAGTTACTATAATCTCATGTTTAAAACACATATGTTCTTTTTTCACTTAAAAGCTGATAACAGGTTCATACAAAGAGCAACATTATTAGATAACTGAGACTTTGTCCTTCTTTATATTATATGGGAAATTAATGTAAGCACCAGGTTGAAATCCATTCAGTATAATTATGCTAGCATCATGAAATGTGATAGGTGATAATTAAGAAGATTTCATAAAATTATGGATAAATTATCACATTTTGTTACCATTTGTGGTCCACACACAGTGCCATCAGCCACATAAGCATTATCTCTTCCATCTGAACTCAAAGACGACCCAGGAATTATGGATAGACATACATGATCATGAATATATGAATAAACTGTATATTGAGCAGCAGTTTTATAAGTATTTTTATGTGGCCAAACACAAGTTAATTTTCCACAGAGAATATCCCTGGAATGAAAAACAGAATTTCCTTATTATTTTAGTTTTTAATGATACCAACTTCCAATTGAATATTGCATGAATAAAAACATAAATATTGTTTAGTCAATGGCACAAAACCATAAAAAAACCAAAATGGAAACATGTTTTATATTTTTATAAAGGTAAAACACATTTTAGAAACAAGTAAATGCAACCAGATTAACCAGCATTGTAGCAGAATTGAAATGTACATACTGAAATTAGATATGAATACATGATTTTCTTTTTTGATTATACAGCTCAAAAAGTATTATTTTTCTCTATTTTCCAGTTATCTTAGGAGCATTCATCATAATTTACCATATTCTTTAGGAGAATTCATCACTTGTATCCCTTTTGATATAGGCTGGCCAATCTGGTGACTTTTTACCTAAAATTGCTGAGAGTAGCTAATTGTATTTACTCTTTCTGTATCTTCTGATATGCCTATGGTCCCTGTCATGCTCTCTAGAAAATAAGTTTCTGTACATCCTGAGCCCCCTGATATATATGTGCAGGCATATACAGATGTTAAAAAGATTAGATTATGAGAGCTATAACCTCATCTGTGAATTAATCCATTTGGTGGATTAACAATCTGAAAGAACTATGGAGTAGTACTGTAGGCAGCTGGGGCATAGCTGAAGTAAGTAGGTTGTGGGTGGGGCATAATGTTGGGCTATATCTTATCCTTGGCTCCTCTCTCACTCTCTTTATGCTTCTGACTGCCATGAGTTGAGCAGATTTCCTCTGTCACACCCTTCTGCCATGATATTCTGTCTCATCTGTGACCCAGAGCAATGGAGTTGGCTAACCGAACCACTTAAACAGTGAGCCCAGATAAACCTTTCCTCCTCTAAGTTGTTCTTGTTGGGTATTTTGGTCATGATGATGAAAAGCTAACTAACACAGTACTGTTAGACCAAAGGCAACAAATTTCTGGCCATCTTGGAGAGAGATTATTTATCACACCTTCTCTTTTTATTGGGATCCACTATGGTATATCTTACTGTGCTTAGTCACTGGAGCTCAATATCAGTATCTAACAAGGTGTAGCTGATTATACCTTGTCTTTTAGTTATTATACAGGGTTTACTCATGTTGTTCCCACTCATCTTTATGATTCCACATCTCATTTCCATCCACTAGTCCTCTTGTGTTGGGTAGTGGGGGAAATTTTATATCTTCTTTGTGCCATACATGATGTATAGATGATTAATGGATGGAGGAGCCTAGAGGAGAATATCGTCTTAGACTCACTCAAATAGACACCTTCGAAAGGAGCCAAGGTTGTTTGAACTGAACTGTGATGATTACCTAAGAATTTTACAGTTTTTTTTCGCCAGGCAATTCATTGAAAAATAAAAGAAAGCTCTGCTCTTCCTGAATTACTTGATCTATCTGAGGGGTTTTCTATAATCTTCCTTATTCTTTATTTTTTTGACTCTGGTTTGGTTATTAGTGTGTGTGTGTGTGTGTGTGTGTGTGTGTTCGCTTTATTATCAATACCCAATGAAATTAAGGAAGCATTTGTTTGTTGAAGGGTAAGAACTTTCTTTATTGGATTTCATTAATCACTTTCTCATGTGGCTTTTAGCAGCTCCAATTGCCATGTTGACATATTAAAAAGTAATTCTATGCTTTTTTTTGGAAATAATTAAAACTGTTTTCTTCCTTTCAACAACCCTGTCTTTAAAAAATTGCTTTAGGATTATTGTCATTGATACACCTAATCTAAACTCAATTTCAATTACAGAGCAGGAGACTTAAATTTTGAAAATTTGTGCATCTTTCCTTCCTCTGGTAATAAGCATAAGCCTTCTTTTCATTCAGTCTCATTCTTAGGATGGTGTCAACAAAAAAAGTAAGGAAAAGGAAAACTCTTAAGGCATAGAAGAAAAAATATATATATACTGCAATTTGAAAACATTGTCCTGTTATTCATTTATTGTTTGTTATTATTATTTGGTGTCTCTTGACAAGAAATATGTAATTTTTATGACTTAAATAAATAATCCCCCTTCTATATACGTACTTCTGTTCACAAGGTAATGGTTGAGAATTTTTAAAACCACAGTTTCCAAATCTCTCAATAGGAGAATTAACTTCTTTAAAGCAGGTGTAGGGACCTCCTTGAGCACCTATAGCAAACATGTCAACTGCATTATCATCCTTAATCCAGTTAAATATTTGCCAGTAATGAACTAATGAAACTCTTATTTCAAAATAATCATGTATTTGATCAATTTTGGTTTTCATATGCACCTTGTCAATAAAAGTTGAAAGAAATAATACAAAACAGAAAAGGATTATGTCTACTGAGGCAAGTTGAATCATTTTAAAAAACAACTACTGTTTCTCCCTATGGGAGCAACTACATCCTAGTCCAAAAGTTATTAGTTGTAACCTTGTAACTTGCTCTTCTTAATCTGTTGAGAATTTTAAAGCATGTCATTTGGGGACAGAAATCTTTGGAATTGGCATATACTTTGTCATATTATGGGTTTTTTTCCCCTCTCTTATGGGGGATCAGTGGTATTTTAAAACTCATCTTTCAAGTTGGGTATCATAGTGAAAATAACATGGAATATTAAATTTTGGAGATTTGAGAGTTATTCCATTTTGTTAAACACAGGAACAGAAACCTAGAAGTGGTATTTACCTAATGAATTCAAACCACTATCAAATATGGCTAACAAATGTGGCCCTGGCAGTGAAGCCTAGTGATGGGTGATTAGAAAACTACTATAAGAAGCTCAAAAGTGAGTAGCTCATGCTCTGTGCTGTTGCCACATTTGGAGAAACTCTTCTCAATCATTTAAAGACAGTGGCACTGATAGATGTGTTGCCTTAGGTCCAGAGGCAAGAAAACAGAGCGTGTGTCTTGGTTACTCTTGGCTGCCTTTGACCAGGTGAGGCAAGTACTCAAGAAAGAGACAAGCCTCCTGCAGAAAAATATCAGCCTTTCAAAACCAAAAAGGAAAAGTAATAGAGAAAAATCCAGGAATGCATCTGTGCTGCAGGCGATGATGTGGCTCATCTTTTGTTGATATTCTGTCTCATCTGTGGCTGAGTCATTACATCTCTATGTGCTTTGTGTCTTTCCAATGGGTGTTCACCTAATGAATTCAAATGCTGATCTTCACATTGCACCCCCACTTTAAGTTGTCTACCCATGTATTTCTACCCTAGAACTTTTATTTCTAATCTTCCAATCTTTTCACATTCAGTTTCCCCACCAAGAAACTGAGCCCTTTGTCGCTACCTATAAAAACATCTGTAGTCCAATGACCAGCCATACATCTTTCTATAGAAGGAGCATGACCAGGTGGTCAGAATATTTCAAGACCACTCCCAAGTGAGGTTGCAAAGCAGTTACTGTTTTTTTTTTTCCTTGCCTTACAACCAGTTATCTAGCCAACCCATCTAAGAAACAAGTCTGGGCTTGTTCTTCCTGTGTCAGCTGGTCATGATGACACCCCAGGGATTCATAGTTGTGAGATGAGAGAAAAGAAAAGCTGTAGGAGGGGAGAAAGACACACTGCTCTAAATTTCCTGATCTTGGATGTTTCCTGATCATGGATGTTTCTTCTGTGATTTTCTTTTTTTTAAGCAGACTGGAACCCAGAGGAATGACTCCTCTATCTAACCACATAACTTGGTGTTTCTGACATAAGTGAGCTTATAATGCATATGGTCATCAGTTGGTGTCCTCAAGTCAGATTTTCCATCATTGTAAGAACTAGCATCACGCAGAGAAGTGATATATTTCTGTTCAGATAGCAGCCTTGCTCTAAGAACACTAGAACATGAACTACCATATTTCTAAAGAGGCTTGTTACAGGCTATATGTGACTTTTTTTCCTCATAACCTAACACTTCTAATATTATTGGGTCTGCTGTGATTTATCTCCAAAAATCAGGTCTGCTTGCAGCACAGCATGGACATGCTGCTGTCCAGGACCAGCCTGTTGATTTTACTCAAAATTAGCAAATTGTATGCCATCCAATGAGTGGAACTGAGCAGTTTGTTGCTCATGTGAATGATACTGCTTCCAGACTCGAGAGAAGTTACCATGGATTGCAATTTTTTCCTTATAATATGAGGTACAAGATATGGTAGTTTGTCTTTTACTTTGTGGGAATAACAGATCATGTCTAACCACAGGGTTCCTAAAAAGTTTCCTGTTGTTGACAAACCCTGAAAAGTTTTGGTATCTACCTCCTGTTCACTGTAGCACATGTATTTAACACAGACCTTCTAGCATGCTTGCTAAACTTTGTTGAGCCTTATTATATAAAATCATTAATCAATGAAACGGTTTTGGGGATGTCCAAATCTACCTTATGGGTATCCATGACAATTCAGACGGTTTATGTCAGTTTTAAAAATGCTTGGGCATTTTCTTTTCCTCAGTGTATAGATACCTAGTTAAATAGTTGTAGGAACATGGTAGGAGAACTGTGAATGCGTGTTTACCAAGGTACAGTGGGGATTTTCTTCTGGGGTCTTAGCTTCTGTCACTATGTTTTGGTTCTAAAAACTGGTTTAGATTCAGAATTTGGACATGTCATTATGACATTTATTGAGGTTACAAAGTTCATCAAATTTTTTTTGATGGTACAAATTTAGTTATATTCTTTTGGTCTGCTGACAGAACAAGAGAAGTCATATTCTATCACTTCCTTACTCTCAGTAGTTACTCATGTCTGCTACTCCAACCCTATCACTAATTATATTGAGTTCATCCTTTTGGTTCCTGAAAGTTAAGCACTGCTGAGTTTGGTATCCCTCTCATAGCACTTTCTATGGTTTTGGGGTTTCCTGTTGGACCAAATATTTGGCCTTATACACCCAGTATAGACAATACACTTTACTGAGAATTTTCATTTTTTCTCCATAATCTGTTATGGAAATTCTGGAACTTAAATTTCAGTTTAGAATAAGGATTCATGGTCTGGAAGCCATACTATTAAAAAGTTTTTACTATTGTCTAGCATCTTTGCCAGGACGGTAAACCCTAGATTTTGCAAGAGTGCTTCCTAAACAATAAATGTTTCTTTATCCAAGGGGATCATACTTATGCCATGCTAAATTGAGAGACAGAGAAGGAGGGAACAGAGATGGACCATTCCATAGGGTCAGATGTTTCATAGAAGCCTAGAAACTCAGGATTTGGGGAGCCATGTTTTCAACCATCCCCATCCCAAATACAAGTCCATCTTTTTCTCCAGACAGAAATTTAACACTGAGAAAACAGACCTAACAAAAACTTTAACACTAACAAAGAGAAAACAGACCTAATAAAGAACTTAACCTTTTTTAGAGTTGCTTCAAATTGATAATCAACTCTTTAGTTCTTTAGAACCTCATTTTTTAAGTGATGAAAGAGTCATTATATGTTTGCAGGTAGACCTTCTGAAATCACACTTTGCTTTGAAATACACATGTTTTTCTTATCTTTTCCTAGACCTATTAGTGCTTACTAATTACTATCAAATTCCACTGTCCTTGCAGATATTTTTTCAATCATGCATTTCCATTGGGCCAGCTAGCATATTCTCTTTCACTAAGCAATTTTAAGTTAATGCTAACTATTTGCTACTCTGCACATCTCACATAAGCAGTCTCAGAACAGTCTTTGGCTCTATGGTTTTTGGTAACATAAGAAAAAAAAATGCCTGCATTAGATAAGAGCCCAAGTGAATGAATGAATAAATGAATGAACAAATTATATCAAAAAGTGAGATTTTTTTTGAACCTTGTATGTCCATTTTGTGAAGATACTAGAGCTTGTATTATTAGAGGAAGAAACACATGGTTTGTAAACTCTCCTAAATGTTTCAATTAGAACTCAAACAGACATAAAATATCAGGTTATCCAATGAGTACAAGGTTTTAATTTTTAGTTTTAACAAAAGAGAGTATATCCTAGATTTTCCTTACAAGAAATATTATCTGATTTTATTTTAAGAGCTGTGTTATATCATGATGTAAAGTTATTCTGATAATAAAAAATAATATTAAAAAATAAACAAAAATGAAAAAAAAAACATATGCAAACCCATACAAAAATGTAGCATTAAAAAACAGCATAGAAAAAAACAGCATGGACAGGTGATTTAAAAATTAAAACTCAGATCTGGTTGAATTTGGTTAAGTCACCTAACCTGAGTTATTTAAGACAATTTCAAATAATTAGCCAACACAGACCACACACATACCATTTAGTACAAACTATACTCCTTGTCTTGACAAATAATTAAAACTAGGTGTTATTTAACCTTTAGTCAACTAGTAAATAATTATATTTGAATATATTTCATTGGGTAATTTTGATGTATTCAAATTATCTTAATCCCTCTAAAAACACAAAATCATACTGAGTACTTTGAATAATTACTCACCAAAAAGTAAGCATATATGCATGAATCTTTTATGAATTACACTTAAAAGATATCTGAAAAGCAAACTATGAACATGGAGTTTTGATCAAATGGTCTGCAACTACTATTATCCTAGCAGTTGCTCTTCAGTGAGGAATGAAATTCACTCTGATCTTTGTAAGTTTCGTGCCATTTAAATTAGATCATGAATGTGGGGAATAAAAGGAAAGTAATTAAAATTTCAGAATCTACTGATTTGCCATTCGAATCTTTATATAAATTATGAGCTTTAAATATAATAAGAGTTTTCGCCAGGTAGCCAACTATCAAAACCAAAATATCAAGCTGTGAGAAAAGGAAGACACAACGCTATCTTGGGAAAATCTCAAGAAGTACTATACTACTTTACTTTCTTAGTTTGAATTTCATCCTCACTGAGTTAGTTATCCACTTCTAGAGTTGTGTGGTACATTTTGAAACCTACAGAAGGATCCAAATTTAAGGTAAAAGAAATATGAAAGAACAGTACCTTTTCCAAATATATTGGCACACTGGTTATCAGTAGTTCGGCATTGTCCATTATAACAATATGCAGTTCCAAACTTGCACAAGTATCCATTCAGTGCATAAGTGTCAGGAACACAATGGCTGGAAGTTCCATTGCAGTATTCTGTAAAATCACACTCCTGGTCAGTACTCTTTCTACACGGAGCTCCTGCTACTGAAAACTGGAGGAAAATGAAAAAGAAAATTATGTTCTGTGAATTCCTTAATTAATTACTGAAGAGATTTATCAAATAAAACATGCCCGGTCAGGGCTGGGGTTGTGGCTCAGCACTAGAATGCTCGCCTAGCACTTTCGAAGACCTGGGTCCTCAGCACCACATAAAATCCATACAAAAATGTTCCAGGTCCTCAGCACCACATAAAAATAAATAAAATAAAGGTATCATGTCCAACCGCAACTAAAACTAAATTAAAAAAAAAACATGGCTGGTTATTGATAATTGAGGGAATGACAGAATTCCTGAGGCTAAGAGTTCTCCCTCCCGAGGAAAAATAAGGTACAACATGCATGGAGAAGTCCAGGAAAGAGTAACTATCTCAAAGGTCCCTCTGACATCAGGCTTACAACTTCCCACCTGTGTGGTTTCCTTCAGTGTGAGGCAGTTTGATGCAACCACCATTTAAAGGGAAATTAAACAGTCTGGTCAAACTGGTCAAATGTTTCTTAAAATTGAAGGAACATTACCACTACTTTTTTGTTCTTAGAGAGATCTAGCTTTAGTCCCTGGCTTTGACTTGTATTAGGTTGTTTGTGTGAATGCAACATATGGTATCTCATTTTACATTTGTAAATTTAGGATAATAATCATAATTTCATAGAGCTCTTATGGGTATTAAATTGACTTAATGGAAAAATGCTTAGAATGCTTATAATACTTGAAAACAGTGTATATAATACTGATCAAACCACCATCATTATATTTATCATTACCAGAGAGCATAAAGGTCTCCCTGCATAGCTCAGAGTGTGTTTAGTACTAAATGTTTGTGACTTGCTGAAAAAAAAATTGGTTATCCTTTGCATTTCATAGCAAAGTCTACCACATCCAAATGCTGTTTCCTTTCTTTCTTTCTCTTCTCTCTCTGCTCGCCACATATACCCAGACAGTAAAATCCATGTTGATACAATTGCTTATTTAATAAAGCAAAAGTGAGAAATAAATGAAGTGGCATCTTAAAAGTCATGGAAAGGAAAACTGAATCAGAAATAAGAATCTTCTATACAAACAAATTAGAGAATTTGTTTTCAGCAGACCCACATTACAAAAAAATATTAAGGAAAGGTTTTTAGGACAAGAAATATAAACCTAAACAGACAAAGGAAATAAGAGCTGGAAATTGAATAAATTGTATTAATTATAAATCTTCATTTTTCTTTTTTCACTTGCTCTAAAATATAAAAGGCTAACTAAAGCAAAAATAGTGACAACAGATTTTGTGTTTGGAGTAAGCATGAATTTTTCTTTTATAAGATCAATTTATTACACAGGAAGTGGTAGGTTATATGAAATTAGTCTCTGATTAATCAAATCTTGTAAATTTTGGAGCAACCAGTGAAATTATTTTTAAGATGTATAAACAGCAAACCAATAGAGAAGATAAAATAAAACTAGTAGTTGTATAGTTTTAGAATTTATATTTAATTTGCAAAGCATTATATACACTGTTATTTTATTATATACACTGTAAATTTTAAAAGGTACTGGTTGGAATTCAAAGTAGCACAGTTTCATATGCATTTACTTTATGGTTCAGCAATCCTACTTCAAAGTGTCCAGTTAAAAGAAATGGCACACTATGCTCATATACAATCTACTATTTGTAGTAGGTACATTTTTTATTTCCCTAAACTGAAAATGACCCAAATATTCCTCAACTGGGGAATGAATAATAAACTATGGTATGTCATTCTACTCCTTTCAATACTATTCAGGAACAAAATGAATGAACCAATAAAACCTGCATAAGAATGAATCTCAAAATAATTGTGCTAAAATGCCTAATTCATATGTTTACACATATTGTATGATTTAATTTATGTGAAATTTGTATCAAAGCAAAATTATAAAGGCAGAAAACGACTGGTGGGTACTAGGAGCTGTGGGTGAAATATGGATTGATAGCAAAGAAGTAAGGGGGGACTTGTGAGGGCATGACAAAATAACCTAGCCTTGGCTGTGATGTTATCACTTATAACACTCAGAAATCCTCACCAACAGAACGTTGCAGCACTAAGTTAGATCTTAATAGAAAAAAATGGGAAGAAAGAATATACATAATATTTAAGTCTAAGTGATTGACCAGAACTGAAATCATAAAATATTTTGTATTGGGGAACTTGCTTTCCTATCCAAACTTATTGTATTGAGATAACTTAAATTAATAACCCACATTTACTAACTTTTTTACATTAAGGAATAATTTATATAATTATTCCAATATAATAACCATGGTTCCTATATGTGAGTTTTTGCATATTAGACATTGTGCCTATTTTTAATCTTATAATTTCTTCATAATTAGTCATTTATTCATTTCACTTTATGATTTATTTAAGCATCAATATTTTTGATATAGTAATATATATATTTTCTTTGTCCTCTTTATTTGATAATTTAGAAGATGGTAAGCTTTGTGGTTTCAACACTACAGAATAATCAGTACCAATCGGAGATGTCTTCTTTATTTCATACCAATTTTCCTTATATACTTATTTTTTTATGCAATTTATATTTTATTTCACTCAATTAATTCTATATGCTTTTTATAAATTTCATATTGATTCAGTTAACACAGCCTTCTATTATTGAAAATCAACTTCCTCTTCAGGAATGTCAGCAACTTACCTCACATTTGGATGTACAACATGGTCCAGAGCCACATTTTACTGAACCTTTCAGCTTACAAGTCTTAAAATTGCAGCACTTTTTAAATTGACATTCCTAAAATTTCAAAAGAGGAAGCTATTACCCCAGTGGAACCACTCAAAAACTTGTTTCAATTCAAAACTCCATGTTCAATTTACTAATTATATGCAATGAAGCTTTACTTTGTTTACTATTTCTAGGCTACCCATTAAGAACTAAGAAAACAACATCTAAATTAGCAGTTGATCAGTAAAATTTACTGGCTAAAATATTTAGAAACTTACTCATCAATCACTAGCATGAAAATGTATTTTCAGGGGATGTTTTTTAAAAAGGGAATTTCTAGGAAAAATATAAACTTTCCTCAATTGTGTTGTTAGTGAATCATTTATCAAAGATTTCTATTATAAGTATAACAAGCATAATCAAATACGTTTAATGTGTATTAATGTATATTTTTTTCTTTTAGTAGTGTTAGTGGTGGCTTATTCCTTTATTCTACAAAGCACCTACATTGATAAGACCATGGATACAGAATCGGTGCCAACCATGATGACCTTTGGAGGTCTGTGATGTCATCACTGTTAGTATAGGTTCTTCATACAATATATTTTTAATGTCTTGGTTATCATTTCATTTAACTTTCACATAGTTGAGATTACTTTCTAATTTCTTCATCAACTACATATTAGTCCTTAATTTCTATTCTGGTAATTTCAGGTGTTTCCATTTGTCCTTTCCTGTCTTTAGAGCTCTTACTGTACAAGTTAGAGAACGAATGTGAGCACCTGTCAACTTCCAAATAGATCCACCCTAGTGTGTCACTAAAGGACTCCTGGAATGAAAATGAGTTAAGATGATAGATCCACCTGACCCCTGTCGGATTTTTTGCAGGAATTCCAGGAATTGCCTGGATTCCTTGCACCGCTATTATAAATACAATGGTATTCTGGGCCTTCTGATGTATATACTGTGATTTTGTATCCTGTGATGACCTGGGTATTTACTGTTCCACAGTGTAAAGTTACTTTAGTAAATAGCTGTGGGCCACTTTGGGGCAAATTACTAAATAAATAGCTAGTTATCCTTGCTGGAGCATTATAGGATCTCATGCTCTATTCGGACAAATAGCTGTAGCTCTGAGATTGGCTTAGATCTGGAAATTGGCAATGAATTGCAAGTTTTCCACTTAGAGTAACTGGCACCAATCCTGTGCTCTTAATTTTTGGTTATATACATTAAACAATATCATTGAGTGGCTAGATCTATCTGAGCCACAAGTATAAACCCGTGCAGGTCAAGACCCTTAGCTGTCATCTATACCTCACTTCCCATTATGCTAATTGCATCTGTGCTAATTACATTACATGGTAAAATGCTGCCATTAGCCTTTGTTATTATACAATCTAATAATCCAATGACATAAGGGAAACCAGCTCCATAATAAAGCCTCCAATGACCAACATCAGTCTATAGAAAAAAATATATTGTTAAGGTTTTCAACAATATTTTGAACTTTTCAAGTGGCTGTTTTGAAATTTTGACCCCTAACTCTGCCAAGGTAGTTCTGGCATCTCAACTTCATGTATTGTAGGACAGGTTATTTCCAATCTACAGAGATCAATTAAGCAGCATGTTAAGATTGGCCTTAGGTTTTCTTTCCAAGGATTGAGGTCATTCATCAGAGAGTCTTCCCTATCAATAAAGAATACTCTATTCAGGTGCATATTTTAACAACTTGGGGTAGCATCCTTAACATCTGACCATGGCATATTCTTATCTATGCATATCAGCAAAATCCTGCAAATTAAAAAGCATAATAATTCTTTATTCCATAATCAGAGAGTGCCTTCTCACTTGAACTATCCTTTCACTTGACACAAATTGTGGTCTAGAACCAAGAGAGGAAGCTGGGTGCAGAGCTTGGGAAGAGCAAGCATTGTCTTGTGAGGCAACTGATCTCAGGTGAAGTTTCATTTGTGGTTAAATGGAGTTTATCCAGATAATCCACAATAATCTCTACCTATTAAAGTTCATAATCTTATTTACTTTTGAAAGGCACTTTGCTATGTACTGTAACATATCCACAAATGTCAGGTTTTACAGGGAGGGTACCTTTGAAGGTCCATTATGCCTTCCACCAAGCCACTAGGTATGGGAGTATGGAGGTTATGTAAGGGAAGCAACTACTACATATGGGTTACTCACTCTTTACTGCTCCAGCAAACTAACTAAACTAAATCCCACAAGAAACTCTGACAGAGGATATAGAGCAGAGATCAGCAACATTTACTGTAAAGGACCAAAGAGTGCTTATTTCCAAGTTGTTCACAATATGATTTGCACGGCAACTTTTCCACACTTATGTAGTAGCACAAAAGCAGCCATAGATAATATGCAAACAAATGGGCATGTTTGTATTCTAGTAAAACCTCACTACTAAACAACAATAACAACAAAAAAGTGGCAGCTGGATTTAGCCAACTGGCTACAGTGTGAAAAAAGCTGATGTAGAACATTCTTCAGAGAATTTCCTCACAAGACACAGTAATTTGGAACATTTATCCACCAACTGACCATAATGGTTGTCTGAGGGCCAATCATTAGTTCTTAAGTGCATTGAGCCTCCTCTGCTAATGGCTATACACACTGTTAAGGCCACAAGAAGCAGTACTGGACCAAGTTTGTGGTACAGGTAACAAAACACTCTTCAGCAACAGTACATGCTGGTAGGGCACTGATAGTGTCTGTTATAAATGTCAATCTACCCACAGTCTGTATTTGTAGAAAACCACAGTATGCATATCTAGCCATGTATTGGGTTGTGTCATTTTATCCTTCTTTAAAAATAACCAGTATTTATTGGCAGGGAGTATGGGTACCACATTTAGGTGTAGGAAACGCAAGAGGAATGTGGTACTGCTTATCAGAAGAATAAGAGTTGGGGAATGCATAATAATTGCAAACCTTTGATACACATGCAAAAATGCACACACAGATAAAGCAGACTCATACATAGAAGTTTCATTTTGTGGAGAAGATGATTAAGAGAACTGATAGGGATTTAATAGTATATAAACATGGTAGTCAGCTTCTTTTGTAAGGGGAAGTAACTCATGAGACTGGTGGGGGAAGAATCATAAAGATACTTTATTTTAGATAAATGAGGAGAATTGATAAATATTTGGGACAATGATATTTATAATAGACTAAATATGCGGTCCCACCTGTTGAAAGTAATGTACACTAAAAATCTGACTGATGAAGTATAATCAAATGATGAAAAAAATAGAAAAAAAATTGACCATTCAAAAACTCATAATCACAGGAATGTTTGAGAGTGATTAAATACAACTCATTATAATGCTTAGAAATTCATGCAGCCACAGAAGATAGGGAAAAAATGTACAATAAAATTTCACAGATGTTTGTATAGAAACAAAGAATAAAGCCACATGAGTTAGGAATTGAATAGCAACTAACAAGGACTTAATTTTTCTTATATATTCAAACCTATTTAAAGGCATAATTTGCAACAGTTTTGATAAACCAAGCCTTCACCATACATATCTTCTCATTTCAAGTGGTGTTGGAAAGTGATTCATTTACATTTATCTTCATTTTTATATCTGTTATTAACTGAAGACATAGTTGCATATATCATTCTATGTATACCATTACTAACATGTTTTATATTTCATCAGAAATGTAAAAATTATTCTCAAACTTCAAATTTATTGCTTACCTCTTCATTACCACAGTCACATTCTTCATTAGATTCCAAAATTCCATTACCACAAACTGGTTTATTTTTATATAATGGTTGCAAATATGAAAGGTCTTGAAGACATGGAGCCTCAAAATTTGAAATAAAATTCCTATATTCATACATGCTACAATTGCTAAATATCTTCACACCACTGGCTCTCCTAAAATGAAATAATATTCCTCAGGTAAAAAAAAACCCTTGCTAATAAAATATTACATCCATACACAAATCATATAACTCATATAATGATGCATATAAAAATTTATATAAGAGATTAAATCACCATAATTAAATTTCCATTTCAATATTGCTTAACTTTAGTATTTTCCCCAAAAGCATTTCTTATAAACTACTTTGGTTTGAATATGTTTGGTACCTTACAAAATCATCTTGCCTTTTAATATCCGTTGTAAGTTATTAAGCAGGTGCAAACATAATCAGACTATGGTATTCAGAAATTAAGGCCTTTGAAAGGGAATTAAAATCAGATAGTCAGCAGAGTGCAGTCACCTCAATTGAACACTGGTGGCTTTCTGAGAAAAGCAAAAGACCAAANAATTATGCCATTATACATGAGCTTGCTCTCTCTCTCTCTCTCTCTCTCTCTCTCTCTCTCTCTCTCTTCTCCTTCTTCTTCCTCTCTCTCTCTCTCCCCCTCCCTCCTCTCTCCTCTCTCCTCTCTCCTCTCTCTCTCTCTTCCAGTTTCTTGCCATGTGGTGACCTGCATGGCCTCAGGACTTTGCCTTCAGGAGAGCCATCCATGGATGTTCCCCCTCAACCTTGGCCACTGTCAGCTAAAATAAACTTCTTTTCTGTAAAACTTACTATCTATGTTATTCACAACAGAAAATGGACTAAGACACCAATTGAAAGTTGGAAAAAATTATTACATTCATATGTCAAATTCTGAGAAATGCATCAATAGGTGATTTTGGTCATTGTTCAAGCACAAAATGTACTTATCCAAACTATGATGGCTGCAACATCACCAGGTGATACAGTCTTATAGGACTGCTATGGTACATGTAGTTTATTGTTGATGGACAGTCATTATGTGGGGCATGAGTATATGTATATATTTGATCCCTAGGTATACATAATTTTGATATACAATAGAAAGAAAATGTAAAACAATTCATCTCCTGCAGATTAGATTAACATTCTGGTCTAAAAGATAATTTGAATAAGGTAAGCCAGGGCACTTGTCTCAAAATACGTTGATTTCTCAACCAAAGTTCTATGATCGGGGGAATAATTTTTAAAATACAATTATTTTGGGAGAAAGCAGCTTATACTACAGATCTCTTTCTGAATCCCATGGACTTAATATGGGAAAAAACCTAACTCCCTTTTTACTGAATATACTAATCAAAAACTGATATTAAATCAACCAAAACAACCAACCAGGATGCTTGAATTCACATTGTTTATTATCACAAATTTGAGGGTTTCAAAATGGTCAACAATCCTAGCATGTTTCCTAAAGCATTTCAATTTCCAGTCTCCAAAACAACTGTTTCACACTTTCCATCAGAGATGTTACATACCCAGCTCTTAGTTTTCACTCAGAGGAAACTGCCATCATCTTTACACCTGCAATTAATTAAACTACATACCTCTCTACACATTTATTCTTCTAATCCCCATCACAATTATTAAATGTACCCAGTCCTAATAAGAACTAGCCCCTATATTATGCACTACAGCTTCCATCCTCTGTGATTTTACTCTTAATTATTGCATCTGACATTATTGCTGCTTCTGTCTTCTATTTATTTCTCCCTGTCTAGAGATGGTATATAGTGTCTTCCATATGTAAAATCCTTCCTTTAATCACAAATTCCATCTCATACTCTGCAAAATATTGCTCTATTTACTAACTTTATCACCTCTCAAGAATTTATCAGGTGCCTTTAAATATAATATAAATTATTCATGAAAACTATACTAAATTTATAAAACTTTACTGCAAAGAATACTAATTGTATAGTAATTCATCTAATTTGTTTAGTGCTGATATAAACAGTATTTTCTAAATCCATTTACCTAATGAATTTTTATTTTGCTATTGTCTTAATTGTAAGTTGATTCTATTGATATTTCAAGGTGGCAAGATAACATCACAAATTAAGGACAGTTTGTTCTTCATCAGATATTTCTTTCTTTCTTTTTCTTTCCCTCAGTATAATAGCCAAAGTTGCCAGTACTGTTTTATTACTAAGGGTGATGTTAGATATCTTTGTCTTGAGTAACAAAGACTACAACAAAAAAGCAATAGCATCATGTATTTACACAATATTCCATAGTTTTCATCAACTTCAAATTTATCCCTCTAATTCCCTTGAGTGAAAATATCTTAATAATAGTACATATCACTTTCCACACTCTCAGGCCACATAGAAAAAATATTACACATGATATTCTCTTCAAGTATAACATACCTTTCCAACTTGTGATAGAATATGAAAGATTTAAAACATTCATCAGATCTTAGAAACAACCTCATGAATGTGTATATGAAATTAAGTAAGAAAAAAAAAGCCTTACACTGCTTCTTGATTCATTACGCATGTAGCTCTTGTGCAAGAACAATTATTGGTGTCATCATATGTTAATCCTATATTAAATCCAAGCAGCTGAGCTATAATAACTGAAAATCCCTCCAAACTTATAGCATCTGGATACTAAAATAAAGACAATTGAAGAAAAGAGTATTTTAGTAGAAGAACACAGAAACAACAAATAACTTGAAACATTTTTGTTTCTATAAAACTTTACAATTAAATACTTTTTATAGTAAGTACAATTTATAATCATTCATTTTGATTTTCATTGATGTGTATATTGGTGCTAATTTACTGATTAAGTAAAATGAACTAGTATAAAACATTAACTATGTCAGTCACTAATTTAAAATATAGTATGCACAAATTTTGCAATTTTGAACACATTATTTTTGATGCAATGTAAAATATTTCATTTTAATCAATTCATGCAATTAAAATATTTCAGTGTATTTATGTGTCAGGCACTGTATAGATGATGGACTTCATCCATACCTAGAGTTTATAGAAAGGGAGAAAAACAAAAGCAGAAATCCACAACAAACTTCTTAAAGGCAAACACATCATTAAAAGTTTCTTGAAGAAAACAAAATACTTCAAAAGAGAATTTTATGAAGGAGTATAAGGAAAAATATTAATATAAGGCAGTTACAAAAACCTCTTTGGTATGTAGGCTGATATGTTAAGGTTGGAAGATGACCCAACAATATAAATATGGGCAGGGTTCTTGAATGGCTACCAGTTAATAAATTATGGTCTGAGTGAAGGGAAGAAATGACAGGACAGAAGCTAGGGATATAAATACAACCATGATAAAGAAATTTGAGGTGGAAAATGATTTAAAATGGTGGCAGAGTGTCAATATATTTCATAATATTTAAATATATTATTCCATATTATTTAACTCTAATGATATTTTACATATTCTTTAATCACTACAAATAAAATTCTTACAGCATTTCTAATTTTGCTATGTGAATTGGTAACCTGTACACTCAGAAAAATGAGAAATTATACCCCATCTGATTCAAATGTATGATATGTTAAGATCATTATACAGTCATGTGTAACTAATTAAAACAAAAAAAGAAATTTATAGTAGAAAATTTTAATTTATACATAGAAAAAATAAAAAAAAATATTGTTTGTATGTATATGCATGTGTATGACTGAAAAAAAAATGCATCTAGCAGTATAGAAAAAATCATTTGTAGGTATAATTCCCTAATATACTGTAATACCTGAGCCTAAATATCCCAGTGTTAGAATTTGAAAGAAAGTTAAAGCAGAACAGGACATGAGTGATGATCTCATTTGGGGGCATAAGGTTTACATCTGGAGGCATTAGTTTACATCTTGGGGCAAGATGTAAAAACCAGAAGCTGGACGGTCAATGCTGGGTAAGAGAGGGGATGGTCTTCTACTTCTCTAGTTATCCAACTGAAAGTAAGCCTCTAGGATAAAGTCATGTAGAAAAGAGATCCCCTCAAAATAAAATAATCCTAATTAAACTGTTCAAGAAAATGAGATGATAAAAATAATTAGTATGAATAATAAAAAACATCTATAGATTTTAAAGAGAGGGCTGGAGCTATGGCTCAGTTGTAGAGTGCTTGTCTCACATGTGTGAGGCCCTGGGTTCAATCCTCAATATCATTAAAATTATATATATATATATATTTTTTTTCTATTTACAACTAAAACATGTTTTAAAAAGAGATATGATGTATGTGTGAAGAGAGAAAAAATGAATAAGGGAATATACAAATAATTTGTAGAGATTGCAATCTTTAGCATTAACTTGAATATTTGCTTCAAATAATAAAGAAATTTGACACATAAATTCTGCTCCTTTGCGCATGATACAAAAAGCAGCTACTCAATAATGTTGAAGAATTAAACAAAGCTGGCAAATTTATTTAGATGGGAATCAGGCTCAAAAAAAAATAATTGTAGAGAGTATAATTTTTCTGACATTTACCATGGAGACATTTGGAATTGGCATGGCATACGTATTCATAAAAAAAAAAATTCCCACCTTTGACCTGGGAAGAGTCAAATATGAGTATGAGAAAATGATAGCTCTGGGTATGTAGAAATGTAAAAAGGGAAAGATCCAGAGTGAGGATTTTCCAAATTCTGTCTCCAAGTTGCTGATGGTATCTGGACACATTCATGCATGGAACAGCCTCAACACAACTTAAAGACTACAGATATAAACTGAGGGGAGAGCTATTATCCAAAATACAAAATTGCTGTTCTGAACATAAACAAGAAATTTTCTGATAAAACAAATTTTTTAAAAATCAAAGAACTGATGTTAGCAAGATGACAAGTGGATCTAACTTTCACTCTCCCAGAGAAATACCAATTAAACAACTATCCATAGGAAATCATTTTAATAGCTTATTAATAGGGTTCAGTTTGGAAGCCCTTATAACCTGTTGGGGAAAAGTTCCCAGAATTGCCACATTGAAAAGGGTAAGAAAAAGAGTTTTATATCACCTGAACAACCCTCCTCCAAATTGACACAGTTTAAGCCTAGGAGACATCCTCTCAGGCTATGTTCTACTCCATGGGAAAGAGAACAAAATAAGCATTTTACTTCAACAGGATTTTCTATCTAGCCTCACCCATAATGTTGAGGGTACAGGAAGAACTAGATCACCTGGGGATTACTAAGAGCAAACAAAATGGTCAGGTACCCACACGACCACCCTGCAGATCTCAATAACTGGCACATGGATCCAGTCAGCCAACCTTTCCAAAGATCCTATCAGTTAGTTAGCTAATTGAGAGTTACAGCCAGTCAATGGCCTATAGGCCACTGAAACAGGTGTCCCATGTGGTCCCATTTCCATCATGTGTCCTTAAAACATACTTGATAGGTAGCATGTATATCTCAGTAGATCTCGGCTATTGGTTTGAGACTGCTCCTTCAGGAGAGATTGCTCCCATAATGTTGGCACCTCAGTCACCATTCTAGGGAATAGTAGTGGGTGATCATCACACATTGTATGGCTCTATAGAATGGCAAAGCATAAGAAGAGAGAAGTGGATGCATTCATGAACTAGAATTATTAGTTTATTAGTGAGATTAGTGACATCTCTCAAAATTTTATACACGCTATTTAGAAAAAGTTCTTCTCTGCTGAAGCCAGTCCATAAACCATGAATAAAGTGACTAATCCTCCAAATATTTAGGAATCAATGTGAGGCTACACAAGTCAAGAATAATCAGAGAAATATAACTTCTTCAAAGAAATTAATAGAGATGCAGCAATAATGTCAAAGGGATATAAATTTATAAAGTCCTTGGCAAAGAATTAATAAAGCTCTTAAGAAAACTTCATGAGCTATGAAAGTAGAAAAAGAAAACTAAACAAACTAAGGAAAACAATATATAAGCAAAGTTAAACAATTATAAAGAAGTAGAAATTTAGAAGAATCAGAAATCCTGGAGCCTAAAAATACAATGACTGAACTGGAAAATTTAGTAGAGTTTTAATAGCATATTCAATGAAATGGAAGAAAGAACCTAAAGACAGACCATTTAAAATTATCCAGTTAGGAGAACCAAAAATTAAGAATAAAAAGAGTGAGAAAAGGCATATAGGACTTATTGGACACCACCAAGTATATATGTGTATGTTTTACAGAGTAACAGGTAAGAGAGAGGATAGCATATTTAAATAAATAATGACAGACATTTACTCAAATTTTGTAAAATCAATGAATAGTTTGATTCACGAAGCCCCTAATCTTCAAATGTAGTGAAACAAAATAACCCTACACCAAGATACATAATAAATTTCCAAAAGTCAAAGAGAAGGAGAATTTTGAAAGCAGCCAAGAGAAAAGTGACTTGTCACGTGCAAGAAGGCTTCTGTAATACTTTCAGTGAATTTCAAAGTTGAAATCTTGCAGGTGAGAAGAGAGGAAGATGATATATTCAAAGTATTAGAAGAAAAAAAAAGATAGCAAAGAACACTTTACCTGTAAAAGCTGTCTTTTAAGAATGAAGGAGTGATAAAGACTTCCCCAGACAAACATAAAGTTAAGGAGTTCATCACCAGTAGACCTGCCTTTCAAGAAGTACTAAAAGGAATTTTTCATGCTTAAATAAAGACCCTAAACAGGAACATAAAAGTATACAAAAGTGTAAATAACTCTCTATGTATTCTTAAAGACAAACTATCAGCTTAAAACAACTGATATAAATAGAAAAGATTCAGTGAAAACCCCACGGGAACCATAAAAATTTTACAATAGTTATAGAAAAGGCAAAGAGAAAAGAATCAAAACACACCTGTACAACAATAACCAAAATCATCAGGAGAGGGTGGGGGAGAGAAAGAAAGAAAGAAAGAAGAAAAAAATAAACAAAGAAAGGCAATACTTCACAAAATATGCTGTCTAAAAAAGACATATCAGATTTCAGGACATACACAGCCTAAAAGTGAAGGGAAAGATACAGACATTCCAAATAAATGTTAATCAAAAGTATGCAGAAGTGACTACACTCATGTCAGATAAACTTTAAGTTCAAAAAACTTCACAAGACATAATTAAACTCTTTATCTAATGATAAAACAGTCAATTAAATAGAAAAAATAAAACAATTATGAATACATATTCACTCAATATTAGAGTATTGAAATACACAAAACAATGATAGAACTGAGGGAGCAAAGAGCAATATAATAGTAGTAGGAAACTTGAATATCACATTTCTAAAAACCAGTACGGAAAGAATACAATTGAACAATACTATTCCAAATGAGGTGTGTGTGTGTGTGTGTGTGAAACTTTCTACCCAATAGCACATTTCTCTCAAGTGCACATAAAACACTGTCTAAGGTAAATCACATTGGTCACAAAAAAGGTACAAACAATCCCCAATTTATGCCTCCCAAGTTTAAACTATGATTTTTGACTTCATGATGGTGAACAAATGTTATATCTTCGGTAGAAACTTTACTTCAAAGTTTGAGTTTTAGTTCTTCCCAGGCTAGTGATATGTAGTACCATACTCTCTCTTTAATGGGATTCATTGTGATATTTCCATACATGTAATCATTGTGCATTGATCATGTCCATCCATTTTACTTCTACCCTCAGCTTCCCTTTTCCTCTCCTCCACAGCACACTTCTCAGTCCTTAAAAGTCACTCTCAATTTCTTTCTGTCCCCTTCCTCCTAACCTTCTCTGTCTCTAGTGACCACCAATCTGTTCCATACTTCTACATGTTGACCTACTAGTTTCCGTAAATGATTGAAAACATGTGATACTTGTCTTTCTCTGTCTGGCTTATTTCACTCAATGTAAGATTCTCCAGTTAGATGCACATTGCTGCACAAGACAAGATTTCATCCTTTTTATGGCTAAGTAGTATCCATGTGTGCTAATATGCACATTTTTTTATCCACTCATCCAATGAAGGACATCCGGGTTGATTCCTTATTTTGGCTATTGTGAATACTGCTGGAAAAATTGGAGGTTCAAGTATTGTGTTTTGTTTTGCCATAAAGATTTAATTGTATTTGGGTCTATACTTAGTAGTGGAATTGATAGATTATAGAATAGTTCTATTTTTAGTCTTTTGAGTAATCTCCATACTATGTTTCATAAAGTCTTTACAAATTTATATTTCCACCAACAGAGTATGAGAGTTCTTTTTACACATTCTCATCAGCATTTGTTATTTCTTGTCTCTTTGATAATAGCCACTTTCACTGTGGTAAGATGATATCTCATTTGATTTTGATTTGTATTTCTCTGTTGATTATTGAAACTGTGCATTTTTTCAAGTGTTTGTTCACCATTTCTATGGCTTATTTTGAGAAGTGTCTGTTTACTTCTATGAAGAAAGTTATCAAATTTTGAACAGAATTGCATTGAATCTATGGATTACTTTGGATACTATGATCATTTAAATAATATGATTCTTTTCATGAACACAATATTTCTTTGCAATGTTGTGTCCTTTATAATTTTATTAGTGGTATATTGTTTTTCAGAAATCTTTTACTTTCTTGGTTAAGCTTTTTTCCTAAACATCCTATTTTTTTGTAGCTATTGTGAACTGGATTGATTTCTTAATTTTACAGCAAGTTCATTATTTCTATATAGAAATACTACCATTTTTTGTATGTTGAGTTTCTATCCTGACAATTAACTAAATTCTTTTCTAAGTTAATTTCTAGTAACTTTATGACTAAGTATTTAGGTTTTCCTATGTATGGAAGCATGTCATCCACAAATATGAATAACTGAATTTTATCCTGTCCAATCTAGATGACTTTTCTTTCTTTGTCTTCATAAGTGCTCTGGCTAAGACTTCCAGTACTATATTAAATAAGAGTGGTGAAAGTGGATTTCCTCATTATTATATTCTTCTGAGTAGAAGCAGTGAGTTACATATCCCAGTGAGCCATGTGACCACAAGGGTAAAATACTAATATTCTAGAGTGTACTGTGCTCTTAAGTTATGATATTTCATAGCTTACGTGTAATAAAAGCATTTGCCATTTCCAGTATTCTAACTGGCAATGACTTCATCATGATAGAATCCCATCATAAGTAAAGGAGCATCTCTATTTACAAATTTGAGATCAATATAATTCCAAGTATCTGTTCTAAATGTAATGAAATAAAACCAGAGGCAAATAAGAGGGGAGAATGAGAAAAATTTATGAATACAAGAAAACTAAATAACACAATCTGAAAGAAACATTGAGTCCTAAAAGGAATTTTTAAAATATCTCAACATGATTTGGAAGATGACAGAATTGATCTAGGTAGTAACTCCTAATATCTTCACAACACAGAAAAGAGGCAGCAAAGGAAAAGCAGAATTGAGAGATGAAAAAAAAATACCCTAAGACTCAATAGTGCACAGTCTGAGACCTGGAGAGACTGAAAGATAGGATACAAACTTAGAGAAAACAAACTCAAAAGTGCCCTAACCCAGAATCCAAACCTGTGGGTGAGAAGGGGGACAGGCAACAGAGAAAGGGGTGGGGAGTGTATATTCTCTTTAGCTCACCTACTTAAAAACTGTTGGAAAGGCAAAGTCTAAAGCATGATGGCAACATAAGGGTCCTTAAAACAGCACAACCAACTTAAAAACAAATTGTGGAAAGAAAATTGAGTCCGGCATCTGCAGCCATCTTGTGGAGCCCTCAGCCAGCCAGTCACCCCCTTAAGTCATCATGGCATCATCCCACTCCCAGGTAACTGTAGTGGGACCTCTAAAGAATCTGCCCAGAAATATCTAGAAGGATCACTGCTAGCCAAAAATCACTAAAAACTTCTCTCCCTCCCCCTTGCTACAAACAAAGGGATCTAACAAGTGTTGGGAATCTGTGCTGTAAAGTGCACTTAGACCCTCTAAGCTCTGAGCAGCATCCAGTAGCCAGGAACAGATACACAATGAACCACAGCAAACATTGGGCACCTCAGAGCCTGCATCCTGAACTTCTGCACAATAGAAACAGCCAAGCTCACAACACTCCATCCTCTGAGCAGTCAGCTGCAGTTCCCTGAGCTGACAAACCAGAATCTTCTGGTAGGAGGTTCATAGCAACTAGGGAATTGGCTCCTGTGCCACTGCAACTCAGGAGAGATCTACAGGGCAAAACTGATGGACATCTGCTAAATGTCCAAACTCCAGTGAAATCCAAACCATGATTCAACAAGAATTTTCTTTACTTTGACATGGTATACTATAAACAACTTTAATGTCAACTTTGATCAGATAAATAATTCCTTAAGTAGAGTGGGAATTGTTAACCCAATAGTCAACAGTGTACCTCCAACACATCTATATGTACTTCATTTAATGCTTTAAATCATTAATTGGAATCAATCTTCCTATCTTTGTTACCATAGCTCTAGTTTATACCTCTTCTCTTACCTCCTATTTGTTCTCTTGCAATATTGTCTATTACCTCAAATACCATTATTCATATATCTATCCTTTCTATCTTGGTGTAAATTATCCTTTTATAGCTACACCCCCAATTTTCCTCTCACCAATTTGCCCAATCTTTCTTCTTCTCCTGCTTTTATCCCACTTAATAAGGAAATAATAAGTTTACTAAGTTTACCAACTAATTTTTTTGGCTTATTCCAGAACTTTATTATAGGTTTATACCTGAATTTTAGAAACCACAGAGAACAATTGCAACAAGTTTTTGTTACTTATCAGTTTGAATAGCATGGAGCTTGGCTCAGAAGTGATTATAGTAAATAGCCCTATTAAAGTGGTGCTAATATTGGGATGAGCCAGAGGTCATATATTGAATTATAATACTATTATCTGGGATATTCTACCAACCCAGGGCTTTTAAGAAAAAGAATCTCACATGGTAGTCCTTCACTTAAAAGAAGCCAGAACTATACCAACTGATGGGTAGACATAAAATCAATATACAAAAACAAAGGATCAAACCATCCCAAATAGCACATAATGCTTCAACAACAGACTCCATTGATACCACAGTGGAGTAAATGCCAGAAAAAGACTTTAGAAAGTTCATTGTAAAACTGTTTGAGAGCTACAGAAAGTCATAAGGAATGAAATCAGAGGAAAAAAAAAACAGGAAGTGAACATCACTTGAATAAATAGAGATTATGAAAAAAAACCCAGAAATCCTTGAAATGAAGGAACCAATAAATCAAATTAAAAATTCAAATAATCAACAATATATTATACCACTTTGAAGATAGATTTTCAGGCCTTGAAGATAAAGTATATAATCTTGAAATTAAAGTTGAGCATAGAAAAGGCTAAGAGACCATGAACAGAATATTCAAGAAGTCTGGGATAACATTAAAAGGCCAAATTTAGGACTCATTGGGATAGATGAAGGCTATGAAATACAAACTAACAGAATGAATGATATTTTCAATAAAATAATATCAGAAAATTTCTCAGACCTTAAGAATGAAATGGAAATTAAAATACAGGAAGCATATAGGACTCCAAATATACAAAATCACAATAGATCCAATCCAAGACACATTATTAAGAGAGCTCATGTATAATGGCATAATTTGCCATGAACATACAGAGTTATGAAAAATTGTGCTGTGAATGGATAATTATGAATGTAATGCATTCCACTATTGTCATGTATGAAATAAATTAATTAATTGATTAAAAATTTTAAAAAATGAAGTTCCAGTCTGGGCATTAAAAAAAATGGCCAACATACAGAATAAGGGTATAATCTTAAAAGCTGCAAGAGAAAAATGGCTGGTCAAATTTAGAAATAAATGAAGCCAGATTTCAACTGATTTGTTATCCCAGAACCTGAAGGCCAGAGGGCTTAGTAATATATACCAAGCTATGAATTAAAATGGGTGCCAACCAAGAGCACTATTTCCCAGCAAAACTAACTTCAGATTTGAAGAGAAAATAAAAACTTTCCATGATTAATAAAAGTAAAAAGAATTTGTAACTAGAAAGCCTGGACTACAAAACATACTCAATAAAGTATTTCAAGAAGAAGAAATAAAAATGAAAACCAGCATAGGAAGGAATTACACCAGAATAATAATCAATTAAAGGAAAATCAAGTTCAATTTAAACACTAGAAAGAAATCAAAATGGCAGGAAATAAAAAAAATCATTTCTCAATAGTAACACTGAATATAAACAGTCTAAACTATTCAAACAAAAGAAATCAATTGGCAGATCAGATTAAAAAACATGACCTAACAATATGCTGTTTGTTAGAAATTCACCTCAAAAACAAAGACAACAGCAAACTGAAGGTGAAAGGTGAGAAAATACAGATCATTCATGTGGATCTCTTAAACAAGCAGGGATAACTATTCTCATAACAAGTAGATTTTGAGCCAAAATTAATCACAAGTGACAAAGAAGATCATTTCATACCACTTAAGGGTATCAATAAGACAAAGCAATCATAAATATTTATGCTCCAAATGACAGAGCATTTACATATATCAGATTTTATTGATATCAATAATCTAAGACAACAACACAATTATACTGGGTGAATTTAACATGCTTCTGTCACCATTGGATAGATCATCCAAACAAAAACTAATTAAAGAGTCTATAGAACTGAAAAATACAAATTATAATATGGACTTAACAAATATCTGTAGAATATTGCATCCATCAATAACTGAATATATTTTCTTCTTATCACTACATGGAATATTTTCTAAAATGGGCCATATTTTAGATCACAAATATTGGCAAATACAAAAAGAAAATAGATAATACATTGCATTCTATCAGATTATAATGGAATGAATATGATTAAAAAACAGAAACCACACTAACTCTTAGAGAGTAAATAATACATATTTGAATGATAAATGGATAGCAGAAGAAATAAAACAAAAAAACTATTTAGAAATAAATGAGAATAGTGATACAACATATCAAAATTTCTATGACAGAAGGAAGGCAATTCCTTGAGACCTACCCAAAGCTCCTAATATTACACATTGCAACTCTAGTATATAACTGAGGGATAAACTGCATAATGTTGCTAACTCTGTAACGTGCTTAATGGCACAATGAACAATAATGTACTACCGATGAGAAGAAAATTCATAGCACTGAAATCTTACATTAAAAGAATAAACAGAAACCAAATAAATAATTTTATGTTACACCCCAAGGCCCTAGAGAAAGAACAAACCAACAGCAAATTCAGTAGAAGACAAGAAATAATTAAAATCAGAGCCAAACCAATAAAATTGACACTTAAAAAGCAAGACAAAGGATCAACAAAACAAAAAGTTAGATTTTTGAAAAGATAAACAAAATTCATAAACCCTTAGCCAAACTAACCAAAAGAAAGAGGAAAAATTCTCAAATCATCAAAATACAAATAAAAAAAGTAAATAACACCATAGATACTATTGAAATCCAGAGGATCATTAGAAACAATTTTAAAAATGTAAACTCAATAAGCTAGAAAATCTGAAGATATGGACAAATTTCTAGAGACACATGGCTAACCCAAATTGAACCAGGGGATATAGAAAACTTAACCAGATCAATTTCATGTAATACAATTGAAGCAATAATCAAAATACTTCCATCAAAGAAAAACCCAGGACCAGAAAGAATCTCAGCCAAGTTCTACCACACCTCTACAGAGGAACTAATATCAATCTGCAAATTATTCCATGAAATAGAAAAAGTGGAATTCTTCCAAACTGATTCTATAAAGTTAGTATCATCATGATACCAAAACCAGGCAAAGATATCAAAGAAAGAAAACTTTAAATCAATATCCTTGACGAACACAGATACAAATATTCAAAACAAAATACTGGCAAATTGCATACAAAACAGATTAAAAAGATAGGATACCATGATCAAGAGAGTTTCATTCAATCACTTGATCATGGTATCCTATCTTTTTAATCTGTTTTTGTATGCAAGTTTCCTTCAATATACATATCAATAAATGTAATTCATCACATAAATAGACTTAAAGAGAAAAAAAATCATGTAACTAGCTCATCAATAAAGAAAATGCTTTTGACAAAGTACAGCATCCATTCATATTTAAAACACTAGAAAAACTAGGGATAAAAGGAACTTACCTCAACATTGTAAGGGCTATATTTGACAACCCCAAGGCCAATATTATTCAGAAGAAAGTCAAATTGAAAGCATTTCCTCCAAAAACAGGAACAAGAGAAGGATGCCCATTTTCACTATTTCTTTTTTTTAAAAAAAATACATGACAATAATAGAATGCATTACATTCATTATTACCCATGTACAGCAGAATTTTTCATCACATTTTCACTACTTCTATTCATCATAGTCCTTGAAATTCTAGCCAGAGCAATTAGGCAAGAAAAGGGAAATAAATGGATATAAATAGGAAAAGAAGAGCTCCAACTATCTCTGTTTGCCAATGACATGATCCTATATTAAGACACCCCAAATCCCCCAGTAGAATTCTAGACCTAATAAATAAATGCAATAAAGTAGCAGGATACAAAATCCACAGCCATAAATCAATTGCATCCTGTGGTCCAATGATGAATCTGCTAAAAAATAAATTAGAAAAACTATCCTATTCACAATAGCATGAAAAAATTACATACTTAGGAACCAATCAAACAAATGAGGGAAGGACTTCTATAATGAAAACTATAGAACACTAAAAAAGAAATTGAAGAAGATTTTAGATGATGGAAAGATCTCCCATGTTCTTGGATAGACAATTAATATTGTCAAAATGGTCATACTATCAAATGCACTATGCAGATTCAATGAAATTCCCATCAAAACTCCAATGACATTCTTCATAGAAATAGGGCAGTTAAGAAATTCATTTGAATAAACAAGAGACACAGAAAAGTCAAAGCAGTCCTTATCAAGGAAAGCAAAGCAGAAGGCATGAAAATAACAGATCCTCAAATATACTACAGAGCTATAAAAACAAAAATGGCATAGTACTGGCACCCAAACAGACATGATGATCCATGGAATAGAATAGAAAACATAGAGACAAATACACATGAATATAGTTATCTCCTACTGGACAAAGGAGCCACAAACATACACTGGAGAAAAGATAGCCTTTTAATACATGGTGCTTGAAAACTGGAAATCCATCTGTTGTTGAATGAAATTAAACCCCTATCTCTCACCCTGCACAAAAATCAATTCAAAGGGTTTCAAAAACCTGGAAGTTATTCCATAAACCTTGCACATACTAGAAGAAAATGTAGGTCCCACAATACAACGTATCAGCTCAGGCACTGACTTCCTTAACAAGATTCCTAAAGTACAAGAAGTAAAATAAAAAATCAATAAATGGGATGACATCAAATTAAAAAGCTTCTTCACATTAAAATGAAGAGCATGAACAAAGCTAACAGAAAGGGAGAAAAGCTTTGCCACCTGCTTCTCAGAGAGGGCATTAATGTCCAGGATATACAAAGGTGTTGAGAAAAATCAACACCAAAATAAATAACACAATCAATAAATGGGCAAAGGAACTAAACAGAGGCTTCTCAAAAGAAGAAATACAAAAGGTCAACAAGTATATGGAAAAGTGTTCAACATCTATAGCAATCAGGAAAATGCAAACCAGAACTACACTGAGATCCCATGTCACTCCAGTCAGAATGGCAATAATTAAGAATATAAGTAACTGTAAATGTAGGTGAGGATGTGCGGAAAAGGGTATTCTCATATATTTCTTTGTGGAACTGCAAATTGGTACAACCACCCTAGCAAGTAATATGGAGATTCCTCAAAAACTAGGAATGGAACCACCATATGACCTAGCTATCCTCAGCTTGAATCCATAGAATTTATAATCAGCATACTACAGAGACACAGTCACATTAATGTTTATAGAAGTAAAAATCACAATAGTGAATCTGCAGAGCCTACCTAGGTGGCCTTCAACAGATGAGTGCAAAAAGAAAATGTGATATATTTACATGATGGAGTATTACTCAGCCATAAATAAAAATGATTTTATGGCATTTCTTGGCAAATGAATGGATCTGGAGACTATCAAGCTAAGTGAAATAAGCCAGTCCCCCAAATCCAAAGGTCAAATATTTTCTGATATGTGGAAGCTAATCCAAAACATGGGGATGGGGAAAGTATAACTTTTAAAAAATAGAAGAAATATCAGTGGAGTAGACAAAGGGGAATGGAAGGAAGGGAGGAGGAGGAATGGGATCAGGAAGGACAATGGAATAAATTTGACCAAACATTTCTATGTACATTTACGAACACACCACAGTGAATCTCACCATCATGTCCATCCACAAGTCACTAATGAATAAATAAATGAATGAATGAACTATAAGTAAGTAGCAGAAAAGATCAGTAGAGTTCAAAGAAGGGAACATGGAGAAGGAGAAAGGGATAGGAAGAGGACTAACCTAGAACAAATTAAATTCCATGCTTTTATAATTAAGTCCAAATGCATCATATTGTCAACTATAACTAAAAAGTACCAATAAAAAATATCTCAACACAAATGAAAATGAAAATGAAAACTAAACATGACCACACCATGGGATGCAGCACAAGTAGTACTAAGAGGGGAATTTAACAATAAAAATCTATATTTTAAAAAAAATGATATCAACTAAGTGATCTAACTTTACAACTCAAGGAATCAGAAAAAAAGAGGAACAAGATAAATCTAACACTAGAGGAAGGCAATAACAACAATCAGAACAGAAAGAAATAAATTATAGAACATAAAAAAAAATTGAAAAAAGCAACCTAAGTGTTGGCTCTTTAAAAAAATAGAATTTAGAAAACCTTAGCTACATTAACAAAGAAGGAAATAGTAATGAAAGGGAGACTTTTTAAAAGAGATGTCACATAAACAAAAAAGATCATAATGGATTTTTACACACAATTATGTGCCAACACATTAGATGATCTAAAGGAAATTGTCAAGTCTCAAGAAACATAAAACCTACAAAAACTGAATCATGAAGAAATAGGAAATCCAAATCAATCTATTACACATAAAGTGATTTCTTCTTACTTGAACAAACTTGCAACAAAGACCAGCCCAGGACTGGAAGATTTCACAACTGAATTCTACAAAATACTCGAAGAATTAATATCATTCCTTTTTAAAAATTTCCAAAAGATAGATATAGAGGGATCTATGATGAGCACAGATGGAAAAGTCCTCAATGAAGTTCTAGTAAACTATATTAATTTAGTATGAACCAACAATTATTTTGTTCTTTTTGTTCTAGAAGCATTAGTATCCTTCTCTCCACATTTTCCCTGGTACATACATACCAATGTGAATTAGCACGATATTCGAGGCTCTTTTGTTTTATGAACTGTCATGCTCCTGAGAAACCTTTACAACTTTTATTAGTCTGAGCATAACAGCTGATGGGAATAAAGCTGGGTTGGTAATGTATGGCTCAAAAGCCTGCCAGTTCTTTTTCTATTGTTTACAACAAAGAATGATCTTTATATTTTTAAACATGTAAACCAAAAAAGATCATAATGGACTATTCGATGATCTAAAGAAAAACTCAAGACGATATTTTTGTGACACATGAAAACTATATGAAATTCAAGTTTCAAGATTCATAAAATTTTGTTGCAACATAGTTGGCTTGCATTACAACGGTAAAATCTAGTAGTCACCAACCCAGAACCTGCACCAGAAGCCTCAGGCCCAGGCAAGCCCAGGTAGGCCCAGCACCGGTCCCACATAAACAAACAGGGGTTTCCATCCTCATATCAGATAAAGTGGACTTCAAATCAAAGTCAGTCAGAAGGGATAAAGAAAGACATTTCATACTGCTTAAAGGAATCATACATCAATAAGACATAACAATCGTAAATATTTATACTCCAAACAATGGAGCATCTTTGTATATCAAATAAAACCTTCTAAATTTCAAGAATTAAATAGACCTCAACACAATACTGAGTGACTTTAACACACCTCTCTCACTGCTAGTTTCATCTTCTAAACAAAAACTAAATTGAAGCAAAGTGTGAAAGATGATATATCAAGAACTATGTAATGTTTTGAACAACCAACAATAAAAAAAAATTAAAAAATTAAAAAAAAAACCCTATAGATCTCAATAATAACTCAATAATTTAGACTTAACCAACATATATATAAAGTATTCCATTAATCAAATAGTGAATACACTTTTTTCTCAGCAGCACATGAATCCTTCTCTAAAATAGACCTTATGTTCTGCCACAAAGCAAGTCTAAGAAAACACACACACACACACACACACACAAATAGAGATAGTACTCTGCATTGTATCTGACCATAATGGAATGAAATTAAAAATCAATGATAAGATAAAAAATAGAAGCAAGTCCAATACTCCAAGACTAAATAAGACACTACTGAATGATCCATGAATAATAGAAGACATCAAGGAGGACATAAGAAAAATTCTTATAGGTAAATGAGGACTCAGATACAACATATCAAAATATCTGGGACACTATGAAGGCAGTGCTAAGAGGAAAGTTCATAGCATTAAGTTCTTTCATTAAAAGAAGAAAAAGTCAACAAATAAATGACTTGATATTGCATCTCAAAGCCCTAGGAAAAAAAGAACAAATCAACACCAAAAGCAGTAGAAGACAGGAAATAATTAAAATCAGAGCTGAAATCAATGAAATTGAAACAAATGGAACAATTGAAAAAGAATGGCAAAACAAAAAGCTAATTCTTTGAAAAAATAATTAGAATTGAAAAACCCATTGCTATCCTAGTGAAAAGAAGACAGAAAACACAAATAACTAAAATTCTTGATGAAAAAGGAAAGATCACGACAGACACTACAGAAATACAAAAGGTAATTAGAAACTATTTTGAAAATTGATACTCCAGTAAAATAGAAAATCCCAAAGACACCAACAAATTTCTAGAGGCATATGATCTGCCCAAACTGAATCAGGAGGACATACACAATTTAAACAGATCAATTCAAGAAAGGAAATAAAAGATGCCATCAAAAGCCTACCAACCAAGAAAGGCCTGGGGCCAGATGGTTTCTCAGCTGAGTTCTACAAGATCATCAGAGAATAATTAATACCAATAACCAATACTCCTCAAATTATTTCATGAAGTGGAAAAGGAGAGAACTCTTACAAACCCATTCTACAAAGCTAGTATCACCCTAATACCAACACCAGATGAAGATTCATAAAGGAAAAAAAAAAAAACTTCAGACCAATATCTCTGATAACACGTAAATGCAAAAATTGTCAATAAAATTCTGGAAAATCACATACAAAAACATATTGAAAAGTTAGTACACCATGATGAAGTGGGATTCATGCCAGAAATGCAAGGTTGGTTCAACATGTGGAAATCAATAAACATAATTCACCACACCCATAGACTCAAAAATAAGAATCATATGATTATATCAATAGATGCAGAGAAAGCATTTGACAAAATACAGCATCCTTTCATGTTCAAAACACTAGAAAAACTGGGATAGCAGGAACATACCTCAACATTGTAAATGCTATATATACTAAACCCAAGGCCAATCTGATTCTAAATGGAGAAAAATTGAAAGCATTTCCTCTAAACACTGGAACAAGATAGAAATGCCCTCTTTCACCACTTCTATTTAACATAGTCCTTGAAACTCTAGCCAGAGCAATTAGAAAGACAAAAGAAATTAGAGGGATATGAATAGGAAAAGAAAAACTCAAACTATCATTGTATGCTGATGACATGATTCTACATTTAGAGGATCCAAAAAAAGTCCACCAGAAAACTTTTAGAAGTAGTAAATAAATTCAACAAAGTAGCAGGATTTAAAATCAATACCCATATATCAAATCCATTTCTATACATCACTGATGAATCCTCTGAATGAGAAATTAGGAAAACTACCCCATTCACAATATCCTAAAAAATAAAACAAAATAAAATACTTGGGAATCAATTTGACAAAGAGGTGAAAGACCTTTACAAGGAAAACTACATAACACTAAAGAAAGAAATTGAAAAAAAGACCTTAGAAGATGTAAAGATCTCCCATGCTCTTGGATAGGCAGAATTAATGTTGTCAAACTGGCCATACTACCAAAAGCACTATACACATTCAATATGATACCCATTAAAATCCCAACATTATACAGCATAGAAATAGAAAAAAGCAATCATGAAATTCATTTGGAAAAATAAGAGACCCAGAATAAGCAATACAATCCTTAGCAAGAAGAGTGAAGCAGATGGCATCATTATACCAGTTGTTAAACTATACTACAGAGCAATAATAACAAAAGTGGCATGGTATTGGCACCAAAACAGACATGTAGACCAATGCTACAGAATAGAAGACACAAAGACAAACCCACATAAATACAGTTATCTCATACTAGACAAAGGCATATATATATATATATATATATATATATATATATATATANNATTTTATATATATATATTACAAATATATATATATATATATATATATATATATATATATATATTATATATATATAATACAAATGTGATAATCACAGGATATTTATTCAAGAGAAATGAGAAAGCTCACCTTACCAGACATATAAGGATAATTTATTTCAAATGTTTAAAAAATTGATATTCTTCAACTCCATCCATTTACCTGAAAATGTCATAATTTTATTGATGAATAATATTCCAATCTCTTTTATTGATGAAAAATATTCCAAGTTATTTCAGATGTTCAAAAAATTGTAGAGAAATTTTAGGCTTCTTTGTTCATGCAATGTTACATCTCAAATTTTAGGATTCAGTCCTTCCCAATTAATCTCCTACCATAAAATGACAGATTTAGTGCAGCTGTACACCACCTTCCATTTATAATTTTGCAAGAATTAATGAACAGATAGATGGTGGAATGAGATGGACATCATTACCCTAGGTACATGGATGATTGCACATATGGTGCAAAGCTACATCATGTACAACCAGAAAAATGAAAGTTGTGCTGCAACTGTGTACGATGAATCAAAATGCATTGTGCTGTCATATTTACTTAATTAAAATAAATAAATTAGTAAAAAATATTTAATAAACAACACATTTAGGGGCACAATTCTTAGTTATATGTGTCTAGTGGTTACAAAACAAAAGCAATTATTTTAAGGACACACAGGATCCAAAGAGAAAGAATTTAATAAAAGAAACTGATTAATCAAATGTATGAAATATGATATGTCAAGAGCTTTGTAATGTTTTGAACAACTAATAATAAAAAAACTTTAAAAAAAGAAACTGATTAACAGTTAACCAATCGTTGACAAAGCAAGACAGGTTGAGGAGGCAACTCTGAGATCAGAAAAGCAGAATGTTGCTTCTAAGACAAGAAGAGAGATTAAAGTATGAGGGAGGAATTATGATTAGAAACACAAACAAGTGCTGGTCAGGAGGACCTAAACCCACAGATGAAGGAGCTGCTTCAAAGGGCATGGGGCAATATTTCTGAAACATCACTCCAAACAGGGACAGGATAAAATTATACCACAAGTTTTCCCCTCTACTCTCCAATTACCCATACTTGATAAACATACACAAAAGCCAAGCATAGGAAATCTAGTTCTCTGTGAGACAAGCCAGAACAGGGGCTCCTGAGAACACTTAGGTGAGTGATCGACTCAAAATATAAATACTAAGGAACACAAAATAAAACAATCAAAAATAAATATGAGAAAAGAAAGTAGATGATGAATCAAAATGATCTAATACATAATTAAAAATTCTAAAAAGAAAATAGAAACAAAAAAATTAACAAAAAATATAGTATAATTTCTCAGGTCAGAAATTAATTAATTTCCACATAGAAAGGGCTTCAATATAACCAGAACACTGGATGACTTAAGATACCATGTAAGGATAAAAATCTCTTGGATATCTCTACAAAGAAAACAAGTAAGGCACATACTAGTGAATGAGAATAAAAATTCCCTGTAATTTCTGAAGAGAGGTAAAAGACAACAGAGAGGACTTCAAAAGTTCAAGCCATATGTTTTAAAAATTTGAAATTCAGCAAGCTTTTAAAAATATTTATTACAGCCAGGCATGATGGAAAATGCCTGTAATCCCAATGACTCGGGAAGCTGAGGCAGGAGTATCATGAGTTCAAACTCAGCCTCAGCAATTTAGCAAGGACATAAGCAATTCAGCAAGACCCTGTCTCTAATAAAATATAAATAAGGGCTGGGGATGTGACTCCATGGTTAAGCACCCCCGGGGTTCAATCCCTGGTACCTATATATACTTTACATTTTCTCTCATGCAGTTCTTATGCAGTTTGCATCCCATAACTGTTTCTCAGTAAATATATGTTGATTACATACAAATGTATTCTATCAAGATGAGTGAGCAAACCACAAAAGAGGAAGACACAAAAGAGACAAGACTAAATATTCTCAAAACATAGCTGTGTAGACTGTCTAATAGAAACTTGTAAAAAAGGAAAGTTCTCCAGAATGTCCCCAGAGTAGAAAAGAGGATGTGAAACAGCTGAACTTCCTTACACTGAGAATAAAAAACTGCTTATGCTGAGGACAGACACCACGGAAATTCAGGCAGACAAGTTCTCTGGCTAAAAAAAAAAAAAGTTTGCATGTATGTGTGTGTGTGTGTGTGTGTGTGTGTGTATGTGTATGTATATATATATATATATATATCTTGACTTTTGCCCTTTTTTGCCTCCTGTCTTTTATAAAAACTTTCCCACTCTCCTGAGCTGGCCTTTCCTGCTCCCAAGAGGACATCTGAGACAGAAATTTCTCCTCTATCTTCCTCAAATCAGGCTGTGAATAGACTTATTTTTCTGCCACCTGCCTCAGAAATTTTCATGAGGTGATGAGCAGTAAAGCCAATTTCTGTAGGAACAGAAATTCTGAAACATGTAGAAAAGTAGAGACAATTTGTAATTTTATTACAGAATTTTGACAAAATCAATATGATACAATTATTAAATTCTGCAAAAACCAAACATTACAGGTAATTTGACCTTAGTTCATTATTTGGCTCAGGAGAGAACAGAATAATTCCAATACATTATGAAGTTACAGAGGAAGAATGGAAGAGGCAGAATGCAGATGTGATTAGCTAGTAGCATGAACTTCAATGAGAGGAAGTTGACAGATAATCCTAGATTTGTATACTCAAGAAAATTTATGGGCATATTCTTTAAAAATATGGTATAACAAACTATTCCTACAGATGTAAATAAGGAGGATCTTTACAGACACAAAATACACACCGTAGAACTAACATAAAATTTTTTAAAACTGTGAAACTAATCAAGAGCTATGGGTGTTAGAATTGGATTTCCATTGTTATGCATAGTAAGTGGGAAGAGGCATGATCAGAGGGGTCTTTTCCAGTACTACTAATGTCTTATTTTGTGATCTTTGTGATGCATATACCTATGTATTGATTTTTTAAATTAATTATGACTTACATAATTTTCTTTATATATTGTACTTTATAAAGAAATTTTTAAGCTGGGTGCAGGGGCTCACACCTGCAATCCCAGGGGCTCAGGAGGCTGAGGCAGGAAGATCAAAAATTCAAAGCCAGCCTCAGCAACTTAGTGAGACCCTAAGCAACAGCGAGACACTGTGTCTAAATAAAAATATTTAAACAGGGCTGGGGATGTGGCTCAGTGGTTAAGTGCCCCTGGGTTCAATCCCTTAAAACAAAATGAACAAGGAGTACAACAGCAAGAAACTTTTTAAGAATTGAAGAAGAGCATTTGAGGGATGTAGATTATTAATGTGACTGATCTATCAAGTTTTTTCAGTATTAATATTGTAATACAGTCTGTATTAGTAATTTGTGTAAATATTGCATTTATAAGAATATATGCATTACTTGATAATTATAAAAAGTTCAAGAGATAAAGTTTTACTCTAGGGTTGCATGCTTCAACATGCATATATAGTTTAAGAAATTATTGCAAATAGTGCTAAGATGTCATATAAAAGAAGTAAAAATAGAAAAATATCTATATTTGTAAAAATAGCATAAAGTATATATAAAAAGGTAATCATCAAGTCATGATTTTTTCAATTTCTTGATCTTGAAGGAAGCATACAGGAGTCTTCACATTTGCTCTAAGTATTTACTTAAAAATCTGAAGCAGTTTTCATGAATATTATGACCAGTTGGTGAATGGGTATACTATTTGTCTTATACTTCTTCTGCTTGAAACTTATAAACATTTTTTTAATATTCTAATATTTTGTTCTGACAAAACAACAAAAAATATACAAAAACAGAAAAAGAAAGTTGTTGTAAACCAACTACTTTCATTAATATTCATAAAATGTAGTCTAAGGCTTAAAAGTAGTAATATATAAAGAAGGATAAAATTTACATACCATAGCAACACCTGCATCATAATTTTTATTGCATATTGTTCCAGGAAATGTTGCTCCCATATATTTAGGATGTTTCCTGTAACTACACCATTATAGTATTGCCTTTTTATTAAGTTTGCTATTCAGAACATTATAATCTTATATATTAAGTTAAATGTCTCATAAAATTTGGAAAATGACTTTGTAAACATACCAAGTTCCAATCTGGATAATACCCAATACATTATACAAAATGCTCAAATTATTGAAAACTATCTCATTTAAATACCAACTTTCCTCACCTAAATCCTAGACTTGATGTATTTTATTATCTCAAATTCAACTTACTTACATTTTTTATACATTTACTGTTTTGATCTCTAAATGTTAAAAAGAAGATAATTTTTAACTTGAGGAAGAAACAAACTTACCTCTCCTAAAGAGAAGCTTTTATTTAAAATTAAATCATTATACATTTCACACACACACACACACACACACACACACCCCAAATCCATTAGTTTGTTTTGGTTTGGGGGATTTTTGATACTGGGGGTTGAACACAGGGTTACTTGACCACTGAGATACACCCCCTAGTCCTTTATTTATTTATGTATTTTTAAATGTTAAGACAGGGTTTCTCTACGTTGTCCAAGCTGCCCATGAACTTGTGATCCTCCCGCATCTGCATCAGCCTCTTGAGTCTCTGGGATTATACATATACCCCACATACCAGGTCCCACAAATCCTTGTTAGTCGAAAACTAGACATGAAATACATTAACATAAATGAAGTCACCAAGATGGGTAATTTAACTGAACAGTGTCCTTTTTACATCCTTAATAAATTACAAATAATGGTGATATCATAAAAGTTCATGAAATGCAGATTATTTTCATATTAATTTTACTTTAAAATATACTGATAGAAAATTGACTGCTATTACTTTTATTTTAATGATATTTCCAACTACATCATCACCTCCCTGGCAAAAGTTATATACATATACATATGTGTGTGTGTGTTTACCCACACACACACACACAGACACACATATGTGTATATATATGTGTTAAAACACATATATATATATATACATGCACAAACACACATATATATGTGCTTATATATAACACACATATATAAACATTTTTAAAAGCTTTTACAGAAAATTGAATAACACAATATATTTACCAATTTATTAATTTAATGAAATTATTATGCATGTCTTTAATAATGTAGAACATTGTGCTTACATAAGTAAATGAGCTATGTCATGGGGCTGTAGGATAAGATAGTTCCGTTTCCATGCTAAAAATCTTTGTAATACGTCATCAGCATCCCCACTGGTAGAAATTTGGTTTTTATGTGACCACAATTCCAAGGAAGACAGCATAATAGTCAATTTGAACTGGGTAAACATCTAAAAATAAGATTCAGGATATATTTTTCAAGCACATAATCATTACATTAAAAGAGTGCATAAAATATAAAAAGTTTATTTGAGTATTTTGTGTATTAAGTTAATAATAGGTATTCAAGTCATTAATTGGCCAGAATAAAATGAAAAGTAGTTTCAATTATTTTTTTCATAAAATTGGAAATAATGAAAAGTTTAAAACTTACAGTGTTGACAAGCCCAATAATCTGGACAATTTTCTGTGTTACAGCCATTATTTCAGATCCCATATAATCATACTGAAAAACAAGTTTCAGTTTTTAAGATTTTTAAAAAATACAAAGATAGCAATTTTTTAGTTGGTGAACCTATCTTGATGATACCAGGCAGGAAAACAATTGTTTGTTTCACACATTTTAAAACATGCTACCAGAAAGATAATAAGTTTATAATTATATAAAACAACAAAAAAAGCATACATGGGCATTTAAAATGGATTCCTGTTTGATATGGTAGTGACACTTCATGACCAATGTAAATCCATATCAAGTACAACCACAATAATGATCCTAATTGGAACAAGGTATACTTATTCTACATATGTGTTTTCTGCAAACATGGAAAAATAATTTAAAAAGATACTCTCAAGTGGTTAAAAAAATACTAAAACAATTCTGCAGACTTCTCCCTACCATAAAGGAAGTTCTTGAGTCAGGCATTTTCTATGAAACAGAGGGAATCAAAGTATGCCTCACTACATGCTTGGGAAATTAAGAAGAGTAAATAAACAAAGAAACAGAAATATTAATTGAAATTCAAAAACCTATCTATAGCAAGAAAGACAGAAGTCACCAAGATGTGTAATGAACGAGTCAATAAGGTTTACAGAGAACAAAGAGAAGAAAATACAAAAGGACACTTGGAAGATAGTGCCCTTTATTTTTTGCAAATTCTGGAGAAGATAAAGTTTCATATCTGGGGCTTAATGAATAACCTTCATCATTTCATTTTTTCATCAAAATATTTAATACCTCTGTCAAAATCACCTATCTTACAAGTTGAAAACAAGGATTTCTACCAAAGTATAGGTGTATATATTCCTGGATGTTGATTCACCATTAGAATAGTTAATGAACTAGGTCTACTTCTTACAGAGGTTGATAAAAACAGTAATGTTAAATTAACCATGTATTTCCATTGCTGACTTTAAAATTAAATATACTCTAGGTAAAATATTTTCTCTGTTATACAAAAGATATTGCATCTGGTAGATGGTAGATAGATGAAAAACATACAAATGAGAAAAATACTAATTTGTGAAAATCTGTAAATACTTAACCTTCTCAAATAGTAGATAAATAGTTTTCTACATTAGATGTCATAACAACTCAAGTGGTATTGTGAGGTCCAAAAGTTCGTAACTGTTTGTCAATATGTAAGAGAAACACAACAGTGCTCAATCAGTAGAAAATGTTACCTATCATCAAAATATGTTGAGCAAAATTGAGACAATTAAAAGAAGAAATTCAGTGAGATCAAACTCTCATCATTTTGTAATGACAGCAGTTGTCCTTTAGACTTCTAGGCCTGAATCACACAACTTTAACAAGCTGATAAAACCTAGCTGTTTCTCTAAATATCTTTTCCATAAAATTTTTTCTCAACAAGTACTACATATCTACCTATTCTATAGTTTTATTTGATATACATTTCCATGGATGTACACAATGTTTCATAGTGTAATTCTCTTGTTCCATATATGTACCTTCCATTAACAGGTGCACTCTTCATCTGCGGATATAGTTTAGTGGTAGAGCATTTGCATGGTGGACACAACATTCTGGGTTCATCCCCAGCATCACACACACACACACACACACACACACACACACACACAAATAAAAGAAGGAAACGAGGTGCAAGCCAGTAATCCCAACTACTTGGGAGGCTGAAGAAGGAGAACTACAAGTTCAAGGCCAGCCTAGGCAATTCAGTGAGACCCTGTCCCAAAGTAAAAAGGGCTGCGGGGTGCAGCTCAGGGTAGTTTTCCCTTGGGTTCAATCCCTAGTACCAGGCCTGGGCTGCACACACACACACACACACACACACACAAAGAAAGAAAAAAAGTGAGTTCTTTAAGGCAGAATTTCTAATGACTGTGTGCTTACCAAATAGTTGACAAAAACCATGTGTGCTCAAAGAAAACAATATGGCCAGAAAGGCTAGAGTAGGTGAACAGAAGGGAAAAATTGTTACAAGTGAGGTCAAAAAGATACAGCCTGAGCTGGGGTTAGGAGAGGCAGGTGTGTAGGGCACTCTAGGATAGTTTGAGCTTTTACTCATAATGGGATGTAAAGACCACAAGTTGTTTATCTAACATTCATAACGTAAAGTGACTTTATTTGGAGATACTGAAAAAATCCATGATATCTTTAAAATTATCATTAAATTTTAATTCAGAGGAAGGAAGGAAGGGTGAGGAAAAAGAAAGCAAAAGAAAAGAAGGAAAACATGACTTACCAAAGCTTTTTCCACTACGATGTGCATTTCTAAATATTGGGGTAATAGTTTTGAAATAAATTTTTCCTGAAAAAACAACAACAAACAAATGCATTATCAAATGTGGTATGTATCAAATTTGTTAACAGCAAAAGGTGGGATATAAAGAGGACACAAATTTTAGACATAAAAATTAATAGTGAAGTATAAAATTTCACTTCAAAATATTCCAGGCATAAAATATTTACATTAATCCTGCTAGAGTAATGTAGAGTATTCTTTTAGGGACTGCATGAAAAAGAGAGTTTGTGAAGACACCAGTTCTTTGTCTTCATCTGAAGACCTGTCTACACTGCCAGGTCACACTTGAGAATTCTTCATTGACTATCCTCCTAAAGACTATGGTAACATCAACTATGGCTCACTGAGAATCTTTCATTTATTCAGTAGGAAAGTATAGGAAATTATTTCTTCTACAATCTTCCAACACTTGAGAACGTATGGTCTACACAGAAATTCAGGTGAATAATGTGGTTTGCCTATTAATCATCTGGGTACATAGAAAAGAACACAGTGCAAAATGTCAGAAATTATTCAATCATTGCAGAACATAGGCCAAGTGTGGCTCACTTGATAGGATGTGTCCTCCCCATCCACCCCCCTTTCTCCTACCATCTCCATATATATATATATATTCCCCCTCCCTCAATACTTGGGATTGTACCCAGGGCACTCTAGCACTAAGTCACATCCCCCAAGTCCTTTTTATTGTTTATATTTTGATACCGTGTCTTGCTAAATTGCTGAGGTTGGCCTCAAAATTGTGAACTTCCTGCCTCAGCCTCCCAGGTCAGTGGGATTGTGAGTGTACCACACTGTGCTTGACCATGACGCAATATTCTTGATGGTTTCAAGACAGTCATCTCTATATCATCCATTTATACACATGTTAGCACTTCACATTTTTCTCCTTTTCTAATGTAATCATTTAATGCTATAAAAATTTCTTCTTACTACTGTTTTGTGCCACACAATTTTTGAGCTCTTTTATTTTTTGCTTATTTCAGTACATATTTTTACTTTCTTTCAAAACTTCCTTTTTGACCAACCTATTACTTATAAGGGTTTTGTTTTGCATGAAATATCTTTCATGTCCTTTTCTCTTTAACCTGCCTATTTCTTACATTTAAGAAAATTTGTCATTACTTTTATATTATATTGTAAATACCTTTATATTATATTATAAATAGTCATTACTTTTACATAAACTTTGCCAATCTTAGCTTTTACATTGGTGTATTTAGACCATTCATACTTAAAGTTATTTTTGATGTTGGGGCTTAATTAGCTTACCCTGTTACTATTTATTTGCTCAGTCTTTTTTTTTTCACTGTTTTAGTATTCTCTTTTTTTTGCTACTGTGGGTTAGTTTAAAATGTTGATAACTGATTTTTATTTATCTATAGTTGTTTTTAAGAATATGTTTGTGTATGGACTTTTCTCAGGGAGACGGCTGTAGTGATTGGATCATGTAATATGATATTTCTACTGGAATTGACAGTTTATTAGTTTGAGTAAAATATAGAAAACTTACTCCTCCTCTTTGAGATATTTTACCTTCTCTTTATAATGTAGGTGTCTTAAATATATCTGCTAGGTACTCTGAAAACACATCAAACAATGCTATCATTTTTACTTCAAGCATCTTTATAACTTCTAATTATTTTCTAACATTTTCTATTTTCTGTTTCTCTGCCAAGACTTGTGTGTGTGTGTGTGTGTGTGTATGTGTGCGTTGTGTTGCTAAGGATGGAACCCGGGGACTATTGCATGTTATGCAAATACGCTACCACTGAGGTACACTCCCAGCCCCATATTTTTAACCATTTCAAAGTATGTTCATAATTTCTTGTTTGAACTTTCTGTCAACACCTGTCAGATATTCCAAATTTTACATCATTCCATTCTTGGCATTTGCTGATTATCTTCTCTCATTCAAGTAAAATTTTTCTCAATTTATGGTATAAAAATATTTTTCTATTGTTTCCTGGGTGCAGTTAGTATATAATGAGTCTCTGGACTTATTTAAATGGCTTGGCATAACTTCTCTGATGCTGCATGGGTGAAGACAGCATTTGCTGCCTCATTACTGCCGCTAACTCAGCCTCCATGGATGCCCTAAGCCTCCATGGATACCACCTAGCTAGAAGGGGGCTTATGACTATTTCTACTACACATGTGGCCTTCAATAATACTTCTTGGGAGTGAGGCTTGTTACCAACTGAGGTACACTCCCAGTCCTTTTCTAATGTAAGCATTTAATGCTATAAGAGGTGGCAGAAACCAGTGGTTCTTACTTAGCTCTCTGACATACCTCAGAGTAGGGAATGGAAGTCTATGCTCCCTATACAGTTTCCAGTGACACCACAGAGAAAGGGGCTCTACTACCATCAAGAAGCAGAATCAAAGTACAGCACTGTGCCTAACCTGCTGTGATATTATTTGTGTATACACAAGTAGACATCTTTGCCTGAAGGTGAGAATGAAAGTTTCCCCACTTGGCCATTACTGAAAGAAATGAAGTGGAGAGAGGCACAATTTTTTTTTTCAGCATTCTATGGAGTAGGATGGTTTTTCTTTGGAAGCTTTGCTTTTGCCATGTTGAAATTTTTCTGGTACTTTTAACAAAGAGCAAATTTTTCTTCGTAATTTTTGTTTGCATTTACCTACATTTGCAAGCTGTGGGCTTCTCCCGCATTCAAGGTAAGAGGGAAAAAAAAGTAAAAACAAAAGCAGAGAGCTCACCACTGTCATACTGTTTCTTGTGTATAGAGGTGCCCAGCTTGTCTGCTTCCTAGTATTCAGCTTTAGAGTTCTTAGGTTTGTATGGCATAATAATGTCTAGGATTTTTAAGGTATAGGGAAAATTAGAGATAGTGTATCTATCTTGTCAATATCCGTAGTCCTTAAAGATTTTAGATTATTTAATGACAAGTCTTAATGATTATTGAAATTAATTTTGAATTTTAAGTATCTGATAATACTGACATAAAACTGATATTCATTAACTGTCGTTTTCTTTCTCAGCTAACAGTCATAATGCATTTGGAACTGTACCTTCAGTTGTTTTCCACTCAAGACTGAATTGAACAATGAGTAAAGTGTTTGAAATATAATTGATATACATAAGAAGTCTTGACTAAATTAGTGATATGAAAAAGAATCTTCTAGTATTCTATAAATTCTAGAATAATTTTTAGGCAAAGTATTCAAAAAATTCTAACATTAAGTATATGCATATGCTACTTTAGCATAGTTTTGCTTTGTGACCTTCACATTGTCAAGTAGAACATTCTGGCTTCCATGATGGAGAGTTAAGTGCTGACACACACATACAAGTTGCACAGCTATCATCAAATTTCTTGAGAAACAGAATTATACTAGGCATTTTGCTTTCATTTTGATTTTAAGCTCACTAATGCAAAAAAAAAAATATTCCTTTTAGATTTTTAATTTCAGATCAGGGATATAAAAAAACTGGAAAAAGCATTGCTTTCACATATACAACAGAGCAAAACCTGGAGAAACTACATTTTAGAGATTTTTTTCAATACCTGGAATTTAACCCGGGTTCTCTACTACTAAGCTATATCCCTAGTCCTCTTATTTTGGTTTTTATTTGTTTGTTTAATTGTTGTTGAGGCTGGCCTTGAACTTATGATCTTCTTGCCTCAGGCTCTCTAGTAGCTGAAATTACAGGGCCAGCCATATTAGTGATTTTTATTCAATCTTTTAAGAGCTGAAATTGCAGTTTAAGATATTAACCTAATGTGAAGAGAGAAATGCCCCTGCAGAGTGTAACAGGAATCAGACATTTACATACCTGCTGCTGAGGACACCAAGTGCCATGTAAGTTGATAAATATATCAGGTAGAATTTGGGACTGAATTTCTAAAGTTCAAGCTTCTACAAACCTAAAAGTCTATGAACTATGAAGATAGTTGGTTTCTTAGTTACTTACAGATTTTTTTCCTCTAGGAATTCCATAAGCTACTAACAATAAAGAATGGAAAAAATGAGGGCTTGGGTTGTGGCTCAATGGTAGAGCTAAAGACTTGTGCTGTGAGGCACTGGGTTTGATCCTCGGTAACACATAAAAATAAATAAAGGTATTGTGTCCATCTAGAACTAAAACAATATTTAAAAAAAAAGAATGGAAAAAATGAAAAAGATGTTGTTTTCCTCAGTTTTTTTGCTGCTATGACTAAAGGACCCCATCAGAACAACTGTACAGGAGGAAAAGTTTATTTGAGGGCTCAAGGTCTCAGAGGTTCTAGTCCATAGAAGGCTGGTTCCATTTCTTGGGGCTCAAGACGTGGCCGAACATCATGGTGGAGTGTACAGCAGAGGGAAGCAGCTCACATCATGGTGATCAAGAAGCAGAGAGAGTCCTCTATTTGCCAGATACAAATATATATGTATCCCAAAGCCACGACCTAATTCCCACTTCCTCCAGCCACATCTTACCACTTCAGTTACCACTCAGTTAATACCTGTCAGGTACAGTGCTATACTTTGATTCTGCTTGATGGTAGTAGTGCCCCTTTCTCTGTAGTGTCACTGGAAACCATATAGGGAACATAGACTTCCATTCCCTACTCTGAGGTATGTCAGAAAGCTGAGTAGGAACACTGATTTTTGGCACCTCTTAGTTGGTAACAAGCCTCACTCCCAAGAAGTATTATTGAAGGCCATGTGTAGTAGAAACAGTCATAAGCCCCCTTCTAGCTTGGTGGTATCAATGGAGGCTTAGGGCATTAGTCCTGATAGGGATTAATTCATTGATATGGTTAAGACTCTCACAACCCAATCATTTCTCCTACGAACCTTCTTTCATTGTCTGACATGTGAGCTTTAAGGGGACACCACATCTCAATCATAACAGATGTCATCTGGTGCTGGCTGGAAAGAGAGAACATCAAAATCTATTTCCAAAATCTATTTCCTCCATATACAACAGTTCCCTATAATAGAAAAGGATTAATCACCAGGGGAAAGGGCTAAGATGTTTGTAATCTGAAGATACTGGTGAAACTCATTACTGGGGGTGGAAAAATGTTTTACCTTGGCTGGGAGGGATGGAATACTTTCTAGATCCAGCATTATAGCTGAGAAGAAGAAGGGTAGGGATATTTGTGGATTATATCCCCAAAATCAAAATTCACAGTGCCTGCTTAACACCGAATCTCAATCATAACACAAAACACTGCCTGTGTTCTCTGCCTCATTTCAAACCTGTGTTCTATGCTCAAATATATAAAGGAAAAAAAAAACAGTAAAGATAGCTGAATTCTCTAGAAGACTCAGATTTTGTCTGCAACAAAACAAAACAAAGCCAAGTAGAGAAACCCAAAGACAAGCAAGAAACAGGCATCTCTATAGCAAACTGTTGCTCAATGTAAGCAAGATATCACTAGAGAAATGTGAAGAAACCTGTGGTACAATGGAGAAGCTACAACAACAACAAAGATCAAATATACTCAATCGTCTTACTAGATAACAATACTTTCAAACTAAAGACCTAGGCGAGAAAGAAAGTATACTCATCTCTGGTCCAAAAAAATATTGCTTTCTTATGCAGTATGTCTAAATGTTAAAAGAAAAAAATAAGGATGCTTACAGATAAGCAAGAAAAAGCACAATCTGAAAGATTCAGTAATCATAAAAACCAAACTGATAATTATACAGATGTTGAACCTATCAGAAACGGGATTTAAAACAATTTAAATTAATATTTTAAATGGTCTAGTAGAAAAGCCTATACAACATGCAAGATCAGATACTCAAATTCAATACCAAATACTGTTAGGTAGCAGTTTGTCATGAGTAGTGGGGTCAGGGGTTTAAGAAAATACTTAATACTAAGCCAATTAGTTAATCAACGGCCCTGCCTCAGTGGCACCACAAGGTATAATAAGATAACTATTTAAATACCCTTTCCTGATCTCATAAATCATTTTTCTTACAACAGGAGGAAGATAGATAAATGCATGAGGTAAGAACCAAAGGGGATGGGTATACTCACTCAAAAGGACCTAATTGCTTAAACATCTAAATGAGACCTGCTCAAACATCATAGACCAGAGATTCCCAACTTGGGAAAGGAGAATGATTCTGACCAGAGCTCACTAAGCATAAATTCTATAAAACAAATTCTAGTTATAACCTGTCATCTGGATCAGGATGACCAAGAGTTGCCCTTAGATTATTCACATATGATATTAGTTTTATGATATCACAGTAAGTTATAGTTTTTCTCTCCCTCCTTATGGGTTTCTTTTAAATACCTATGAGCTACAGAACATGTAGTAAAAGTTTGGAAATCCAGAACTGAGAGGTAATACTCACAGTACCCTCTGAAAACTTCCCCTAAAAACCCCAATAAAACTAAAGAACAAAGGATAAAAATCATTGCTCTCCTCTTCAAGATGATCTACCCTGTCCCTTGGGGGTGACTTGTGTGCCTTCTTTCTTAATAAATTTTGCTACAGTTTTACTACGTGGCATGTCTTACTTGAAATCATCTCCTGCAAGGACACAAAAGCCAAGAAAATCATGCAAATCTCTGTTAATAATACTTCCAGCATAACCACCCAATATAGAAAGAGGTTGTCGGTGGCTATCCTCATGTGTCTACAAATGGTACTTTCTCAATAAGAACTTTACATTTTGTTTTTATAAAGAGGTGTTGTTTACCTTACAATTAGAAAGGAACTAGAAAATAAAAGGGGTTCTCTGTGGTTCCTTCTGAATCTTATGTTATTTAAAATTTTCTCAGAAACTTCTAGACAAAACTCCTGAGAATCTGAAAGCAAACAGTGGAAGTTTACCAACAATTACAACTAATATATAACTTACAACAAAGCTTAAAAATGACTCACAAGGAAAATTGAATGGTGTGTTAATGGATATAAACTATAAATCCATGTAAGAACAAAAGATGTGGAATACAAGTTTTGGAGAACACAAACAAATAGAACTACTAAACATCTGTGGAACCCTACACTATACAACTGTATAATACAGAGAAAAACACACCCACTAAAATCACTGTCAGACATGATGAATTTGATTTTCAATTTTCAATTGAAATTCAAAATCAAAAGTCTATCTAGAAAAATTCCAAAATACGTATACTTCTAAATGTTCTATGGGTTAATGGAGGAATTATAAAACACATTATAATAAAACATTATAATTACATGCCACATAGAATTCATGAAATGGTGAAATCAGTTAAAATGTGTAAGGAACTATAAATTCTAACATAAAATCAAGAGAACCGACAATAATTGTTAAACTCAAAATTTTCAGAACTGTATAAATTAACCACTGCTTATAGAATTCTAGAAAGTGGGCTTTCTTTCTTTTTGTTTTTTCCTTCAAGAAATGGATTGATCTTGATAAAAGCAGTAACTTTGTGGGATTTAAGACCCATTACTGAGATAACAGAATAGGAAACTGCACACAATAAAGAACAAAGACAGAGAACAAGTTCAAAAATTTCCAAGGCAAATAATTACAACACATAGCCAAAAAAAAAAAAAAAAGTGGGATAGGAGGGAAAACTGTATTTCCAGAACTACTATTATTTTGACCATCCAGTTTCTGATTTTGGATGGGGTGTATGCAAAGAATCAAACCACTGTGGCCTAGACACAAGAAAAAAATAATCAATGCACCTATCTATGTGGATGGCTAAATGTTGATCTTGAACATATTAGAAAAATATGTTAGCTATTTTAAGTAATTTCAAACAGCAAAAGGAAATCATGTATAAATAACTAATGGAAAGTATTGTAATGATATCTCCTGAGAGAAAATATATCAATTAAAGTATAGAAATGACAAAAAGACATAAATTATGGATTTGAAAAATATGCTAACTGAAATTAAATATTCATTGGAGAGGCACAAGAAAGGATTTGAGCAGACAGAAGAAAGATCAGTGGACTTGGAAACATATCAGTTGAGATGATATGAGGAAGAGAAAGAAAAAAAAAGAATTAAGAAAAATGAACAGAGCTTCAGAAACCTGGGAGACACTATCAATGTATATTACACAAATACATAATGAGAATACCAGAAGGAATCAAGGGAGTTAAAGGGGCAGGAAAATATTTGAAGAATTAATAACCCTAAACTTTCCAAATTTGATAAACAAACCAACAAATATGAATTCACACATTCAGGAAGCTCTATGAACTCCAAGTAATATAAACATAAAGAAATACACTCAGACACATGATAAGCAAACAGTCATAAAAAAAATCTTGGAAAAAAAACAGGAAGAGGTATCATCCTACACAAGGAAGCCTCAATAAGATTAATAACTCATTTTTCATCAGAGATCATTAAGGTCAAAAGGTGATGGGCCAAATGCATTGTGTTGAAAGAAACTGTCAACCAAAAATTCTATAAAAAAATTAAGAGAGTTGAATAATGATTGCCTATTTTAGAAATATTTGATTAGGTAGCATGTACAGCTATGTGTCAGAATTCTAAAGGTAATTTTATGAGGCTTTTGGTAGTGATAGTGACTCTGTTCTTCCTTAATGCTAAATTTATTTCAATAATAAATATTTTCTTTGAAAAAATAGAAAATAAAGAAACCTTGCATAATATATCAAGAAATGATACAATATAACTTTTCCAAATATTCTATATGAATTCTGTATATTTTATTTCTAGGTATAGAAAGCATAAATAAAATGTAATATTTCTATTCAGCAGCTAAGTAGTTTCTTTTCAGTATTGAAAATATTCTATAGAAGTAATTTCCTAGTATTTTATAACATCAGAACCACCACAGTTACCTGTGAGCTTAAATGAAATTTGTAGAGCTGGTCTTTCTGCATAATATGGCTGTAATTATCAGCGAAGGTCAGTACATCTGGATTGCCATTTTTCACTTGGTAAATTATATGCTCAAATCTTGCTGAAGATTCCAGTGGTTCAATTCCATAGCTGATATTTTCAAACTGCAGAAATCCTCTGAATAAAAGCAATAATTATAAATTTTTTAAAAAAATGATCCCATCAAAGCTATATCTGAGATGTTGTGAGAAATTTTTAAAAAATCATAGTAAAGCACATGTTTTAAACAGACTTTCTTTTCCTCTTTGGTTTTTGAAATCTACCACTAGTTAACAGATACCAAATCTGCTTTGATTTTTCTCAGAGTTTAAAGAAGTAAATGAGTGAAGAATATTTTATAATTTCTGAATAACAACTGCATTCATTCAAGATATATTAACTAGGGTCAAATCCTGCCAGGAATCAAGATATTCACTGAGAATTTCAAGAAAAAAAAATCTTGTTCTTACAGAGGTGAAAGTAATGGATAGCAGATACACAGAATGGAAATCTAAAGAGATGCATTTCTATGAAAATCATGTTCAGACAGCGCCAGTTTTTCACACTGACATGAGTAAATACTGGAAATCAGGTGGATAACATGAAAAAGAAGGTTTTTTTTTCTCTACTCTAGACCTTTCTTCCTCTGATAAATCTATAAGTAAGTTTTCCAGCATCAGTGATGAAAATAACCTATTTGTACGTTTTGCCTATTAAGTATCTTCTTGTTAACTTATGTCTGTTAATAAACTGAGGTCATATTGTATGTGCCTATTATATTTAAATAACTAAGGATATTTTTAAAATCTGATATAATGATAGAGACCACAACAACAATATTTAGAGGGATATTGTAAAGTTTTCTTTTTTGAAAAGTATACATTTCTGCCCAGTGTCCTGGAAATGTCTCCGTTCAGGGCTCCCTGGACTGAATGCATTTGATTGAAACACTTAGATATTAACATTAAGACAAATCAAAGAAAGACCATGTTAAAAGAAAGTTTCATATTCTTCCTGATTTGTGTCCACTAGCCACTGAGTTTCATTTTAAAGTGAATCCTACTTCCTTGCTATACAAATATTCTCTAAGATGCTCTAACCTGAGGCCAGAGCAGACACTGAGTGTCACAACAGAATGTGGAGATTCTGCAACATATCCTTGGTAATGGCAATGCATCTGAAAAACAATTTAAACAGTTAAATACATGAATTCTTTCTGAATAAAATAAGGTACTATCAAACATTTCAGAAGACTAAAGATATTAAAACATTTTTAATAATTAGAGCATAAATTATACAGAATTATTAATGTAAATGCTTAGGTAAAAAGACATTTGACAACTATCTTCATACCATATGCATATCCATGAGTATTCCTTTGTACCTGGGTTTTATCTTTATCACATGACATTTCCATGTACAACTGTAAACCCTATAACAGGTCAGAGTTATACAGAATAAAACATTTGAGGGCTGGGGTTGTGGCTCAGTGGTAGAGTGCTTGCCTAGCACATGTGAGGCACTGGGTTCAATCCTCAGCACCACATAAAGATATACAAATAAAGATATTGTGTCTATCTACAACTAAAAAAAATAAAAAAAAAACATTTGTATCAAACTGTCAATATGGGGCTGGGTATCTGGCTCAGGGGTAGAGTGGCTTTCTAGCAGGTCCATGGATGGCCCTGGGTTCAGTTCTAGCACCAGGGAGGGGAAAAAAACCTGTCAGCACAGAACAGAATATCCTAAAGGTAATGATATGTTCATTTCAACAGAAACATATGATAATAAAAGTCTAAGACATCTGACTCTTACCATAACATATGAAGACTCAGATTGCAAAGATCCCGTTTCACTATATGTATAAACCAAAAAATTCTGGGACAGGAATGAGCTAAAAGCAAATCAACAAATAAAGTTTAAGTCATGAATTCAGTACAAATATACACATTAGAAAACATAAATATTGAGTGTACACTTTTCAAACAATAACAAAATTTGATTAGAGTAATTTTAGTGTAGCACCATAGTTGAAATTCAGAGAACTGGTGAATCAGAGAAGTCAGGCTTTCTGAACAGTGATGTAGACTGTGACTCCTCTATTTAAGACATTTTCATTTGTGTCAGAATATATTTTAATTCAACAGATATTTATTACTGTACCTGCTGTATGACAGGCCCTCTTGTGCAACCAAGTCTCTGGTCTTTATGACGGTCAGAGACACATACTTCTAGCATGTTATATGACAATAAATACGGCCTTGGTGTTGTGTAGGGATTAAAAGATCGGCATGGAAAGGCCTGCTGAAAAGATGGTTACCCATGTGAAGAACAAGCTATGTGGATTTTCATAAAAACGTTATTCCAGATAGAGTTAAGATCAAACGCAAGGACCTAGAGGCACAGATATGCTTATGTAAACAAAGAACAAATATGGGCAATGCATCTGGAATACAGTGTGGAAAGAAGAGATACTAAGATGATGTAGTATCACAGAGATGAGAAAGCTTTGGAGGATTTGGGCAGAGGAAGATAGTAGCAGAGCAACATTGTAATGGAAACAGTGCTGTGTTGGGAATAATTTACATGGCACATACACAGAAGCAGAGAGACCAGCTTCAAGGCAACTACTGCTATCTAGGCCAGACATGATGGTGGCTTGAACAAGGACAGTAGTAGTGGTGGAGGTTCGATGCTGGATATATTTTGAGATCACCTGTGGTTAAATAGTCCACTGAACCCAAGGGAAAATAAAAGAAAAAAGATATCCATGGTTGACTCCAATGTGGTGTTTTTTTTTTTTTTAATTCTTCCTTCATATTTCTTTCTTTTTTTCTGAGAAAATGAAAGAGATGAGTTGCCATTCACTGAGATGATTATGAGAAATATAAATTTGAGAAGAGGAAAATAAATTCATTTTCAATATATTACTGATGTGAATCCTAATAAACATTCATTATCAAATAGTCAAATAAATGACTATGGTGTTCACAGGAGAAGAATAAGTTAAGAATATAAATCTGGGAGTATCTAACACATAGGTGGCATTTAAAGTCACAAGACTGAACTAAATAATTAGATGGTTAAATATAGATTTTTTTAAAAAGAATACTTCACCTTGAAGTATTCTAAGATTAAACAGATGAGGAGGAATCTACAAAGGAGAGAGATAGATAGAGACAAATAGAAGGAATAATAATCATAGTAGGAGCCAAACAAGTACCAAAAGTTTGTGGTTATTTGCAAGATGAGTAAGGAAAGTATTTTATGAAAAAAACACTAACCAGCTATTCCAAAAGCTGTCAACTGGTTGAGAAAAATGAAGACTAACAACTATCAAAACTCATCAACAACACTGATAATCTTATCAAGTATTTATATAAGACAATAATAATAAATATATTTATAACAAAATATAAATATTTAAAAAGTACAAACAGAGTAGTGGCTGTTTGACTCTATTTATATGAGCTATTGAGAAAATATAAATCATGATACAGAAAGTAGATAATTTCATGGAGTTATCAGTGGGACTGGAGATTAACTAAATTGACATGAGGGGTTTTACAAGGGGAAAGAAATATCCGTAAACTTATATAGAGCTTATGACTGCAACACTGCATAACAATTTTAAAAGTATTGAATTACTGTATTGTGTGGAGAATTTTATAAAAATATATTCAATAAGATTGATAAAAAAGAAATATAGGGGCTGGGGTTATGGCTCAGCAGTAGAGCGCTCGCCTCACATGTGCAAGGCCCTGTGTTCGATCCTCAGCACCACATAAAAATAAATAAATAAAATAAAGTTATATATATATAAACATATATCGGATTAACACATCATAAAAAGGATGTTACTACTTGAATTTCCAACAACCAATGGACAAGTTAACAATGTCTGTTTTCATTTCTTATATACTTAATATACTTTACTTAACATTCTTGGATTCAATGGCTTATACTTAATTAAAAATTTATAGGTATGTAGCTTATTTCTTAATTTGAAAATACAAAACTGGAAAAATAAAATACATGGCCCTCATAGAGCTAATATCCAAAAGCTAATAATGAATCCTAATTTTAAGAGTAGTTCAACAAATAAGTTTATATTATATTGTATTTCTGAATTTAAATAATGTGCAAAAAATTTTAGGAAAGTAAAATCTAAGTACAAAATTCTCTTTCCTTTAAAGGGAAAACTGGATCTTACTGTTTTCTAAGGTGCAGAGTGTAAGGTTTTTCATCAATTGAAAGGATATAAGTCACCTAGAATAAATCAAATCAATAAAGATAATTTAGTAAATCAGAAGTACATAAAATAAAAAAGTATTTTTTATCAGTCAATCAAAATGACTGATTCAACAGATTTAAAATTAACATATTTCTTAGAATTTATTATATTAACTAGTCAGAATTTGGTAGCAATAAATTAAGGAACATTGTGATTAAAGTGTAGAGATGACTTTTGGAAAACAAAATGGATTGCATTTCAGAAAAATATAAAATTTTAGCATGATTGATATTATAGAAATTGCTTATATCTAGAAATATATGCATTTTAAGCTAAGATAAATGAAACAGGACTGCAGGCTTACATTACACATCAAATACGGTGAACCAGTAAGACATGTATACTCAGAAACATTTAGCAACTCTTAAAACAAAAATCTATGAGGAAAGAAGACCTGAGAGACTGTGCGAACAAGAAGCCAGTGAAGAATGGCACAGCTCCAGGGATAAGAGTCCTAAACTACTAGAAATTGAGTAATAGCAATCTTCATCATCCTAAAGGGATGCATTAGTATTCAGGAACAGATGTAACTATGGAATATGACTAACTGGACCATTTCCACAAATGCAGACAGACATCTTTCCTAGAAATGCTGCAGTTTTCAAAAGAAATCTTCAATGTGAAGCTGGAACAGAGTCTGTAAACTTGGTAAAAAAAAAAAAAAAAAAAAAAAAAAAAAAAAAAAAGACTGATTCTAAAGTTCATGGGAAATGTAAAGGGCCTAAAATAGCCAAAGCCCCTTTGATGAAGAACAGCCAGCCTATGAGAGCCACACTTGCTGGCTTGGTACAGCTGCAGTGGTCAGGAGAGGGCAGCATTGTTCTTAGAGCAGAACAGAGGTCCCCAAAGTACACCCATGTGAGAACCGGGCAGTTTCCTCAGGTGCAGGACAACTGACTCAGTGAAGAAAGGGCAGGCTTTCCCTAGTGGTGCTGGGATATCTGCACATCTAAATGCAACCAAGACAGAGTTCAACTATGCTTTATACTGTCTGCAAAAAATAACTCAATGGATCATAAACCAAAATATAAAACCTAAAAGTAAGCTGAGCGTGGTGTCTCACACCCATGACCCCAACAACTCAGGAGGCTGAGACCTGAGAACTGCATGTTTAAAGCCAGCTTTAACAATTTAGTGAGACTCTAACTCAAAATAAAGTAAAAAGGGCCAGGAATGTAGCTCAGTGGCAGAGCGCTTGCTTAGCTTGAGTGAGACCCTGGGTTCAATCCCCAATACTGCAAAAAACGGTTAAAATTTTTTAAATAAATAAAACCTAAAATAAAAAAACTTCTAACATAGGAGAAAAATCTGTGTTTTCCTGCATTAAGCAAATATAATACCAAAAGCACTATCTATAAAAGAAAAACAATGATAAAATTGGACTTTCCTAAGATTAAATCCACCAGGTGCGATGGCACATACCTGTAGTCTCAATAGCTCAGGAGGTTAAGCCAGGAGGATGATAGGTTCAAGGCCAGCCTCAGCAATTTAGTGAGACCTTGTCTCAAAATTAAAAATAT
>NW_026000225.1:21319-39382 GCF_001458135.2 Marmota marmota marmota | reverse complement strand
AAATAAATAAATAAATAAATAAATAAATAGGGCTGGAGATGTGGCTCAGTGGGTAAATTCAATCCCTGAGTTCAATCCCTGCACGAACACACACACACACACACACACACACACTCTCTCTCTCTCTCACACAAAGAACTCATGGAACATCCAAGACAGAGTAAAAACAAATAGACCAGAAAACTATCTTTAAAAAATTACAAGAATATTGAAATCATATAACACAGTTTTCCCTTCCTTATGGATTGAAATTAATATCAATCCAGCAGAAAGTAAGAAAATATATAACTATGAAAATTCAACAAATTATTTTTAATTTTATTTTAATGGAGTATCATAATTATACAAAGTAATTGGATTCCTTTTAACAAAATCATATATACAAGGATTTTGATTTCAAGCTCTTTCTTCTTCTCTTCCCTCCATCATTTTCCTTCTTCAACTCTATTAAACTTCCTGTCTTCTATACATAAAAGTGACATTCTCTTAAACAATTTATTTCTTAAACAACTAATGGATCAGATAAAACAAGCAAGAATTTAGAAAATATCTGCAGATAAATGAAAAGAAAAATACAACATACCAACATGTATAAGACAGAATGAAAGCAGTAATAAAAGGGAATTTTATAGCAGGAAATGTTTACATTAAAAAATCCAACTTTACAACTCAAGAAAATCCAAAAGAAAATCAAAACAAAAAATTTAAAAAATCAAGAGATATTTTCTAAATATCAATAAAATTGATAAATTCTTTGCTTGACAGAAAACTACAAAACAAACCAGACTATTAAAATGAAGACAGGAATAAGAAAGGGAACACTACTTAACCGATACCACAGAAATCAAAAGGATTATACAAAAATATTACGAATAATCATATTTTTAAAAATAGAATAACAAAGGACAAATGGAAAATTGGATAGAAACATTGAAACTATCATGAATACTTCATAAAAGTTTTTAAAAATGTGAACAGCCCCAAATTTAATAAGAGAATTGAAGACATAATTTAAAAAAAAAATCTCTCCCCCAAAATAAAAAATTCCCAAGACTAGGTGGCTAAATCATAAATTTCCACCAAAAATGTAAAAAGAATTAAACCAAACATCTTCAAATTCTTCCAAACAACAAAAGAAAAAGAAACACTCCCAACTGAATCTAGGAGGCAGTGACACCAAAACCAAAGAGAGATTCAATGCAAAAAGAAATTGACAAGACTATTATCTCTAATGAAAATTGACATAAAAATCCTCAACAAAATACTAGCAAATCAAATTCAAGAGCACTTTAAAAATATTATAGAATAATAAGATGAATTTATTCCTGGAAAGTAAGAATAGATCAACATATGAAAATCAATCAGTGTCATACATCACACTAACAGAATGAAGAATAAAAACTACAGGATCATCTATCACCATTCACTCCTGCTGTCATAGCAAGACATCTCTGCTTCCAGGATGACACCTTGTTGCTACATTCTCTGGGGATCCCTGCTGTATCCTCATATGGAGGAAGGGATGAAAGGGAACAGAAGGGCTTGACTGAGAGAGCCCTTTTATAAGAGCACTTAAACCCATTCATGAGGGCAGAATCTAAATAAGTCAGTCACAATTACATAGCAGGGTTCATACCTTCTAACGCTTAATACTGTTGCTTTGGGAATTCATTTTCAACATGAATTTCAGAAGGAAAAAAAAAAGTAGTATTCTACCCCGATGCCTCAGAATTCATGTTCTCCTCATACACAAAATCACATTGTTTCCATCCCAATAGCTCCAGTGACTTGTTCTAGAAATAACTCCACGTCTAAAATTCAGAGAATCATGTATCATTTAAGTAAGCTGTGGGTAAGATTCAAAGGTTTGTTTCATTCTGAGACAAACTGCCCTCTAATCATGAACTCATGAAATCAGACAAGTGATATGCTTCCAAAATAAAATTGCAGGCCAGCTATAAGATAGAAATCTAATTCCAACACAGAGAAAGAGTCAAGGAAAAGGAGTAACATGTCTCAAGGGCAAACATGAAGTCTTAAGGCTTGTAAATAACCTCTGACTCCATGTGCAACATGCTAAGGTAGAGACTGGACACCCAACGCCGTAAATAGTTTGCCCTGGTGGTTTTGCTGGACACAGCACACCCAGCAGCTTTAGATGGAGAGAGTCAGATGCCAGTGGCTCTTCCAGGGTGGAATTTCACACACTGATGGCTTTGTAGTTCTGAAATCTCAGAGGGGGCACTACCATCAGGACTCCACCTGCATTACCCTAATGGGGATCCTGAAGAGATACCATTCCTAAAAGTCAAATCTTTGGGCCCTGAGGCTCTCTGAGGCATTTTTTGAAATCTAGGTGGAAAATGCCATGCCTCCACAACATTCATATCGGGCTAACCTACAGAGTTAGCCCGATATGAATGTCATCAATACTTAGGATATGTGCCTTCCAGAGAGCAGCTTGATCCACAAGTCTCCCAGTAAAAGAGTGTTGCACCAGAATGTGAGGAAAAAAGACATGAGACATTGCTAACCAGTGAACTCCAGAGTCCCATTGAGTGCCCTGGGCCCCTTCGTCTTTTTGATAAAAGCCAGTCTTGCTAGGATGAGGTAATATCTCACTACGACTTCAATTTGAGTTTCCCTAATCAATGATTTTGAACATTTTTTTCATATACCTGTGAGCAATTAGTATGCTTTGTTTTGAGAAAGTCAATTTAGACTGCCCATTTTAAAAGCAAGATATTTGTGTTTTTTTTTCTTCTAGCAATAATGTGATATGCATTTCAAAAAAGATATAAGAAAGGACTTTGAAGTCAACTTTTTTTAAAGAAATAAAAAATGTGGTGCAAGAAGCATCTAGCTTAAATATTACACAACACATATAGGTATTAAAACCTAATATGGTATCCTATTAATATTTAAAATTCTTATGTCTTTATTAGTTAAAAATAACAGAAGAAAAAGAACTGTACAAAACAACCAGAAAACAATTGACGAAATGGCAAAATTAAGTCCCTATCAGTAATAACCTTAATTATAAATGAATTAAACTCTGTAACCCAAAGAGAGAGTGGCTGAGTAGGTGAAAAAAAAGAGCCAATTATGTCCTGACTACACTACATGCAGAGCATATCTATATGAGAGGATGGAAAAAGATATTCCACACAGAGAATAACCAAAAAGAGGAAAGGTGGTTGTAATTAGATAAAATAGACTTTATATCAAAACTGCCATAACAAGAGGCAAAAGCACAGAACAAATCAATAAAACCAAAAATTGATCCTTTCAAAAAATAAATGAGATCTACAAACCACTAGCTAGAATAAGAGAAAAGGAGAAGACTCTAATATAAAATAAAAGAATGAAAGTGGAGATATTGCAAAGATATCTTACAAATAAAATGATCATAAAAGATTATTATGAACAACATTAGGCCAACATATAGCATAACTTAGAGGAAACGGATGAATTCCTAGAAAAAAATAACCTTCTCAAGATTAAATCAAAAGAAAGAAAAAGCTTGAAAAGAAAGGGAAATCAGGAGAGAAACAGAAGGAGACAGGATGAAGCACAAGTCAATTACCTTCCAGAAAAGAAAAATTCTGAATTCTCCCATACACTCAAAGAATAATTATTACCAATTCTTCTTAAACTCTTCAAAATAACTGAGCAAGAGGTAATACAAGGACAAAATTATCTTGATAACTAGGCCAAACAAAAATGCCTCAAGGGGAAAATACAAAATAACAATAAAAACAAAGCAAAACAAGACAACAAAAACCTACAGGCCAACATCTCTCATGAACATTGATGTCAAAGTCCTCAATTAAATCTTAGCAAGCCAAATTCAGTAACACACTAAAATACTATACGTCATGATCAAGTGGGGTCTATTCTTGGCAAAGATGGCTAGTTTAACATACATGAATCAGCCCACATGACACATGACATTAAAGAGAGAAAGATAAAAACCACATGATTAATCTCAAATGATGCAGAAAATGCACCTAACAAATTTCAACTTTCTCTTTCTCTTTTTTTTTGGGGGGCAAGGGGTGGGTAGTAGAGGCACTTTACCTCTGAATTATATCCTCTAACGCTGTTTTTTTTTTTAACTTTATTTTGAGACAGGGTCTCAAAAAGCTGCTGAGATTGGCTTCAAACTTGTAATCAGTCCTCCTGCTTCAAACTGCCAAGTAGCTGGGATCACAGGCAAGTGTCACCAAGCTCAGATCAATATCTTTCTTGATTTAAAAAAAAAATCTTAACAATTTGGTACAGAAGCTTTCCAGAATTTCTTCATCTTGAAAACAAACTTTTTCCATTAAGCAAGAACTCTCCTTTACCATGTCTCTGAATCCCTGAAAACCATCATTCTACTTTCTGTTTCCATGAATTACATTACTTTAGATACATCATAAAAGTGGATTATGTATACCTCCTGACCACATCTAAATTGCAACAAAGGTCTACTTCTTAAATGCTCACCCAAATTCCCTAACACAAGTCAAAATTTTATTAGTCCCATCTAACATCTTTTTTACTGAAATGAACCATGGTTTACTGTAGTAAGTATTGTGTCTTGGTGCAATGAGTAATACACCATCTTGTTCAACAACAAATGTGTTCACAATGGTCTTTGGCAAGAAGGAACTGGAAGAAGGAAATAAATTTATCCTGAAACCATCTATTCACTGGTAGGGAGTTTCTTCTTAGAATTATAAATAATGGAATATAGTTTCCACATATGTACTTTAGATAAGCACTAGAAGCCTTTAAAGCATTTATATGATTCCTATAATATACTAAAATTCAAGGTAATGTTTTGTGAAATAGTTTATACTTGCAAATCACATGTATGTTAAAGAGTTGATATACAAAATGTATGATAATTGGAGGATACTCAAGATAGCAGAATAGAGGAGGCTAATTCTGTGGTGTGAACAGAATAGAGGAGGCTAATTCTGTGGTGTGAAACCAAGAAAGCAGGTAAGCAGCTTCTCAGTAAGGTGGTGGGGGGAAAAAGAGTGGGGAACTTTACTGGGACCAATACTGGAAATTCAACCATATTGAGGACTCAAGAGAATGGATATAAATAGATAAGGAAGAAATACCCCACTCTGCTGCCAGCATTGCCAATGCTTGCCAGAGCAGTACCTTCAAGGGCAAAGTGGAGGAATCGTGGTTTAAAGGGAACCAGTATTTTTAGGAGGCCTTCGCTGGGTCTTGGTATGGAAAGATCAGAAATCTAAGACACTGCAGATTGACCCAGAAGGTGTGCTGCATAATACTCTTTGGCAGGAAAGAAGCCAAGACTCTCCGGACAGCCTGTGGAGAACAGATGAAGAATCTGTCTTGCAGCCACTCTGCAGTGGCAGCCGCTGTGGGGGCCCAATCCTGGCAAACCTGAACTGAGTCCGAAAAACAGGCCTGACAAACCCATGTCATAGAAAGTGCCCAAGAGGCCAGGAGGAAATCAGACTTGGAGAGGGTTTTACAGGGAAATACAGTTCTGGAAAACCACCCAGATCCCCACTTTCCCTTCATTCCTGCAGTTCGAAAGTCGGAGTCTGGCCAGAAATTGGAAAGGGTGGGGGCAGAAGTGACAGTTTGGGGACTGAACTTAAGAGTCCAGGAAAGGTGGGGAGGGTATGGTGAAAGAGGGGGCGAAAGGACTGGCTCCTCCACCATATGAGTGGAACCCAGCAGAGATCCCTGGGGTGCAGTCACCCAGTGGGTGGCTGCAGGTGCTGGGCCCTGACAGTTTCCTGATTTTAAAACCTCAGACCAATCACCATTCCAGAAAGTACGAGGAAACCTATATAGACCTAAATCCCCCCTTCAGGAGCTCTGTCTATGAGAACTCCTCTTAAAGAACACGACAGTGACTCCACCCTCAGGGAGGAGCAGACATCACACTCCAGTTCACTCTATCTAGCATAGTGGAAAAGGTGAGCTGAGGATTTTTGAACTCCAAACTGACAATTTGACAAGCAACTCAAAAAGAGGAAGGATTTGACAGCCTGTAGTCCAATTCTCTCATATTGACTACATTCCTCAGGAAGAAATAAAAAGAAAGACATTTGAGAAGAGACAACAAACACATATTCCTATTAAGAAATTTTGGTCACTGAAGGAAAAAATTCCTTGACTTTTCATAAAGAACTTCTTTTTAGGAGGATCCAAGAAGGTGAAATAGAGGAGTTACTGTTTCTGGCTGCTTTGTGGAATTAAGCCAAAAAAGCAGTCAGGCAGCATCTCCACAAGGTCTCATCTTGATGGAATACAATGCAACAGGACCCCTATACAGCGGATTTTCCCAGAAACCATCAGAGCTGCAACCACTGCGCAGAAATCAGAACCTCTGTGTTCCAATAAGACTCCGAACTCTGCACCCAAAGCCCACAGTTCTAGCGCACAGGGCTCTCAAGCATTGGAGCAGAATCACCTAATCAGCTGTGCTCCACTCCCATGCAGGTCACTCGGCTGCAATCTAGCCACAGTACAAAGCCATCCCAGCTCCCCCACCTCACCGGACACCCTGGCGCTGGAAGCAGACCCACTTCGTCTTGGAAAACCTCTCTCAACATATTTGGTGGGCATGGCTATCAGAGCGGACCTGGACCTCTGTTTGAACAGGTACCTGGTTTCCAATTTCCTCCCCCTCCCCCCTTCCCAGCTGAGATTACTCAGCACAAAAACTGCTCTCAGCTGAAGGAGAGCTCAGTGCGACCAGGGCACCGCCCATCTTTAAGAGCCTGAGGTCAAGAGGTCCAGCATTTGGGAGCTGGTAAGCAAGAGAGGGGAGGAGTCTAAAACCTGGAGCAAATCAGAGAGACCAGGATTGGGAAGCCTTGGGGGGTCTCAAGTCTTCTCACCCTGGTTACCTACACCACCCCGAGGACAGAGACTCCAGCTTAAAATAGGCTACTCCACCTACTGGAAGACAGGAGAGGCAGGAAGAAAACAGAATTCTAAGAGTATTTTTTTTTTCCTTCTTATTCTTCTTCTTTCTCCTCTACCCTTCTATCCTCTGGCACTCACAACCCCAACATATGTAAAACCAAGAACTTTACATGAAACAGAACTTTGAGAACTAAGTCACCTGAATAATATAATATAGAAGAATTTCATAAGGCCCCCCTTTTTTCTTTCTCTTTTTTTCTTCTTTCTTCTCTTTCTTTTTCTTTCCTTATTTTCCTGATTCTCTTTCTTCTTCTTTCACCCTCCAAATTTTACTAGTTTAACATCTTGTAATTTTCTAAATAAATATGTGTGTTTGTCTTTATGTACTCTATTGTCCTCCCACTTACTTGTCTACCCTAAATTACTACCTGTCTATTCCCCTGCTACTAACCCTCTTCATTGGAGTTCTCCTTCAAGTTTCCTAAGTTATATTAAAGCCATACCCTCACATATTTCCCCCTTAGTGTATCATCCTATGCCTGACCCTAAGTTCACTGTCCACCACCAGAAACTGTACACCTTTTAGGAAACTACTGATTATATTTTAAATAACCATTGAATCCAACATTTCTGGACATTGAGACTAACTATAAATGTCTTAATAACAATAGTTTTCACAGGTGATATACTGTTAATATTAGGATCTGTTAACATTGTCCTTCCCCACAAAGGAGGGATCATGGAACCATAAAGAGCACTAAAAATCTATAGGGTAAAAACAATAACATACCAGCCCCCACAGAGCTGAAAGGAAAGAAACATGAGCAATATGAAAAGACAGGGGAAGAAAATACCACAAATAATTCAAGACAACACATTATTAGAAGAATTGACAGCTACAGCAGAAAAAAAAGGACAGAGAAAGATTTCAGGATATACTTGGTTAAAATGTTTGGGGAACTCAAAGAAGACATTAAAGAACAAAAACAGGCAGAGAAACATCACTTTGACAATGAGCTATATAAATAAATCCAAGAAGCAAAAGATAATATCAACAGGGAGATAGAGGTATACAAAAAACAAACAAACAAAAAACAGAAATCCTTGAAATAAAAGAAATAACAAACCAAATTAAAAACTCAAACAAGAGCATCACCAACAGAGTAGACCACTTAGAAGATAGGACATCAGAAAATAAAGATAAAGTATATCATCTTGAAAATAACGTAGACAGCACAGTGAAAATGATAAGAAACCACAAGCAGAACATCCAAGAAATATGGGATAGCATAAAAAGACCAAATTTAAGAGTTATTGTGATAGAGGAAGGCATAGAGGTCCAAACCAAAGGAATGAGCAACTGTTCAATGAAATAATATCAGAAAAATTTTCAGACATGAAGAATAAAATAGAAATCCAAATTCAAGAAGCCTACAGGATGCAGAATGTGTAAAATCACAACAGATCCACACCAAGACACATTATAATGAAAATGCCCAACAAAAAAAATAAGGAGAGAGTTTTAAAAGCTACAAGAGAAAGGAATCAGATTACATATAGGGGTAAACAAATTAGAATAATGGCAGATTTTTCAACACAAACCCTGAAAGCTAGAAGATCCTGGAACAACATATTTCAAGCCCTGCAGGATAATGGGTGCCAACCAAGAATATTGTATCCAGCAAAATTAAGCTTCAAATTTGAAGATGAAATAAAAACCTTCCACAATAAACAAAAATTAAAAGAATTTATAGCTAGAAACCAGCACTACAAAAATATCCTTGGCAAAATATTTCATGAAGAGGAAATGAAAAACAATGAAAACCAGCAGAAGGAGGTAGTACACTAAAGGAAAATGTAATCAAGAGGGAAACCAAGTCAAGTTAAATAACAAAAATAAACAAATATGGTTGGAAATACAAACGACGTCTCAATAGTAACCCTAAATGTTAATGGCTTAAACTCACCAATCAAAAGATATAGGCTAGCAGACTGGATTTTTAAAAATGATCCAAAAATATGTTACCTACAGGAGACTCATCTGTTAGGAAAAGACATACACAGACTGAAGGTGAAAAGTTAGGAAAAATCATACCACTCACAAGGACTACGGAAGGAAGCAGAGGTTTCCATACTCATATCAAATAAAGTAGACTTCAAGCCAAAGTTAAACAAAAGGGATAAAGATGGACATTACATACTGCTCAAGGGAACCATACACCAAAAAGACATAACAATCATAAATATATATGCAATAAACAATGATACAGCTATGTTCATCAAACAAACTCTTCTCAAGTTCAAGAGTCAAATTGACCACAACACAATAATCTTTGGTGACTTTAACACACTTCTCTCACCCCTGGATAGATCTTCCAAACAAAAGTTGAATAAAGAAACTATAGAGCTCAATAACACAATTAATAACTTTGAATTAACTGATATATATAGAATATTTCAACTGGCATCAAGCTGATACACTTTCGTCTCAGCAGCACATGGATCCTTCTCTAAAATAGACCTTATACTATGCCACAAAGCAACTCTTAGCAAATACAAAAAAGTAGAGATACTATCATGGATTGTATCAGATCATAATGGAATGAAATTGGAAAGCAACAACAAAATAAAAAAAAAATCACATGGAGACTGAACAACATGCTACTGAATTAACAATGGATTACAGAAGATATCAAAAGAGCAGATTAAAAAATTCGTAGAGGTAAATGAGAACACAGACACAACATAATAAAATCTCTGGGACACAATGAAAGCAGAACTAAGAAAAAAATTCATTGCATGGAGTTCATTTCTTAAAAGAAGAAAAAATCAACAACCTCACAGTACATCTCAAAGCCATAGAAAAAGAAGAACAAATCATCACCAAAAGCAGCAGAAGGCATGAAATAATTAAAATTAGAGAGGAAATCAATGAAATTGAAACAAAAGAAAATAACTGAAAAAAATGACAAAACAAAAAGTTGGTTCTTTGAAAAAATAAATAAAATTGACAGACCCTTAGCCATGCTAACAAAGAGAAGAGAGAAAACTCAAATTTCTAACACACATGATGAAAAAGGCAATATCACAACAGACACTACAGAAATACAGAAGATAATTAGAAATTATTCTAAAAACTTATCCTCCAATAAAATAGAAGACATTGAAGCATTGACAAATTTCTTAAGTCATATGATCTGCCCAGTCAGGAAGATATACACAACTTAAACAGACCAATATCAAGTGAGGAAATAGAAGAAGCCATCAAAACATTACCAACGAAGAAAAGCCCAGGACCTGATGGATTCACAGCTGAGTTCTACAAGAACTTTAAAGAACAACTAATCAATTTATTTCAGGAAATAGAAAAAGGGGGAGCACTTCCAAACTCATTCAAGGAGGCCACTATCACCCTGATCCCAAAACCAGACAAAGATACTTCAAAGAAAGAAAGCTTCAGACCAATATCTCTAATAAACATAGATGCAAAAATTCTCAATAAAATTCTGGCAAATCAAATACAAAAACATATCAAAGAGATTGTGCACCATGATCATGTAGGATTCATCCCAAGGATGCAAGGTTGGTTCAACACACAGAAATCAATAAATGTAATTCATCACATCAATAGACTTAAAGATAAGAATCATATGACCATCTTGATAGACACAGAAAAAGCATTTGACAAAATACAACACGCCTTTATGTTCAAAACACTAGAAAAACTAGGGATAACAGGAACATATCTCAACATCATAAAAGGCTATCTATGCTAAGCCTCAGGCCAACATCATTCTAAACAGAGAAATATGGAAGGAATTCCCTCTAAAATTTGGAACAAGACAGGGATGCCCTCTCTCACCACTTCTATTCAACATAGTTCTTGAAACACTGGCCAGAGCAATTAGCCAGATAAAAGAAATTAAAGGGATATGTACAGGAAAAGAAGAATTTAAATTAGCTCTATTTGCTGACGATATGATTCTATACCTAGGAGACCCAAAAAACTCCACCAGAAAACTTCTAGAACTAGAAAATGAATTCAGCAAAGTATCAGGATATAAAATCAATACCCATAAATCAAAGGAATTTCTGTATATCAGTGACAAATCCTTATAAAGGGAAATGAGGAAAACGACCCCATTTTCAAGAGCCAAAAAAACAAAAAAAAAAAAACACACACACACACACTTTGGTAATCAACTTAATGAAAGATGTGAAAGATCTATATAATGAAAATTACAGAACACTAAAGAAAGAAATCAAAGAACACCTTTGAAGATGGAAAGATCTACTTTGATTTTGTATAGGCAGAATTAATATTATCAAAATTACCAAACTTTCAAAAGTACTATACATATTTAATGCAATTCTGACCAAAATCCCAATGGCATTCCTCATAGAATTAGAAAAAGACAATCATAAACTTCATCTAGAAAAATAAGAGACCCAGAATAGCTAAAGAAATCCTTAGCAAGAAGAGTGGAGCAGGTGGCATTGCTATATAGACCTTAAACTATACTACAAAGCAATAGTAACAAAGACAGCATGGTATTGGCACCAAAAGAGACTGGTAGACCAATGGTACAGAAGAGAGGACACAGAGACTAACCCACAAAATTACAATTATCTTATATTAGACAAAGGTGCCAAAAACATGCACTGGAGAAAAGATAGCCTCTTCAAAAAATGGTGCTGGGAAAATTGAAAATCCATATGCAACAAAATGAAATTATACCCCTCTCTCTCACCATGCACAAAACTCAACTCAAAATAGATCAAGGACCTAGGAATTAAACAAGAGACTCTGCTTCTGATAGAAGAAAAAGTAGGCCCTAATCTTCATCATGTGGGATTAGACCCCAACTTCCTTAATAAGACTCCTGTAGTGCAAGAATTAAAACCAAGAATCAATAAATGAGATGAAATCAAACTAAAAAGTTTCTTTTCAGCAAAAGAAACAATCTGTAATGTTAACAGAGAGCCTACATTCTGGGAGCAAATTTTTACCCCTCACACATCAGATAGAGTTCTAATCTCTAGGGTATATAAAGAATTCAAAAAGCTAAACACTGAAAAAACAAATAACCCAATCAACAAATGGACTAAGGACCTGAACAGATGTTTCTTATAAGAAGATATACAATCAATCAACAAATATATGAAAAAATGCTCATCATCTCTAGCAATCAGAGAAATGCAAATCAAAAGCACTCTAAGATATCCTCTCACTCCAGTCAGATTGGCAGCTATTATGAAGACAAACAACAATAAGTGTTAGCAAGGATGTGGGGAAAAAGGTACACTCATACATTGCTGGTGAGATTGCAAATTGGTGCAGCAAATTTGGAAAGCAGTATGGACATTCCTTGGAAATCTGGGAATGGAACCACCATTTGACCCAGCTATTCCTCTCCTTGGACAACACCCAAAGAACTTAAAAACAGCATACTACAGGGACACAGCTACATCAATGTTTATAGCAGCACAGTTCACTATAGAAAAACTGTGGAGCCAAGCTAGATGTCCTTCAGTGAAAGAATGGATAGAAAACAATGTGGCATATATACACAATGAAATTTTACTCAGCATTAAAAAAGAACAAAATCATGGCATTTTCAGGTAAATGGATGCAGTTGGAGAAGATAATGCTAAGTGAAATCAGCCAATCCCCCCAAAACAAATGCCAAATGTCTTCTCTGAAATAAGGAGGTTGACTCATAGTGGGGTATAGAGGGGGAGCATGGGAGAAATAGATGAATTCTAGATAGGGCAGAGAGGTGGGAGGAAAAAGGAGAGGTCAGGGGATTATCAAGGATGGTGGAATGTGATGGACATCATTATACAAAGTACATGTATGAAGACCTGAATTGGGTGTCAACATAATTTATATACAATCAGAGATACAAAAACTGTGGTATATATGTGTATTAAGAATTGTAATGCAACAACATCAACAACAACAAAATACATGTATAAAGAAAAAAAATAGCATTATACCTTAGATTAGGTAGAGGGAAGTGAAAGGAGGGGAAGGCAGGGGAAGTGGGGATAAGAAAGGTAGTAGAATGAAACAGACATAATTACTTTATTTATATATGTGACTGTATGACCAATATGATTCTACAATATGTATACTCAGAAAAATGAGAAATTATATTCCATCTATGTATGATATACCAAAGTATACAAGTGCATTCTACTGACATGTATAACCAATTAAAACAAATAAAAATTAATTTTAAAAGAACTTTTTTCTGTTTAATTGTGAGCTAGTTAATGGACACTTACATATTTGCATATTTGTCTATTTTTTCTCGTTTCTATAATTTTTTGAAGGCAATTATTTTTCAAGGCTCAGTCTTTTAAGGAGGTAGGTGTTTAATTAGTATATTTCGGTTTTCTTTCATATATTTTTTTCTCAGCTATTTCTCTTCATTCTTTTTATCTATTTTCTTCTGCTAACAGCCAAACTTTATTGTTCTATTGCTCTTCCTTTAGCCTTTTTTGTAACTTCTATTTCTCGCCTCTTCTCCCATAATTATCACATCCTACACCTCTTCTGATCTCTCTCTGTTAACCTTTAGAAATTGCAAATGCTTTTTGCAAACTTACTGTTTTTACCATGGACAATAGCTGATTACATTGTTTGCTTATTGTAACAATTAACATTGTAAATATCATAGCAAGAATATTTGGTTTAATGCTATATATCATTATATTGGTTGTTGTTATTTATCTCCCTCTAAACTACGATGTACTGGAAACCTTCAAGGACACTAAAGTTCACAGAGTAGAAAATCTACTGCCTCAGATCCATACTGTTAGATGGATAGGCAAACAACAAGAAGAAGAAGAGGACAAACCATCTCAAACAAACCAAAATACCTCAATAACAATACAGAGACACCATAGTAGAAGAAATGGGAGAGAAGGAATTTGTACAGTTAATAGTTAAACTGATCTATAAGGTAAAAGACAATGTAAAGAGTAAAATCAGAGATAAAACATAGGAAGTAATACAGGAAGTGAAAGATTATTTAAATAAAGAGATAGAGATACTGAAAAAAATCAAACAGAAATATTTGAAATGAAGAAATCAATAAACCAAATTAAAAATTCAATGAAAAGCATCACCAAATACTATATAATTTGGCAGACAGAGCTTCAGGAAACAAAGAAAAAATATATAATCTTAAAAATAAAGGTAAACATGGAGAAAATATGTTGAGGGACCATGAATAGAACTTCCAAGAAATATGGGATAAGGTGAAAAGAACAAGTTTAAGAAGTATTGGGATACATAAAGGCTCAGAAATACAAACCAAAAGAATGCATGAACTTTTCAAAGAAATAATATAGAAAAATTTCCCAAACCTTAAGAATAAAATGGAAAATCAAATACAAGAGGCTTATAGGATTCCAAATATATAAAACTACAACAGACCAACACCAATTCACATTATTATGAAAATGCCTAACATAGAGAAAAAGGCTAGAATTTTAAAGGCTGCTAGTGAAAAATGCCTGGTCACATTTAGAGGTAGACCATTCTGTATTTCAGCTGATTTCTCAACTCAGATCCTAAAAGCTAGGAGGTCCTGAAACAATATATACCAAGCTCTGATAGAAAATGGATGTCAACCAAGAATACTATGATCAGCAAAACTAACCCTCAGATTTGATGATGAAATAAAAACTTTCCATTTTAAACAAAAGTTAAAAGAATTCACAATTATAAAGCCTGCACTACAAAATATACTCAATAAGATATTTCATAGAGAAGAAATAAAAAAATAAAATTTAAAATCATCAAAGAGAGGAACTATACTAGAATAGTCAATCAAAAATAATCTAATACAAATTAAAAACCAGAAACAAATCAAAATGCCAGGAAATAAAAATCATACTCAAAAATAACATTGAGTATAAATAGCCTAAACTCATCAATTCAAAGATATAGACAACTAGATTGGATTAATAATCAAGACCCAAAAATATGCTATCTCCAAGAGAGTCACCTCAAAATTAAAGATATCCACAGACTGGAGATAAAAGAATGGGGAAAAACACATCATTCACATGGATCTCATAAACAAGGAGGAGTTTCTATACTCATGTCTATCCTGATATCAAATAAAGTGGACTTCAAGACAAAGATGATCAGAAGGGACCAACAAGGGCTTTTTTTATTGCTTAAGGAAATTATACAACAACAATAAATAATAGTCATAAATATTTATACCCAAAACAATGCAGCATCTACATACATCAGACAAATTCTCAATTTCAAGAATCAAACAGACCACAACACAATAATACTGGGTGATTTTAACATGCCTCTCTCATTTCTGGATAGATCTTCTAAACAAAAACTAACTAAAGAAGCTATAGAACTAAAAAATACAATTAGTACTTTAAACTTAACAGACATGTGCAGACTATTTTATTCATCAATTACTGAATACACTTTCTTTTCAGCAGTACACTGATCATTTTCTAAAATAGACCATATCTTAGGCCACAAAGCAACTCTTAGCAAATACAAAAAAAATAAGAGATAAAACCTTGCATTCTATCAGATCATAATGGAATGGATCAATGATAAAACACTAGAGACTAAATAATATGCTATTGAATAATAAATGGATAGAAGAAGAAATCCAGACTGAAATAAAAAAAAATTCTTAGAGATAAATGAGAATAACAACACAACATACCAACATCCCTGAAACACTATTAAAGCAGTTCTTGCACAGTAGGCCCAGGTCCATCCTGCCACCAGCAGTACTGCCTCTTCATACCAGCAGACTACCGTGGGAACTCAGGCTGGCCCAGATCTGCCCACACCAACATACATGGAACCCAGGCCCAGGGTAGGTCTCAGTTTTCCCGCCCCCACCTGGGATCCCAAGTTTAACCCACTTCTATCTTGGGACAATGCAGACACTGCCGTAGCCTTCCCCATGCAGTATCCCCTACCTTTTTGACAACAGACAGGGGCTAGAAGTAGCTGCTTCTCAGAGTAGGAATCCCCAAAAGAGTATAAGGCCCACCCTTTTAGCCCCATCTCTGTAAAACATGGCATCCATCTTGGGGCACGTCCACTATTATCTCGAGTTACTCCACTATTGCCGCCACCACTTTTAGTTGCAGTAGCATACATTGAGGGACACCAGAAGGGTCTGGAAGCCCAACATCACGGTGAGGGACAGACAATATGCACAGGTACTACAAGAATATAGGGAAGAAACTGTAATATCTCAGATCCACACTGCAAGAAAGTAAGACACACAGACAACATGAAAAAACAAAGGAGGAAAGTGCCCCAAACAAACCAGGATACTATAATAAGAGAACGTATGGACAGTGCAGTTGATGAAATATCAGAAAAGGAGTTCAGAAGATTAATAATTAAAATGATATGTGAACTAAAGGATGACCTTAATGAGCAAATACAGGCAAAAATTGATCACTCCAACAAAGAGATAAGAGAGCAAATACAGGTATCAAAAGATTTCTTCAAGAAAGAGATAGACTCTGAAAAAAAAAAAAACAGAAATCCTTTACATGAAGAAAACAGTAACACCCCCCCCAAAAAAAAAGAAAAAACAACTGAATAGAATCATTACCAACAGAAAAGATCACTTGGAAGACACAACATCAACATCAGATAATGAAGACACAGTTTCAAACCAAAGAAATGCACAATCTTGTTAAAGGAATAATATTAGAAAACTTCCCAAACATAAAGAAGGACACCAAGTGTACAAAATTACAACAGATTTACACCAAATCACATTATAATGAAAAAGGAAAAGGTAATTAGAGGAGAAACTAAGTCACATTAACTACCAAAAATAAACAAAACTAGCTGGGAATACAAATCATGTCTAAATAATAAACCTGAATGTTAATGGCCTAAACTAACCAATCAAAAGACATAGGCTAGCAGATTGGATAAAAAAAAAAGATCCAACAATATGCTGCCTTCCAGAGATTCATCTCATAGGAAAAGACATCCACAGACTGCAGGTGAAAAGTTGGGGAAAATCATACCACTCACATGGGCTGTGGAAGCAAGCAGGGGTTTCCATCCTCATATCAAATAAAGTAGACTTCAAGCTAAAGTTAATCAAAGTGATAATGACAGACACTACATACTGCTGAAGAGAACTATACACCAAATAATTCAGCATCTACCTTCATCAAACAAATGATTCTCAAGTTCAAGAATCAAAAACATCACAGCACAATATTTTTGGGTGACTTTAACACACCTATTTCACCACTGGATAGATCTTCCAAACAAAAGCTGAACAAAGAAACTACAGAATTCAAGAATACAATCAATAACTTAGACTTAACTGACATATGTAAAAATATTTCATCCTTAAACAAGTGAATACACTTTCTTTTCAGGAGCATATGGATTTTTCTCTAAAATAGACCATATATTATGTCACAAAGCAACTCTTAGCAAATATTAAAAAGTAGAGATACTACCCTGAAGTCTATCAGATAATAATGGAATGAAATTAGAAATAATTGATAAAATAAGAAATAAAAGATACTCCAACACTTAGAGACTAAATAATATGCTACTGAATGAACAATGGATTGCAGAATACATCAAGGAGTAGATTAAAAAAATTTAGAGGTGAATTAGAACACAGATACAATGTATAAAAATCTCTGAGACACTATAAAGACAGTTCTAAGAGGCAAGTTCATTGCATGGAGTTCATTCTTTAAAATAAGAAAAAGTCAACAAATAAATGACTTAGCATTACTTCACAAAGCCCTAGAAAAAGAAGAGCAAATCTACATCAAAAGCAATAGAAGACAGGAACTAATTAAAATCAGAACTGAAATCAATGAAATTGAACAAAAGAAACAATTGAAAAATTGACAAAACAAAAAGTTGGTTCTTCAAACAACCCAATCAACAAATGGGCCAAGAACCTGAACAGACACTTCTCAGAGGAGGACATACAATCAATCAACAAGTACATGACAAAATGCTCACCATCTCTAGCAGTCAGAGAAATGCAAATCAAAACCACCCTAAGATACCATCTCACTCCAGTTAGATTGGCAGCCATTATGAAGTCAAACAACAACAAGTGCTGGTAAGGATGTGGGGAAAAGGGT
>NW_026000225.1:24-21296 GCF_001458135.2 Marmota marmota marmota | reverse complement strand
TTATACAAAAGTACATACAAGAGGAAGTGAGGGGAAAGGGAAAAATAATACAAGGGGGACAAATGAATGTTAGTAGAGGGGGCAGAGAGAGAGAAGAGGGGAGGGGAGGGGGGATAGTAGAGGATAGGAAAGGCAGCAGAACACAACAGACACTAGTATGGCAATATGTAAATCAATGGATGTGTAACTGATGTGATTCTGCAATCTGTATATGGGGTAAAAATGGGAGCTCATAACCCACTTGAATCAAAGTGTGAAATATGATATATCAAGAACTATGTAATGTTTTTGAACAACCAACAATAAAAATTTTTAAAAAAAAGTTGGTTCTTTCAAAAAATAAATAAAATTGACAGATCCTTAGCCATGCAAACCAAAAGTAGAGAGAAAACTCAAATTTCTTACATATGTGATGAAAAAGTCAATATCACAACAGACACTACAGAAATACAGAAGATAGTTAGAAATTATTTTGAAAACTTATACTCCAATAAAATAGAAAATATAAGAGGCATCAACAAATTTCTAGAGTCATATGATTTGCCCAAATTGAATCAGGATGATATACACAATTTAAACAGATCAAGTTCAAATGATGATATAGAAGACACCACCAGAAGCCTACCAACCAAGAAAAGCCCACGACTGGATGGATACACAGCTGAATTCTACACGGTCTTTGAATAAGAAGTAATACCAATACTCTTCAATTTATTTCAGAAAATAGAAAACGTTGGAGCAGTTCCAAACTCATATTATGAGGCCAATATCACTCTGATTCCAAAACCAGGCAAAGACACATCAAAAAAAGAAAACTGCAGACCAATATCTCTAATGAATATAGATGAAAAAATTCTCAATAAAATTCTGGCCAAACCAATGGAAAAAATAGATCAAAAAAGATCGTGCACCACGATCAAGTGGGATTCTCCCAAGGATGCAATATTGTTTTAACATATGGAAATCAATAAATGTAATTCATCACATCAATAGCCTTTAAAGATAAGAACCATATAATCATTTCAGTAGATGCAGAAAAAAACTTTTTGACAAAATACAGCACCCCTGTATGTTAAAAACACTAGAAAAACTAGAGATAACAGGAGCATATCTCAATATTGTAAAAGCTATCTAAGCTAAGCCCCAGGCCAACATCATCCTAAATGGAGAAAAATTGAAAGCATTCCCTCTAAAAGCTGGAACAAGACAGCTTTCACCACTTCTATTTAACATAGTTCTTTAAATACTGGTGAGAGCAATTAGACAGTTGAAAGAAATGCCGATAGGTAAAGAAGAACTAAAATTAGCACTATTTGTCAACAATATGGTTATATACCTAGAAGACCCAAAAAAAAAATTCCACAAGAAAACTTCTGAAACTAGTAAATGAATTCAGCAAAGTAGCAGAATATAAAATCAATACCCATAAATCAAAGGCATTTCTGTATATCAGTGAAAAATCCTCTGAGAGGGAAATGAGGAAAACTATCCCATTCTCAATAGCCTCAAAAAATAAAATAAAATAAAATACTTGGGAATTAACTTAACAAAAGAGGTGAAAGATCTATATAATAAAAATTATAGAACCCTAAAGAAAGAAATCAAAGAAGACCTTAGAAGATGAAAGGATCTACCTTGCTCTTGGATAGGCAGAATTAATTTTGTCAAAATGACCATACTACCAAAAGCACTATACATATTTAATATGATTCCTCATAGAAATAGAAAGAGCAGTCATGAAATTCATCTGGAAAATAAGAGACCCAGAATAGCTAAAGAAATCCTTAGCAAGAAGAGTGAAGCAGGTGGCATCACTATCCCAGATCTTAAACTATACTCAGAGCAACAGTAACAAAAACAGCATGGTATTTGCACCAAAATAGACTGGTAGACCAATGGTACAGAGTAGACATCACAGAGACTAACCCACATAATTACAGTTATCTTATATTTGACAAAGGCATCAAAAATGTACATTGAAGAAAAGATGTCCTCTTCAACAAATGGTGCTGGGAAAATTGGAAACCCATATGTAACAAAATGAAATTAAACCCCTATCTCTCACCATGCACAAAACTCAACTCAAAGTGGATCAAGGACCTAGGAATTAAACCAGAGACCCTGCATCTATTAGAATAAAAAGTAGGCCAAAATCTCCATCATGTCAAATTAGGCCTCAACTTCTTTAACTTATTAGCTCCTATAGCACAAGAATTAATATCAACAATCAATAAATGAGTGGATTCAAACTATAAAGCTTCTTCTCAGAAATAAAAAAAAAGAATCAGTGAGGTGAATAGAGGGCCTAATAATTGGGAACAAATTCTTACCACACACGTCTAATAGTGCACTAATCTCTAGAATATATAAAGGAGTCAAAAATCTTAACACCAAAAACACAAATAACCCAATCAATAAATGGGCCAAGGAACTGAACAGATACTTCTTAGAAGAAGATATACAATCAATCAACAAATACATGAAACAATGTTCAAATCTCTAGCAATTAGAGAAATGCAACTCAAATATACTCTAAGATTTCATCTTACTCCAGTCAGATTGGAAGCTATTATGCATACAAACAACAATAAGTGTTGGCGAGGATATGGAGAAAAAGGCACATTCATACGTTGCTGATAAGACTCCCCCAAAATTGGTGCAGTTAATATATAAAGAAATATGGAGAATCCTTGGAAAACTGTAAATGGACCCACCATTTTACCCAGCTATCCCACTGCTCAGTCTATACCCAGAAGACTTAAAAACAGCATACTACAGGGACACTGCCACATCAATGTTTATTGAAGCACAGTTCACAATAGCTAAACTATGGAACAACCTAGATGACCTTTAGTAGATGAATGGATAGAGAAAATGTGTTCTATATACACAATAGAATATTATTCATCATTAAAAGAGAATAAGTCATGGCATTTGCAGGTAAAAGGATGGAGCTGGAGAATATAATGCTTGTGAAATTAGCCAATCCCCAAAAACCAAATGCCAAATGATTTCTCTAAGGATGCTGATCCATAATACGCTGCCGGGGTGGTGGGATGGGAGTATTAAATGAACTCTAGATAGGGCAAAGAAGAAAAGGGACAGAGGGGAAGGAAGGAGGCATAGGGGTAGGAAAGTTGGTGGAATGTGATGTAATCATTACCCTAAGTACATGTATGATGACACGAAGGATGTGACTCTACTTTGTGCACAACCATAGATATGAAAAATTGTGTTCTATTTGTGTAATACAAATTGTAATGCATCCTGTTGTCATATATAACAAATTAAAATTAAAAATTTTTAAAAAGCAGTTCTTTTTTGGGGAGTTGAGGGGGACTGGTGATGGAACTCAGGAGCACTCAACCACTGGGCCGCATCCCCAGGCCTTTTTTTATTTAGAGACAGGGCCTCACTGAGTTGCTTAGTGCCTCACCATTGATGAGGCTGGCTTTGAACTTGTGATCCTCCTATCTTAGCTTCCCGAGCCACAGGGACTATAGGTGTGTGCCACAAGAAAGTTCACAGAATTGTACTCATTCATTTAAAAAATACAAAGTCACCAAGTAATCTAACATTGCATCTTAAGGCCCTAGAGAAAGAACAAATCAACACCAAAAGCAGCATAAAATAGAAAACAATTAAATTCAGATCCAAAGTCAATGAAATTGAAACATACACACATACACACACACACACACACAAAAAAAAAAAAAACACTCAAAAAACAACAAATCAACAATTTGGTTCTTTGAAAAAATAAAATTGATGAACTCCTAGCTAAAATAACCAAATTAAAGAGGAAAAAAACTTTAAAGTACTAAAATTTGTGATGAAAAAGGAATATAACCATGAACACTACTGAAATACAGAGGAAACTCAGAAACTATTTTGAAAATTTGCACTCCAATAAAACAGAAGATCTTGAAGACATAGACAAATTCATAAAGAAATATTTCCTACCCAAATTGAACAAGGAGGAAGTATAAAATTTAAACAGATCAATTTCAAATAAAATGAAAGACACCATAGAAAGCATACCAACAAAGAAAAACACAGGACCCAATGGATTCTCAGCCAAGTTCTTCCTAACTCTCAAAGAAGAAATAACCCCAATCCTACTCAAACTATTCCATAAAATAGAAAAGAAGGGAACCCTTCCAAATTTATTCTATGAAGCTAGTATCAACCTGATACCAAAATCAGACAAAGACACATCAAGGAAAGAAAACTTCAGACAAATATCCCTGATGAACATAGATGCAAAAATTATTAATACTCATAAATCACATACAGAAACATATTGAAACAATAGTGCAACATGATCAAGTAGGGTTCATCCCAGGAATGCAAGTTTGGTTCAATATATGGAAATCAATAAATGTAATTCATCAAACCAATAGTCTTAAAGACAAGAATCAAATGATTATCTTAATGGATGCAGAGAATGCATTTGATAAAATACAGCATTCCTTCATTTTCAAAACAGTAGAAAAACTGGGGTAGTGGGAACATGACTCAATATTTTCAAAGTTATATATGCTAAACCCAAGGTCTACAACATTTTAAATGGAGAAAACCTGAAAGCATTTCCTCTAAAAACTGGAACAAGACAGGGATTCCCTCTTTCACCACTTCTATTTAACATAGTCCTAAAACTCTATCCAAAGCAATCATGAAGTAAAAGCAGGACAGGATCAAACTAAATTAAAGGATTCAAATGTTAAAAGAATAGCTCAAACTACCTTTGTTCACTCACAACATGATTCTACATACAGAAGACCCATAGTCTACCAGAAAGCTCCTTGAACTCATAAATGAATTCATCAAAGTAGCAGGATACAAAATTAACACCCATAAATTAATTATGTTTCTATATATCATTGATGAGTCAACTGAAAGAGCAACTAAAAAATGACCCCATTCAAAATAGCCTCAAAAAAAAAAAACTTGGGAGTTAATCTAACAAAAGAGATGAAAGACCTCTACAATGAAAACTACAGTGTGCTAAAGAAATTGAAGAAGATCATAGAAGATGGAAAGAACTCCCATGCTCTTGGATAGGCAGAATTAATATTGTCTAAATAGCCACACTACCAAAAGTACTATACAGATTTAAGGTACATACCATAAAAATTCCAATGACATTCTTCATAGATATAGAAGAAGAAGCCATGGAATTCATTTGGAAAAATAAGAGGCCAGAATAGCTAATACAATCCTCAGCAAGAAAAGTGAATCAGGAGGCATCACCATTCCAGACCTTAAATTATATTATAGAGGTATAATAACAAAAAAGGCATGGTATTGGCACCAAAATAGATATGAAGACCAAAGGAACAGAATAGAAGGTACAGAGACAAACCCACATATATACAGTTATCTCATACTAGATGAGGACACTATAAACATACATTGGAGAAAACATAGCCCCTTCAACAAATTGTGCTGAGAAAACTGAAAACCCATATGTAGCATAATAAAACTGAACCCCTATCTGCACAAAACTCAGCTCAACATGGATAATGGATCAAGACCATTTCTTCTAGCACCTACTAGAAGAAAATGTAGGCCCAAAACTATCATGTTATCTTAGGAACTGACTTCCTCAACAAGACTCCTAAAGTTCATGAAGTAAAAGCAGGACAGGATCAAACTAAAAAGTTTCTTTATAGCAAAAGAAACAATCAAGAACATGAAGACAGAGCCTATAGAATGGGAGAAAATCTTTACCACCTGTGCCTCAGATAGAGGGTTAATCTCCAGTACCTATAAAGAACACAAAAACTTTATAGTGGCACCCCCTTTCTCCAAAGAAAATTTTAACTGGGCTTCTCCGAAATCTTCACCATGGCTGATTTTAGGACTGTCAGCAAAAGAGTCTCTACAAAAGAGTTCAATGTAGATAAACTTCCTATTTTCATGTTGCCCTATTTTACTTGGCCACTAGCCTGGCAGAAATCAGCACTCCAGGTGCTAGACACACCTTACAAGTTTTTCACAAACATTTATCCAGTATAGTAGTTTCTAGAAATATGTAAACAAGGCCTCTGGCCTTGAGCTGGGCTTCACAGAGATGTCTACATTCCTAACAGAAGTTACCATCTGGGCTCCATGGTAACAGCTGGTAGGGAGGAGGAAAGAAAGGGGAGAAGCTGCTCTCCCCTTCTCAGGTGTTTTCCTTGAAGGGTTAAATTTCCCAGAACAATGAAAGAAAAAACTGCTTTTATGTGAACTTCTGAAGACTGTGAACTTTTGAGCCCCTCTCCTTACATGCTGGGTAAAAATTTCTGAAACTACCTGAACTTGGGGTTCAGGGCATTGATTGATTAGAGCAAAAGCTGTTCCCTCTGAACCTGGCTGCAGCCAAATAAAACTATTTCCTGCTATCTTTGGTGCCTTGCCTCATCTGTCCCTACAACAACTTAACACCAAAAAAAAACAAACAACCCTATCAATAAATGGGCAAAGGAACTGAACAGGCACTTCACAGAAGAAGAAATATGAATGGTCAACAAATATTGCCGCAGTCCGGCTGCAGCAAAATAACTGGGGGGTGACAAACAACTTGTGTACATTGATACAGCAGGAGTGGGAGCCATTTATTGTAGGACAGGAGGGCTATATATACATTCCACACAGCTTATCTTAATTAACATAAACTAGATACAGCAGTCAACCAATAAGGAATCTCCACACTTAATGGCTCACTGGCGCCACTTCACAAACCACTCCCTCTGGCAAAATGCCAGGCGCCATCTTGACTTGTTTACACACTAACAAAATATATTTTAAAATGTTCAACATCTCTACCAATTAGATAAACGCAAATTAAAACCACACTGAGATCCCATCTCACCCCAGTCAGAATGACAAGTGTAAAGAATAAAGGAACAATAAATGTTGTTAAAGATGTGGGGAAAATATACTGCTGGTGGGATTACAAATTGGTGCAACCACTCTGGAAAGCAATATGAAGATTCTGCAAAACACTGGAATAGAACCACCATTTGATCTACTCATCCCACTCTTTGTTATATATCTGAAGGATTTAAAATCAGCCTAGCACCATGATGCAGCCACATTAATGTTTACAGCAGCTCAATTCACAGTATCTAAGCTATGTAACCAGCCTATATGCCTTTCAACAGAGGCATGGGTAAAGATAATGTGGTATATATACACATGTACACAGTGGAATATTACTCAGTCTTAAAAAGAATGGCTTTATGACATTTACTGGTAAATGGATGGATCTAGAAACCATCATACTAACTGAAGTAAGACAATACCAAAAAAAAAGGTCAAATGTTCTCTCTGATATTGCATGCTAACCCACAACAAGTCAGGGTAGGGAGGAGAAGAATATAAGTTCATTAGATTAGACAATAGGTAATGAAGGGAAGGTAGAGTTCCGTGTAAAAAATAATACAAATGATCATTAATATAAGAAAGGATGTTTAATGTCACTAATTATCATAGAAATGTAGGCTCAAAGGTACAGTGAAACATAACTCAAACCAGTTAGAATGGCTACTATCAAAAATTTAAAAATAAAAAACTAACCAATTTTGTGAGGATGCAAAGAAACTGCAATCCTCATAATAAAGAATAAAGAATGGGGCAATCACTATGAAAAACAATACTGAGGTACCTCAAAATATTAAAAATAGAACTACTGTGTTAGTTTTCTGTTGCTGTGACCAAAATATCTGACAAGGATAACTTAGAAGACAAAAATGTTTATTTGGGGGTCATGATTTCAGATGTGTCAGTCCATCCTAGGCCAACTCCATCACTGTGGGCTTGAGTGAGGCAGAACATCATAGCAGAAGAGTGTAGTAGAGAAAACTGCTCATACCATGGTAGCCAGGAAAGGGGAGTGGGAGGAGGCCATGGACAGGCCATGTTCCCATGGACCTACTTTTTCCAGCCACACCCTACCTACCATCAAATTATTAGTCCATCAAATTAATTAATTTATTAATGAAGTCATAGAACTCATAATCTAATCATTTCAGCTCTGAACATTCCTTAACTCATTTCCTTTCACAAAAGGTTTTCATGGGACGCCTCATATCTGGACCATAACAACTACTATACAATCCATCAATGCAATTTATGGCGATATATTTGCAAGAACTGAAAAAGGACCTTGAGAACTTATCTGCCATCCCTTGGACATTTCAACATTATTCACAACAGTCAAGATATGAAATCAAACTCAATATTTATTGACAGATAAACAAAGAAAAAATAGTATCTTGATATAATAAAATATTATTTGTCCTTAATGAAGAAGGAAATCCTAATATTTAAACAACATAGATAAACCTGGATGACACTATGTTAAGTGAAATAAGCAGACACAGAATTGCAAATACTACCCAAGATTCCACTTACATGAGTTATCTATGATTATCAAACTCAAACAAATGGGGAGCCGAATGGTTGACAGGGTGTACTTTGAGAGGGAAATAGAGAATTCTTGCTCAATGATTATAAAGTTAGAGTTATGCAAAATGAAATGGTTCTAGAGAGATGCTGTACAACATAAGAGTTGTCTATAGTAAACTACACTGCACATAAACACTTGTTAATAGGGTATAGCTCATATTCTTACCACACACAAAGAGGTACACAAGGAAAGTTTGGGAAGTGATAAATGCTAACAATTAAATAACATTAAATAACATTTAAATAACAATTGTTATAATTGTATCACAGATGTATGTATCTGTTCAAACTCATTGAAATGTATACCTTTGACATATGTATTTTTATATCAATTATACCTCAATTAAGCTTACAAACATAAAATGTGCCCTATCACAGTAAAAATGGCTTCAATAGTTCTGTATAAAATACACCAAAAATATGGACAAGTATTGAAACCTTCAGGTCTTGTACTAGTAAAATCATTGCATGTCCTGCATAGCTGTTATATACTTCTTGATAGGAAGAAATTAGAAGTTTAAAGTGGTAATGCAGTGACTCTTTACAAGAGTAATAAGAAAAAAATGGAGACAATAACATGTAATAAATTTTTCAGCAGAAATTCAAGATTAGAACTGTAAGTCTTGATACATGAAGCTTTGATATCTTCAACTTTTTCTTGTTTTCTTTTTAAAAAACAAATATATATATCACAAATATACCTCCACATATGTATTTTTACATCTTCAACTCTGGAAGCAATTATGAGCATTAATGAAATTAATAAATGAAAGTATTTTATAACTTCTCTAAAGGAGAAGTGATTCTATTGTGCTTCTCAAATGTAACTTCTTATATATTTTACTTATTTTTATTATAATTATTTATTAGTAGGTGATAATCATAATAAGTTCCAATACTGATTACCAAAATAGTTAATGGAACTTTAATTATTTTTCTTACCTTTATTTTGGACTATACTTTTTTACTTTGAAAACATTTTCAGAGGATTAATGTATATTGGCCCCACAATTCTAACCACATGGAACTCTAAACTCCTATAGTGTTTGTAGTGACTTCCAGTTTGTAATATAAAACATTTTAACTATTTCAATTTAATTGTTTGTTGTTGTTGTTGTTGTTATTTTGATTCTTGTTGTTTGCTTGTTTTTATAGAAGGAAACCTTTTTTTTTTCCAATTTCTTTTACCAAAGAGTACTTAACTTTAAAATGTTAAACATAAAACAAATATTTTTGATCACTTACCTTCCTCTCTGAAACTTCACTCTCATTTGAGCTTATCTTTTGTGGCACCGTGAGGTGCAGGAATATTCCTTCAGAATCTGCAGTAAGAACATGCTTTTTTGTTGTATTTTATTTTTTTCCTTTCATCAGAAATGGTCTGAGTCAAGTAAGTGTTCTTAAACAGAGCATACCCTGAGATCTAAAACTGCTAATTTTATGTGCCCAAGCTTTTTGTGCTGAGCTCACAACGGATTTTCAAGGACACTTTGGAAGTGGCTCAGATACAATTAGATACAGGATCATCGTATTCCTTTTCAGAATCACGTTGAAAGTTGTTTGCTTCAGGACTCTGAGGATTAAACTGAGGGCAGTTCACATTCAACCTGCATCTTCCATCACAAGGTGAGCTGACCCTGGAAGAGTAGCAGGTGTCTGCTGCTGAGTTAGGGCTAAGGTGCTGCGTTCACCTGGCCTGGTTGGGGGTGGGGTAGGGGAAATATGGAGAAAAGCACCAGCAGGGAATCTACACAGTGGTGTGGACAGGTATCAGAGCTATGGGAAAATTTTCCCCAGGAGGAGCCAGGCATTTCTCTGAAGGAAAGGAGAAGGAACAGGGCAGCTGGCATGGTATGGCTTACCATGGCTGGCCTGCAGCATTTCAAGCTCAGCAAAGAGTGCAAAGAGAAGGAACATGGCTGGTCAGAGCAGGGAAGCACAGCCGCGGAAGAAGACCGTTGGGCAGACACAATCCTCGCGAGCAAGCCCTGGGCCCTGGCTCACTGCATCTTGGGAGGACAGTTTGCGGTCAGGGCCTTTGCGGGTGAGGACTGTGGTTCGTGGGAGGTTTTATGGCTTCCATATGGAAGGGAAAGGAAACAAAACGCACATTTGTGAGCAACTCAGTTGTTGTAAACAAATTTAAATTGTTTAAATTCCTCAGTAGGGATAAAGAAGCATGATTCTCCTTTTTTTGGTCATTTCCTTTCACCATATCACTTTTCTGATAGGTTGTATTTACTGTGGAGGAAGAGCAAGATGGAAATGTCAATTACTATTACTAGCGATTTTCTACATGCTGTTGACTTAATAACTTATTATCTTGACAAATAAGGAATAGATATATATATAAATATATATATAATATTATATAATATATAGTTAATATATGTAATATATTAACTATATATATATAGTTAAATCAAGCTAATATTACTTGTAATAGTGTTACAATAAAGTAAAAAGATATGCAAGCGCCTTAATGATAATTTTAGAAAAACAATATATATATTATATATATATTTATTTATTTATATATAATATGTACATATATTATATATATATATATATATATATATATTTTTTTTTTTTTTTACATATATCTAGATCACAGTTTACATGGGGCCAAGGAAGCATCACCTGTATTAGTGAATGTTTCTATTTAGCCCCAGTGGTAGGACTAACATATTAAATACCTTTTTTTTTTTATATATGAATTAGATTCTTGAACAAGATATATAAACATTTATTTCATTCCAACTGTCTTTCTGCATTTTGCCTGACATCTAGTAGAGTTAAATCAAGGCAAATGCCATTCCTCCACACCCAGTAATACATTAGACTACATGACTACATGTACCAGGATTACAGCAGTCTTGAGAGTTTAAATGCATTGAATTAAGCTACAACTCCCAAACTGGTTGAAAATCTATACAAATAGTCAATACCTAACGTCTTTAGTTTTCTTTCTTCAGTTCTAAAATAAGGTTAACAATATTCATGGAGTCTAGGAAAAAAATATAAATGTGGGAACACAATCTCTTTACAATTAGAGCTTCAAATGAGGGAGAAAGAGGTATTACTGTTGATAAATACTTTAAGAAAATATCTCTTTAAAGTCATGTATTATTACAAAAATATTATTTAATGCAAAATTAACATCAAATGATTTATCTTAGTTTTGTTTTACCATATGATATTCACAAACTGGTTTCAGGATGGTGAAATATAAAAATAATAGCTTTCTCATAGCTAGGCATTATTAAAAGTAAACAGCTATATTATGTGAAAAATTTGATTTCTTAGTTGACCTTTAATTCTATGACTGGTTGCTGTTACTATTGCTCTCTTCTAATATAGATCAATACAAAAGAGATTGCATTACTTTAAGGGGAAGGAACCACTGTAATCTTAAATAATAACAGCAAAATTGAATATATAAAAATTACATTTGTGTAATTTACTCAGTTAATATGTAAAAATATCCACCTTGCTTATCATATCCCATGAACAGAGATTATATTCTACTCTTTGTGGTTTGTTTTCCTAGTTGTATTCTAATTTAAAAAAATTAGTTAAGCTTACTTTTTAAATTTAAAACCAAAAATTCATCCATTAGTTTTCTCCATATTGTCTACATGAAGATGGGATGAGACATTAAAATAGCTATGATAAACGTTCTCCAAAGAAAAAAGAAAAAAAATACATGCACACCCATAAATTATCAATTTACTATTTCTGTCAAATAAATATATAAATAACTGATCATTTGGAGTATAAATACACTTTAACAAGACACTTAATGAAGCCTCTGTCTCCCGAGCTACATTTAGAAACATTTCGTCATATTTATAATATTTATACAGCCTCCTTGAACCTTTAATTACTTGATTTATTTATTCTCCTTGGTCATGGAACAAGAAGACCTACATATTATCCTGCTGCATTCTTATTTTCCTAATAATTCATTGAGCTAATATCACTTGTAATAGTGTTACAATAAAGTAAAAAGATATGCAAACACCTTAACGATAATTTTAGAAACACAAGACCACTATTAATTATGTGCAAAATACTGTATCCTACATCTGTTTCCTCCTCATTCTATGCTGTCACCTATTTTCTTACCTCTACATATTCTGTTCACAAAATTTGCTTCCCTGTCTCTGTTGATACTCTTGGCACAACTTGACTGTCAATGTGAGGAAAATGAAGCTGTTTAGGAAGTTGAACTTCTTAAAACAATTGTAGCCAACATGGCTTTTTTTTGCTGAATCACACTGAAGTTTTGCTATATAGCTCAAATTGTTTTTAGCCTATATGAACATGAAGGATATCCAACTGTGTGAAATCTGGAAAACATTGGAATATACTGGGACCTGTCACTCAATATTTCTAAACGAACTGAATCTATCCAGGTGCACCTACTTGTAATAGTTTTAAATTACATTGAAATTTTTCCCACAGTATATTTGTAAATGCATATGTTAATAAATTTAATTACCTTTCACTTAAGTTTCCTGTTCTGGGCCAATATTTCTTTCTTTCTTTATTTTTTTTGAGAATAATAATGGCAGTTAAAATGAAAAGAGGTAGAAAAACGTCTAAATTGATTAAAAAAAAGAGGCCGTTTTCTTTTTCTTGAATAGTATGTCATTGTTTAATAAGCAGGGCTGTCCTTTCAGCTGAAAAGAAGATACCTTTTAACTCTTTGAAAAACAATAATCAGAGAATAATATTAATTTAAATTTTTTAAATATGGAATTTAAATAATCTAGTTACAAAATAAATAAGTCAATTTAAATGTAAGAATGTTTTCCAATATTCTGTAACTATGCCCCAAAAATCATTATATATTTATGTCAACCAATATACTTCTGTATACATATATATAGCAATGACAATAAAAATTTCAACAATATCCAATATTATTGAAATTTTTATATTAATCTTTTATGTTTATTCAACCTTTGTTTATGTGCTATAATCTATTATAACTTCCTTGTTTTCTCTATGCACTGTATTCACATGCAAAAAAACAAAATTATGCCTTTATCTTAAAATCGTATTTCAAAATCAACTAAAAATACATTAAGACTTAACAAACAAGACCTAAAATTGTAAAAATAGTAGAGGAAGCATAGGAGAATTATAACAGTGGACTGAGCAATGATATCTTGTATTTGTCCATGAAAACTCAAGCAACAAAAGGAAAAAATAGACAAAAAAGGGTTATATCATACTAAAAGGCTTCTACAAAGCAGGGGAAACAATTACCAGAATATAAAGGTAGTCTATACATTGGGAGAAAGTATCTGAAACTCTTTAACCTGGTAAGGTATTAACATCCAAAATATATAAGAAATTCAATTCAATAGAAAGAAAACAACCAAATTTAAAAATGACCAAAGGATCTGTACAGTCAATGGAGTGAAGGGACAACCATAAAATGGGTGAAAATACTTGCAAACTATACATTTGGAAAAGTATTAATATCCAGAATAGGTAAGAAACATGAAAAACTCAAAACAACAACAACAAAGTAAAAATCAAACCAATTTTAAAATGGGAAACAGACCTATGTAAATATTTCACAAAGAAGAAATATAAGTGACCAACGGATACAAAAAAGATGCTTGATATTACTAGTCATCAGAAAAATGAAATTCAGTGAGGACTGGAGGTATAGATCAGTGGAGATCAGTGGTGAAGAATTACAACAAACAACAACAAAAAAACATGAGATATCACCTTACTTCAGTGAGAACATCTATCATCAAAATGTCTAAAGATAACAAGTGTTTGTAAGGATGTGAAGAAAACAGAACTCTCTACATTTTGGTGGGAATATAAATTAGCACAACCATTTGAAAAACATAAGTAAAACTAAAGATAACTAACATAAAATAAAATAATAATAATGAAATAATGGATAAAGAGAAAGGAGAATTTATTGAAGATATTCAAGATTCATTTAATATTCAGAAGTCCATATAATTCATTGTATCAGCAGGCAAAAAGGCAAAATCATATGATTTTATCAATTGACACTAAAAGTATTTATAATAATATCACTAATAAAAACATAAAATCTCATTAACTATGTATTGAAGAGAATTTCTTTAAACTCAGAAAAATTATCTACAAATCCCTTCAATTAACTAATGTCATACTCAATGGTAAAAAAATTATTTCCCCCTAGGAAATTAGTGATGAAGATATGCTTTTTATTGTCACAACTCACAGTTAACATATAGGTATATATTATAAAAAGGACAATAAAAATAAAAGTGATTTGTTGGAAACAATAAATGAAACTATCTGAATTTGAAGATGACATGATTTTCTACATGGAAGTTTCAAGAAATTTACCAAAAACATTAGTACTAAAAGAAATTCAATTATGTTACTAAATACAACAAAAAAATCAATTGCATATAGATGTATTAACAATGAACAAATGGAAACCAAAACAGAAAGTACAGCATCATTTACAATTGCTCTAAAGAAAATGAATAGAAAACAAAATTTCACAATGTATAGAGTATCTCATAAATACTACAGCATTCTGAATTAGAAAACCAAAGAAGATCCAAATAAATGGCTAGATATGTTTTCTTCATAAATTGGAAGATTCATTAATAGTAGAAATATGAGCTCTTCCAAAATAGATGTACATATTTAATATTGTTATATAAAAATTACAGGAAAATATTTTATAAACATAAATAAGCTCATTCTTAAGTATGTATGAAAAGGCAAGAGTCTAAATAGACACAGCAATAATCAAATCAGTGGAGTATTGGTCAAGAGAATACTATATAGATTACTGGAACCAATACAAGTATATCCAATTAACTTTTTGACAAAGATGCAAAAACAACTGACTGGATGGTTAATAAATTTTTTAAAAATATTTCATTAGAGTAATTAGAAATTCAAAGAGAAAATATGAGATGTTAACTTAAAATTTCCCCACTCTATAAATATTAATTAAAACTTACCAAAATCAAAATGTACACCTTTTAGAAATCCATAACAGAAAATTTTCAGGAACTAGAACTAATAGAATCCATATGTTTGACAACAAAAACATGATTAAAGAAGAAAAACATACACCTCCTCAAAATTAAAATGAAAAACTCTTGGTCTGAGAAAAACACAAATCACAAAATCTGTAAAAATGTGTGCAAATCATGTATTAAAGGAAATACATGTATCTAGAAAACAAATTCTCTCAAAATCCAATATTAAAAAATCTAAATGATACAATTAGGAAATGGGCAAAAAAAAGTGAACAAACTTTTCATTAAAGAAGATATACAGATGACAAACATATATCATTATCTATTGGGGATTTGAACTTGAAACTACAATTATATATTAATTTATACCTTAAATGATAGTTAAAATTTAAAAAGGTACCATTAAATGTTGATGTGATGCACAAAGCTGTTTTTAAAAAAAGTATATATATTATTGGTGGGAACTTTGAATGATGGAATTAAACAGGCACCCTGGGCTTGGCACTTGCTTTTAAAATTCTGTGCAGATTTTTTTTGAAATGGCATCATCAAGATGTCTGAGTAAAAAAATCCCAATCTTCAATCTTCTTCTTCAATTGATAAATTAGCAACTACCAACGGAAAATAACACCATGATGAAACTCCTCAAGCATAGAAATAGGGCTGTGTCTACTGTGTGTTTCTCAGAGCTGAATAAAAGCACTGATATGATAAGAAATAGTTCTGCTTGGATGGTGTTCCCTGCCCCCTCTCCCGAAGGCAGCACAGCTTTAACCCACAGAAATACCTAGGTGTCAAGGAAGAAAAAAAAAAGAACAGGGGAGTGTGACACCCCGCCTCTGCAGCCTTTAGGGAAATCCACTTGGGTTCTCAAATCACAGGTAACCTAGAGGAAAACGGAATGGGCTGGACCATGCTGGCCCAGATAGAAACATAGCTTACGTTGCCAGCAGTGGTGTTCAAATAGCTAATAACACAGTCTTCTAACAGAGTTGATCTGGTCACCAAAGGAAGAGTTGGGAAGGGCTATTGTCTTGAATTACTACATGTTCTGGCTTCAAGTCTAGCTTCACTACATAATCTGAGGCTTCCATGGCATGGAGAAGAGCCCAAACAACAAATTTCAAAAGTTAGTAGGTCACATATACCTGGGAGTTTAAACACCCTTCCTCCCTTCTGCAGCAAAGACTACCTGCCAGCTCTGTCTTGTGTGGGATAAGACCACGACCTGTAAACAACAATAGCAAATATACACCAGGTCTCACATATTTGGAGGTCTAAAAAGAGCTCCTTGTTACCTAATGCACCACCTCCAGCCCTTGGACAGGGAAGAACAAGATCAACATAGTATCAAGAAATACATCCTGTGAAAAACTAGCTCAGTAGCAATTGCAGTGCCACTCCTCAGCACAGGACTCACAAAATGAGAAGACTGCTTCTCAGGGAGGTTGGTGACCAAAGGGAACTCATTAAAACTAAATACTGAGGCTGGGGATATTGCTAGGTTGGCAGAGTGCTTGCCTTGCATGCACAAGGCCCTGGGTTCAATCCCCAGCACCAAAAAAAAAAAAAAAAAAAGAAAGAAAGAAAAAGAACCTAAATACTGAACTGTTAAAGAAAAACTAAAATTATAGAGATACACAAAGTCAGAAACCTGAATGTAAGAATAATGTTAGAGAAGCACCAGCTTCAGCAGCATCCCAGGGACCAGTAAAGGGGAGGGGCAGCACAAACAAAGGGAAGAGCATGGACAGTTAGATAAAGAAATTTTAAAAAATAAAGAAACAAACAAACAAAAATGGATTGAGGCAACCTGTGTATTAAGGAGGAAGGCTGCTTTTAATGGATACAGAGTCCATAGGGGAAGTGATTTATGGTAAGCAAAACCCAAAATTAGTTTCCCTGGATCAGCAGATGTTCTGGGCATGGAAAATGCACTTGGACCAGGAAAGTGGACACTTGGCTCTGAGCACTCAGTGTGAAAAGCCACCAGGACTGTAAAAAGGCTCTGCCCAAGTGCCCGGTGAGGAAAGCACCTGCCACAGTAACCACAGTCCACATGGGCCCCCTACAGGAAAAATCACTGTGGTAACCAGGGTGTGTGTGTGTGTGTGTGTGTGTGTGTGTGTGTGTGTGTGTCTGACAGGAAAAGCCCCCACTTCACACATGCACCTGGTGAGAAACTCTGCCACCGCCGCTGTCAGTGCCTTCACCATAGTCTGTGGGAACACCAGCCTGGAAGGATCATCCCTGGGTGCTCCACAGCATGCACAACCAGTGTGGGACCACTGCAGTGTGCCTGGCACGATTGCTAGCAGTGGCAGGGAATTTGGAAGTTTCCCAACTGACTTTAACAAAAAAAAAAAAAAAAAAAAAAAAAGAACTTCTGGGAGACACCTAAACCAGAAAGAACAAAATAGGCACAAATAAAATTACACCTGGATCATTCAGATTCTGGATCCCAAGAGAGAAAGGCACCTTTATTGCTGGCACTGTGGCAGGCACTCAGGAGTATCTGCACTCCAGGACAGACAACCAGTATTTCATATGCACAGCAGTGAAGCTGAAATCTGTGGAAGTTTGTCTGTAAACACTAAAAGTAGATTTTACTATATTGTATTACATGATTTTATGTAAGTGTATGTGGGCATATGTGTGTATGATAAGTTAGAATACATGTATATATATTTTTTGTTTTTTAAAGAGAGGAGAGAGAGAGAGATACTGAGAGAGAGAGAGAGAGAGAGAGAGAGAGAGAGAGAGAGAATTTTAATATTTATTTTTTCGTTTTCGGCGGACACAACATCTTTATTTTTATGTGGTGCTGAGGATCAAACCCAGGCCACACACATGCCAGGCGAGCGCGCTACCGCTTGAGCCACATCCCCAGCCCTGTATATATATTTTTTCTTATAATTTTATGATCACATCAATTGCTTTCTTCTGCAGCACTTGTTTATTATTTAGCCTTGATATTTTTAGGTGAGATTCAAGTATATGTGAGTTAGAGTTGATTTGATCTTACAGTTACTTTGGTTCTGACCCTTTATCTTCCCTTCTTCATAGCCAACATCTCCTGTTTCAACTTCATCCCTTTCTTTGTTTTATTACATTCAGTCAATCTTTTGTTCCTTCTTCTTACAGAGGACATCTACTACCATTTCCTGCTCTTTCTCTGAATATTTCAAACTTATTACCACATTTCCATGCTATTTTCTCTTTATTTAAGAAACTATAATCCCACTGAATAATAGAATTATATAGTTTATGCAACTCAGACCTCATTCATGTTGAGGTAATTATTAATAGAGCAAATGACATAGTAGGCACTTAATGTCATGCTGGATCTAGCTGTTTTGTATTGCTGATACTGATATTAATTGCTAACCCCACCTCTTCTGTATAGGGGGCAATTAGTGTTACAGAAGTCAAAGTAGACACTGAACATTTATCTTTGTACATAGGTTACTTACATTAGTGCTATTCCTAACTTCCCCCTTCAGGAGGGATTGGAAACTGATTGGGACAACTCAAAAGATTATAGATTAGAGACCTTGCTCCTGAGAAATTCTGACAATTTAGCCAATCAACAGTAAATCTTATACCACACAACACCTGAGCCTAAATATGACTTCAACTCATAGACTTGGGGAGACAAAATTGTCAAAATAAAAACCAGGTTCCAAGGAAGAGCAACCAGAAGGGAACTTTAGGTCCCTCCACCTCGATGTATATACATATATCAAAAAAGAGAGAAATTCTAGAAAAAAGAAAGAAAGGGAGGGAGGATGGATGTAAGAAAGGAAGAAAGAAAACTACGCACTTAAGGACATGAGTATAAAAGAAGAAGGGGAGTACATTTCAATTGATGAGGAAACAGGCAAACAAATCTCTCCCCCAAACTCCCAACACTCTCAAAAGGATCCCACAGATACAGAGTGGATGAAATTCCAGAGAAAGACTTTAAAATGCTGATTATTTAAATGTTCAATTAACTAAAAGAAGATCTAAGAGATGAAGTAAAAGAGCAAATTTAGGAAATGAAAGATGATTTCAATAAAGAAATAGGTATATTAAAAAGAATCCAGATATATTAAAAAGAATTCCTGGAAGTTAAAGACACAATGAGTCAAAATAAAAATTTATTTGAAAATATCACCAACAGATTATATTCCATAGAAAGTAGAACTTCAACCCTTGAAGACAGAACCTCAGACCTTGAAGACAGGATATATGAACTTGAGAATACAATGTAATAGAGAACACAATAGAGAGCAGAATACAGAATACAATAAAGAGCATTAAAATTTTTTAAAGGACATGTCAGAATATACAAGAAATCTGGGACAACATCAAGACACTAAACCTGAGAATCATTGGGACAAGGGAGAATGTGGAGATACAAGCTAATTGCATTTAAAATATTTTCAAAATAGCCACAGAAAACTTTTCTCATATCAAAAAAGAGACAGAAATCTACATACAGGACTCCAAAGAAACTTGATCAGAAGGTAAGTTCTCCAATACATATCATAATCAGAATTTCTTAACATAGAAAACAAGAAAAGTATATTAAAAGCTGCAAGAGAGGGAGAAACATCAGGTCACATTTAAAGGCACATAAGACTTATTTCAAAATGCAAACACTAAAACTAAGGGAGGCCTGGATTGAGAAAACAATTGCCAACCAAGATTGCTATACCCAGCAAAATTCTGTTTCATATTTATTTCATAGGGAAATAAAAACTTTCCACGACAAAGATAAACTAAAAAAATACAAACAAGCACCTCTACAAAGAATTCTCAAAGATAAATTGCATGCAGATTAATCCCCCCTTCAAAAAATCCAAAATCCCAAATAAATGAAAATCAAAGGAAGACTAATCAGCTAAATGAGAATCAAGACAGAATTAAATATACCAAAAAAATGGCAGCCTACTACAAATATATATCCAAATGTACTACAAATATATATCCATAATAATAATGAATATGAATGGTCTCAGCTGTATTTTTAACTCTTTTAAACTCTTTTCAGTTAAAAGACACAGACTGGGTGGTCACACATGCATTCCAACATGGGAAAGGCACTGAATATTGGGGACCCCTGAGCTGCAGGCTGCCTCCAGATCTGTGGGAAGTAGGTGGAGGACTGTGGCCTCTAGAAGAGCCTGCCCACCCAGCCTGTTTGCCATCACAAGGAGATCTCTGCCCCCTGGGGCTGAAAGACCCCAGTCTTTCCCCAAGTTGAAGTTGCAGGGTATTGAGATGCCAGCCAGATATCTTCCCATAAAGGTTCTGTGGTGGCATAAGGCAATGGGGCTCCTGCCAGTAGCAGGGAAACTGACTCAGTGGAAGTGGTTGAACTGGAACCCCCTCTAGAAAAGAAGGACAAGCAGGTACGCACCAACCTAAACAAGGCTGAAGAAGAGAAAACATGCCCAGTGCCCCAGGAAGAAGAAGAGGAGGTATGGCACTAAAACTTCCCCTGTAGGCCCATCATGACATGGAAAAGATGGAGGAGCCAGTGTATAAAGTCTGAGAGGGACATTGGAGGATGATCCCATGTGATGCAGTCCCTGACTGGCTGAAGGACAATGACTATCTGCTACATTGCCACAGACCACCCTGACCCTCCTTTGGAGCTTACGTCAAGTGTATCTTCTGCATTCACACAAATTTGCAATATCTGGACCTATCTATGTGGTTTCATGCTGTTTGTCTTTTGGGGAATTTTGACTATACTTTGGCCAACTATGTATTTCATGGTCCATCTTTAGGCAAGAGTGG
>NW_026000224.1:5309867-5334065 GCF_001458135.2 Marmota marmota marmota | reverse complement strand
CCTGGACCCTTCTCCAGGAACACTCTGGTGATGGCTGCTGCATGGGTGGGTAAATCCTGTAAGGAAAGAAAATCCACAATCCACTGGAGGAAGGAGGGAGCATAGTCCACATGCAGTATAACACAACCTCAAGTAGGGAGGCAGACATGGCATCCAGCCCAGCTATCCCAGGCCACCTGAGCCAAGTTTATCACTGCTGTGCCCCAGCCTCCCTCTCTAAACCCTGGTCTCCAACTAAGGAAGGAGGGGAACTGAGCAGGAGAGATGGCCCCACTGCCTGAGGGGATGACAGCACCTGGCAGCCAGTGGCCTTGAAATTGTGTTTGTCCTAGGAGATCTGTGCTGGAAATGCTGTATGCCTGGGGATTGTGGTTCTGTAGATTATGATTTGGGGTCATCTGGCATTAGTGGTTGTGGTTGAATGTGACAGGTTTTGTTGGTCCTAATGGCTCAGCAATGGGTGAGTTTTAGGACAATGACCAGATCTGAGGGCAACAGCAGACATCCTTGTTTTGATTCTGCAGAAAAGAGGCTTTATCTCATTTATCCAAATTTCCAGTGAGAAAGAGGGTCATTGATCAGTTGTCCCCTGTGCAGAGATTGGCTGAGGTGCATCACCCCTACTTACCACATGGTAAGAGCCTCCAGAACCCTACTTCTCCCTTCTGTCACCCCAGCTCTTGACCACTTGAACCGAGCTTGCCTGTGGTTCACCCTGACCCTGATTATAAGCACTTCACTCTCTTTGTACCTCAATGTCACCCTCAATCTCTCCTAGAAGCACAGTGGGCACCTGCCTCCAGGTTCTCTCAGTCATTTTTCACCCTTTACTCTCCTTATACCCCAAATGCTAGAGAGCACCCAATGCTCCAAGGATTCTCCACAATAAGCAGGCACATCATAGATTACCTTACCCACAATCTGAAGTGGCAGATACTGCCAGGATCCCATGTAGAAATCAGCAAAGGGCAAATATTAACCCAACCCTTAGCCCTTGCCCTAATCCTAGCCCTAACCCTAACTTCTCAGAATTCTCAGGATCCCAGGGCAAGCATGAGGCATTCATCTTTATGTGACTACTAGCAGAGGTATGTGGGCAAAACTCAGAATTATATCAACCATGATGCCAAGGGGCAGAAGTTGTCAGAGCCCTCCTCTTACAGTGAGTGGGCTAAACACATGACTATATTACCCACAATTCTAATTGGGAAAAAACCACCAGGATCCCTAGAAGATAATCGGCAAAATGCTAAACATTGTATTTAATCCCAGAGGTTTGGGAGGCTGAGGTTGAAGGATTACAAGTTCAAAGCTGGCCTTAGAAATTTAGTGAGGCCCTAAGCAACTTAACAAGACCTTGTCTCAAAAAATAAAAAGTTTGGAGATGTGGCTCAGTGCTTAAGCACCCCTGGGTTCAATCCCTAGTACCAAAACAAACCCTAAACTTACCATAGCCCTAATACTGGCCCTAACAATACTCAGAATCCTCAGGGCACCAGGGTATATGGCTTTCAGTTTCCATGGGATTCCTAACAGAGGTGAGAGGGCAAAACTCACAATAACATTACCCATAATTGTTGCATTTCTCATGACTAAAACACTTAGGGTCACTCCAGGTAAACTGAACTGGGTTGCATGAAGTAATCACACAAGACATAGAGAAATCTTTTTCTTTGGGTCCTGTGAAGGCTCCTCTGACCTTAGGGGTTCATGTAAAGAGAGAGAGAACATGTGCTGAACCCTTTAATTGGGGAGAAGCCATTCAAATGATGCAAGTGGTCAGGTTTCAGGGGGTTGAGTGTGGCTTCATGATGTCTGCTGACAGCAGGTTGACTGACAGCTAGAAAGGCCATGCTCAAAAGCATGGCCTTTTTATAGGGAGTTTCCATGGAACATTCTATCCCAAATAGGGCAAAGTGGTAGTGTTACAAAAGAATAGGTGAGTGTAGCTCAACCTCAGGGGTATGCCTACTCAGAAGACTGGCCTTGCTATCTGAGTGGGGGAAAAGACCGAGTCATGAGTCATTACCACGCCAACTACAGTGATCTTTCAGATCCTTGTGGTGCATCAGGACTGGAAGGCATGGTAGCTCAATGTGGCTCCCCACATATTCCCCCTTTCTTAATATTTAAATACCATTGGGGGATTATATCTTTTAGTCACTGGATTCTTGGTCCGAGGTCATCATGATTTACTATTGAAACACAAAAGGAATTAGTAGAAAACATATTATCTCAATGAAACACCATGTGGAATGTTTCAACATATTTAGGATTAAAGTCATTTAATTAACTTTGGAAGATCCAGGTTATTATCATTATTTTGCCAATGCTTATCAGAAGATTCTTAATCTTTTCCCAATTTTATTGGGAAGCATTCTGTTTGGCCCTAGTAACATAGACATTTTTATTTGGCATGGCATTTAGGCCTTTCCACAAACCATAGAGCAGAGAGTTCATTCACAATATTTATTACAGTGGCTGTTTAGAGCATTTTAACTTAGTTCCAATCCTTTCATCAGCACTTATCTGACTATGAAGAATCTTGGAAGTAATTTAAGTCAAATATTAAGAAAATCAATATAAGTTTTAAGATATAACCACAAAAGTATCACTTCAAGGATCATGAGATCAAGAGCTTGCCTAGGTCTGGTTAATTGGGATGCACCTGTTTTAAAGCCTGAACATTAACTTCAGCATATAATAGATCTGAAATATTAGCTAGAAATAACCAGAGATAACAATAATATAAGTTGTATTTTTCATCCTTACTCTTAATTCTCACATTTAAGGAGTTTCTTAGGTCTGTCAGTAATATAAATATTCTGAAGGTTGGAGTTAAACATCAAAACATCTTTTTGGATGCCATCTCACTGAGAGTTTAAAGTTTCTAGGAGTTATGGCATCCTCATGTAATTGTTCTTGTCTATTCTAGGAGACCAGCCTAAAATATGTACTTTAGTTCTAGATATCTTGTGTTGTACTGACAAGACATGCACAATCCATCCACTTAGAAAAGATATCAACTTCTATTGTAGAAATATTAGGGCAATAATACATTGGTGGATATTCTATGTAAATAACTGTCTTGAATAGGAAACAATCTATTTCATTAATTTTTCTGACAATTGTCTAGATAAGTAAATATAGTCTTAATCTTAGAGACCAGCATGATTGTCTGGTTTAGGTTTCTTATATGCTGTCTTTTTCTCAAATGATACTTCTAGACATCCTGTTTACCATAGGATCAACATATAGGTGTAATTGACCACTACATTCAGTGAAGACAGAATTAGACAGGCAGTCAGTATAGATAGGTACATTGAGTCAGGTCAGGTCAAAGAGGCCAATTTTGAGTGAGTCTGGGAAGTTGAAGACTGTCCCCTGAAGGATCTTATCAAGAACGTGCCTCTGCTCCAACCTGTTGCCAAGGTAACCTGTCCCAGGAGTTTGCCCTCCCTACAGGGAGCTACATGGTTGTTAATATGTCCAGGACTACTCTACACTGCTCTTCCCTCTTCAGCCCACCTATTTCCCACCTTTTGACCCACCCACTGAGCATTCCTGGGCCTAGTCACTAGAAAGGAAGGAGAAAGATAAGGGGTGGGGAAAGGCAGGAGAACAAAGAAAGCCTAGGTCATATAAAAAGGGCAGAGCACCTTGCTTCTTGGGATTCCAGCTATGACCCCCTTCTCCCTCATGGGAGAAGTCTATGTTACCCCTTTTTAAATAAACCCTGGTTCATATGCTTACCTCAGCATGCTTCTCTAATGTTCAAACTTCATGGGGAAGCAGGACTTGTCACCCAATAACTAGTGGTATCATCAGTACAGTTAATCTAGTTTCATTGGTGGACTTTCCAGTCCACACTGCAATGTACATTAAAAATGGACCTGAGAAATGGATCCATAGAAGTCTCTTCATAATTTTTACTGAGCTGACAAGCTCGTGAATCTACATGGCTATAAACTCTGCAGCTGAAAATTTACCTTTCTGTGCCAGGTTTCTCAGTCATTATCATGATGACAGGTTTAAACTTTATCTTTTGAAATCTGATTAATTTACTGAATCATTTCAGTAACAATAAGACTCTCAGTATCACAATTTAAGAAAATTTTGAAATATTTGTAAGATGTACTGTGTGCCTGTGGAGTCCTGTTTCCCCCCTTTTCTTTATTTAATAAAATTGATTAAAGGCCTGGTATAAATTCTAATATATTAATATATGAATCTGGATCTTTTGGAAATCTCCCTGAATTTATTTTGGTCTATATTAAGTTTGAGAGGTTTCCTTTGATTATAGTTTCTGGTAGGTAAAATTTTAAGGCCTTCTCTTAAGAGTAATTAAGGCTAGATATGAAAATGAGATACCTTTTATTGATTATTGTAATTTCCCAATATATAGATAGTTAATTTATTCTAACAATTTAGAAAGAACCATTAACCTCTTTCTGAGACAAGGTCTTAAAATATCTCTATGTTTCAGAATACTATCCTTTAATTAGGTGTCTCTTAATTGTCTTTTAGAAAATATGATTAAGGCTACTTCCCAGTGTAGAGAGTGATATATAAATCTTATCATATTTTTTTTTTACAGATAATAGGTCCAGTCAGAGAACTTATAAAGTACCAATGAATTTTCAACACGGTTTTGCTCAAAACTAAAATACAACTTTAATTTGGAAAACCTCAGTCCTAATAAAATGTTCTCCCAAATCTCATAATTTTCCAAGAAACAAAGTAACATGTAAGAATCAGCAGTGTCTTTGAATTAATCAAATTTAGTAACCAAGGAGAATTGTCAAAATTGGGATCTAAGTCAGCAGTTTAATATATTTAGTGTTTAATTAAGGATATGAATTTATTGAAAAAATTAATCCTTGCCTTAAACAGTAGAAATAATTAGGCAATAAAGATCTTCCTTAAAGAAAATAAACTTAACATTTTAATATGTCTTCATCATGTCTAAATATGGACAAAATATTAGCTCATATCAGCATAGTAAAATCAGGAAAATAGCCTGAAATATACTTAAATTAATCAGTTAAAATTCTTATAGTCAGTCCAGTACATATAAATCTATTTCTCAATTGTTTTAACTTTCTATATGATCTGTCTGTCTAGATAATGATATCAAGATCTATTTAGGAAAATATCTTTATCATTAAAACCTAGAATAGAAAGACATTGTTTTACCCAAAGATGATTTTTTTCCTTCTTCTGAGGACGTCCAATGTGTGCTTCTTCTCTGTTGAAGCATCTTCTTTTCTTTTAAAACTTTTCCTGGTTATACTTTGGAACAATTTCTGAAAACTTTAGAATCAAAACAAGTTATCATACCTTGATAAGAAAAAATATCTCAATGAAAACATAGTTAAAGTACTAGGATATTTCTGTAGACAGAGTTATATCTGTTTATCATCTAATACAGTTTGTATACTAATATGAGATTACTTGATTGTTGTTTGACCTCTTGAAAGAAAATATTATAGTAAAATACATTTATCTCAAATATCTGCAATTAAAAGGCAGAACATCAGATAAATGCATGTATAAGAAATGTATAAATTATGTGTTTTATATTGAAGAAAAACAATTAGATAAACATATATTAACTAAACAATTAGACACTTAGACAACTAAACTGCTCTGGAAGGGAATCCAGGGGTGCGCCTAGAGACGAGGCCCACAAGGGTTTCCCAGCATGGCCTCTCCTAGGGCTGCTCTGAGGAGAGGGGAGCTTTGCCCTCTCTGTGGAATGACCCATGTTGTCCAGCAGTCAGGGTTCCTATGCTCAGCTCTGAGGAGAAAGCTCCCTCCTCAGCCTGAGGCCCAGACAGCATCCAAGGTGGACCTAGGCCCCCCATTCAGCCTTCCACTATGGTAATCACCTGAAACTTTGCTGGGAGTGGAGATGCCCCATGGGAGGGAAGACACCCCCTCTAAGGGAGTCACACCCCCTCTAGTGGTGATGCTCCTCCTAAGGGAGAGACACCAGCTGACAGGGAAGCCAACCCCTGGGAGGGGAGATACCCATATGTGAGGGGAGATGCATGCCCCCACAAACCCAGACAACCCCCTATGGAAGAGAAACACCCTGCTAGAAGGGGAGACACCCCTGGGACTGGAGCCACCCCCTAGAAGTAAAGACACCCTGCTAGGAGAGCAGAGGCCCCAACTCTAGGGCAGACACCTCCATGGGATGGGGAGACACCCTGCTGGGAAGAGAAGAAGAGAAGCTCCTTCTGGAAGGGAAGCACCCTGGTCTTCTGGGGACTCTGCTTCTTCCTCCACCCCAGAAATGTTCCCACTGCTGTCCCTAGGTCTGGCTGTACTTTCTGTGGCATAAGGAGGAATGAAATCTCTAGAGAGCAGAAAAGGTAGTCCAGGAGCCATCTCCCTGCACCCCAGGTGTGAAGAAAAGCAGTGAAATCCCAGCCTATGGTGGCCAGTCTAGGAGTTGGGAAACCTGAACTCTGACCAAGTCCCAGCAGATTCTGGAAGCTGAAGGCTTCACCTGCCCCCTGCCTCGAGTGTCCCAATAGACATACTTATCCCACCAGGGTGCCTAGGCCTGGCATCTCCTCTAGGCTGACCTGAGGAGGGAATCCCGGGCATCGCTAGAGACATGGTCCATGAGGGTCCCCAGCCTGGCATTTCCAAAGGCTCCTGTGAGGAGAGGAAACCTGGGCATCCCTAGAGACATGGCCCACCAGGGTCCCCAGGCCTGACATCTCCCCCAGGCTGCTCTGAGGAAAGGGAACACCACGTGTCCCTAGAGAATTGGCCGAGTATGTACCCAAGCCAGGATTCTTCCTCAGGCTGGTCTGAGGAGAGGAACCTGAGGCATCCGTAGAGATATAGCCAAGAGGGTCTCCAGGCCTGGCATCTCCCCCAGGCTGCTCTACGAGGGTACCCCTGGGATACTCTTAGAGATGTGGCCTGAGAGGTTTTTCTGGCTTGTCATCTATTCTGGCGGCTCTGTTGAGAGGGGGACTCTGCCCTTCTTGTGGAATGACTCACCTTTTCCAGTAGTCAGTGTTCCTCTGCTCAGCTCTGAGAAGAAAGTTTCCTACTCAGACTGAGGGTGACACAGAACCCCATGTGCACCTAGAGACATGGCCTTCCTGGGATGTGAAGACATCCTGCAGAGAGGGAAAAAGCTCCCACTTAGAGGGGAGCTGCTGGGGCTTCATGGGGACTCTGCTTCTTCCTCCACCTCAGGAGTTACTGGATGAAACCTACTCCCACTACAGTATCTAGGTCTGGCTTGGTTGTCTCTAGCACCAAGAGGAGTGGAATCCCTAGAGAGAACAAAAAGGAGTCCGGGAGTCACTTCCCTGCACCCCAGCCAGTCCAAAACCAGATCAGGCCTGCTGAGGCCAGGGGCCAGACAGGCACATGGAGCCCTGCTTCACTCCTGTGCCCAAGGAGAGAGGCCAGTAATGGGCCACCACGGAGGTGTCTTGGAAGTGGTTTTGACACAGGGTGACATAATCCAACTTTGTGGCATTAGAGGTTTGAAGAAAACCAGTGAAATCCTAGCCCATGGTGGCCACTCTCAAGGTTGGGAAAACCTGAACTCACCAAGCCTCAGTGGCTTCCTCCCCAGAGTGTCCCTAGAGATGTGGCTCACCAGGGATCCAGGCCTGGCGCCTCCCCCTGGCTGCTGAGGAAAGGTAAGCTGAGGTGTCCATAGAGATGTGAAGAGTGTCCCCAGGCCAGACATCTCCTTGTGGTTGCTCTGAGGAGAGGGAACCTTGGGATTCCCTAGAGATGTAGCCCACCAGGGTGGCCAGGCCTGGCAACTCCCCCAGATGGCTCTGATGAGAGGGAACCCCGGGCGTCCATAGAGACATCACTCACCATTGTCCCCAGGCCTGGCATCTCTTCTAGGCTGCTCTGAGAAGAATACCCCTGGCATTGCTAGAGATGTGGTCAAGAAGATCCCAGGTCTGGTGTCTCCTCAGGCTGCTCTGAGGAGAGTGAACCCCAGGATGTACCTAGAGTCATGGCCAAGAGTGTCCCCAGGCCTGGCATCTCCCCGAGGTGGTTCTGAGGAAAGGAAACCCGGCAGCCCTGTAGACTTGGCCCACCAGGGTCCCCAGGTCTGGCATCTCTCCCAGGCCGCTCAGGGAGGAAACCCAGGGGCACACCTAGAAATGAGGTCCACGAGGGTTTCCCAGCTGGTGAGCCCTGAGGCTGCTCTGAGGAGAGGAGACCTCTGCCCTCCCTGTGGAATGACCCATATTGTCCAACAGAAAGAGTTCCTCTGCTCAGCTCTGAGGAGAAAGCTCCCTCCTCAGCCTGAGGACCAGACAGCTCCCAAGGTGGCACCCAGGCCCCGCCCTCAGCCCCCCACTATGCTACTCACCTGAAGCTTGGCTGAGAGTGGAGATGCCCCCTACGAGGGGAGACATCCTGCTGCTAGGGGAGACACCCCTCTAGGGGAGTCACACCACTCTAGGGGAGAGACACCTGTTGAGAGGGAAGCCAACCCCTGGGAGGGGAGATTCCCTGCTGGGAGGGGAGATTCCCTGCTGGGAGGGGAGATGCTTGCCCCACCAACCCAGACAACCCCTAGGGAAGAGAGACACTCTGCAAGGAGGGGAGACACTCTTGGGAGTGGAGCAACCCCCTAGAAGTGGAGACCCTGCTGGGAGGGGAGATGCCCTGCTGGGAGGACAGAGGACCCCACACTAGGGGAGACAATTCCCTGAGATGGGGAGACATCCTGCTTGGAGGGGAGAAACTCCTGCTGGAAGGGGAGCATCCTAGGCTTCCTGGGGACTCTGCCGCCTGCCTTGAGTGTCCCAAGAGACATACATAGCCCACCAGGGTGCCTAGGCCTTGAGTCTCCCCTAGGCTGACCTGAGGAGGGAACCCCGGGTATAGCTAGATACCCTCCACCCCAGGAGTGTTCCCTAGGCTGACACTAGGTCTGGCTGTGCTGTCTGTGGCATGAGGAGGAGTGAAATCTCTAGAGAGCAGAAAAGGGAGTCCAGGAGCCACCTTCTTGCACCCCAGCCTGTCCCCCACCAGGTCAGGCCTGCTGTGGCCAAGGGCCAGGCAGTCACAGTGAGCCCTTCTTCACTCTTACACTCAAGGGCAGAGGCCAGAAAGGGGACAGCACAGAGGCCTCTGGAAATGGTCTTTGACACATGTGACAGAAGCCCACTTTAGGAGAAGGGGTGTAAAGAAAAGCAGTGAAATCCCAGCCCATGGTGGCCAGTCTAGGAGTTAGGAAACCTGAACTCTGACCGAGCCCCAGCAGCTTCTGGGAGCTGCAGGTTGCCCCTGCCCCCTGCCTCAAATGTCCCAAGAGACACACTTAGCTCACAAGGGTGCCTAGGCCTGGCATCTCCCCTAGGCTGATCTAAGGAGGGAACCCCAGGCATTGCTAGAGACGTGGTCCATGAGGGTCCCCAGCCTAGCATTTCTGAAGGCTCTTCTGAGGAGAGGAAACCTGAGCATCCCTAGAGACGTGGCCCACCAGGGTCCCCAGGCCGGACATCTCCCTGAGGCTGCTCTGAGGAAAGGGAACCCCACATGTCCCTAGAGACATGGCTAAGAGTGTCCCCAAGCCAGGAATCTTCCTCAGGCTGGTCTGAGGAGAGGAACCCAAGGCATCTGTAGATTTGTAGCCAAGAGGGTCTTCAGGCCTGGCATATCCCCCAGGCTATTCTCTGTGGGTACCCCCAGGATCCCCTAGAGATGTGTCCCATGAGGGTTTTCTGGCTTGTCATCTTTTCTGGCTAGTCTGAGAAGAGGGTGACTCTGCCCTCCTTGTGGAATGACCCACCTTGTCCTGCAGTAAGGGTTCCTCTGCTCACCTCTGAGAAGAAAGCTCCCTACTCACGCTGAGGGTGACACGGTTTCCAAGATAGCAACCAGTTCCTGCCCTCAGCCCCTCTGCCCGCAAAACTCACCTGAATCTTGGCTGGGAGTGGAGATGCCCCCTAAGAGGGGAGACACACTGCTGGGAGGAGAGATGCTCACCCCCATTACCCCAGATGCCCCCCAGCAAAGAGAGACACTTTGTTGGGAGTGGGACACCCCTGGGAGTAGAGCAAGCCCCTGGGATTGGAGACACCCTGCTAGGAGGGGAGAAGCCACAACCATAGTAGATATGCCTTCCTGGGATGTAAAGACACCCTGCAGAGAGGGGAAAAGCTTCCACTTGGAGGGGAGCTGCCAGGGCTTCCTGGGGACTCTGCTTCTTCCTCCACCTCAGGAGTTACTGGATGAAACCTGTTCCCACTACAGTATCTAGGTCTGGCTCTGTTATCTCTAGCACCAAGAGGAGTGGAATCTCTAGAGAGAACAAAAGGGAGTCCAGGAGCCACCTCCCTGTACCCTAGCAACACCTCTACCAGATCAGGCCTGCTGCAGCCAGGGGCCAGGCAGCCATGAGTAATGCTTCACTCCTGTGCCCAAGGACAGAGGCCCATAACCCAACTTTGTAGCATCAGAGGTTTGAAGAAAAGTAGTGAAATCCTAGCCCATGGTGGCCACTCTCAAGGTTGTGAAATTCTGAACTCACCAAGCCTCAGCAGCTTCCTGCCCAGAGTGTCCCTAGATATGTGGCTCACCAAGGACCCAGGCCTGGCACCTAACCCTGGGTGCTCAGAGGAAAGGGAAGCCAAGGTGGCCATAGAGATGTGAAGAGGGTCCCCAGGCCTCACATCTCCTCCTGGGTGCTCCAAGGAGAGGGAACCTTGGGATTCCCTAGAGATGTAGCCCACCAGGGTGGCCAAGCTTGGCCTCTCCCCCCAGACTGCTCTGATGAGAGGGAACCCCAGGCATCCCTAGAGATGTCATTTACCATTGTCCCCAGGCCTGGCATCTCTTCTAGGCTTTTCTGAGAAGAGTACCCCTGGAATCGCTAGAGACATGGTCAAGAGGGTCCCAAGCCTGGTGTCTCCTCATGCTACTCTGAGAGGGAATCCTGGGGTATACTTAGAGTCATGGCCAGGAATGTCCCCAGGCTGTTCTGAGGAGAGGAACAATGGCAACCCTGGAGACTTGGCCAACCAGGGTCCCCAGGCCTGGCATCACTCCAAGGCTGCTCAAGGAGGGAAACCAGGGGCACACCTAGAGATGAGGTCCAGGAGGGTCTCCCAGCCTGGCGTGTCCTAGGGCTGCTCTGAGGAGAGGGGAGCTCTGCCCTCCCTGTGGAATGACCCAGGTTGTCCAACAGTCAGGGTCCTTATGCTCAGCTCTGAGGAGAAAGCTCCCTTTTCAGCCTCAGGGGCAACAGCATCCAAGGTGTAGCCCACCAGGGTGCCTAGCCCTGCGTCTCCCCTAGGCTGACCTGAGGGAACCCTGGGCATTGTTATAGATGTGGTCCATGAGGGTCCCCAGCCTGGCAATTCTGAAGGCTCCTCTGAGAGAAAACCCTGGCATCTCTAGAGACATGGCCCACCAGGGTCCCCCGACCTGATGTCTCCCTCAGGCTGCTCTGATGAGAGGGGGACTCTGCCCTCCTTGTTTCCAAGATGGCAAACAGTTCTTGCCCTCAGCCCCTCTGCCCAAAAAACTCACCTGAATCTTGGCTGGCAGTGGAGATGCCCCCTAAGAGAGTATACACACTGCAGGGAAGAGAGATGCTCACCCCCATGACCCCAGATACCCCTCCCAGCAAAGAGAGACACTTTGCTGGGAGGGGAGACACCCTGGGAGTGGAGCAAGCCTCTGGGATTGGAGCCACCCTGCTAGGAGGGGAGAAGCTCCAACCATAGGGGAGATGGTGGCACTGTTCTTTCTAGCTCTGAGGAGAGGGAGAGTCTGCCCTTCTTGTGGAATGACCCACCTTTTCCAGCAGTCAGTGTTCCTCTGATCAGCTCTGAGAAAAAAACCTCCCTACTCAGACTTAGGGCAAAACAGAAACCACGTGTCCCTAGAGACATGGCCTTCCTGGGATGTGAAGACATCCTGCAGAGAGGGGCAAAGCTCCCATTTGGAGGGGAGCTGTCTGGGCTTCCTGGGGGCTCTGCTTCTTCCTCCACCTCAGGAGTTACTGGATGAAACCTGCTCCCACTATATTATCTAGGTCTGGCTCTGTTGTCTCTAGCACCAAGAGGAGTGGAATCTCTAGAGAGAACAAAAAAGAGTCCAGGAGCCACCTCCCCGCACTGCAGGCAGTCCTCCACCAGATCAGGCCTGCTGAAGCCAGGGGCCAGGCAGCCACATGGAGCCCTGCTTCACTCCTGTGCCCAAGGACAGAGGCCAGCAATGGGCCACAACAGAGGCCTCTTGGAAGTGGTTTGACACAGGATGACATAACCCAACTTTGTGACATCAGAGGTTTGAAGAAAACCAGTGAAATCCTAGCCCATTGTGGCCTACTCTCAAGGTTGGGACAACCTGAACTCACCAAGCCTCAGTGTCTTCCTGCCCAGAGTGTGCCTAGATATATGGCTCACTGGGGACCCAGGCCTGGCACCTCCCCCTGGCTGCTCTGAGGAAAGAGAAGCTGAGGTGTCCATAGAGATGTGAAGAGGGTCCACAGGACAGACATCTCCCTGTGGTTGCTCTGAGGAGAGGTAACCTTGGGATTCCCTAGAGATGTAGCCCATGGAGCTGGGGATGTGGCTCAAGCAGTCGCCCACTTGCCTGGCATGCATGCAGCCTGGGTTTGATCCTCAGCACCACATACAAACGAAGATGTTGTGTCCACTGAAAACTACAAAATAAATATTAAAAAAACACTCTCTCTCTCTCTTAAAAAAAAAAGAGAGATGTAGCCCACCAGGGTAGCCAGGCCTGGAGTCTCCCCCCAGACTGCTCTGATGAGAGGGAACCCTGGGCATCCCTAGAGACATCACTCACCATTGTCCCCAGGCCTGGCGTCTCTTCTAGGCTGCTCTGAAAAGATTACCCCTGGCATCACTAGAGATGTGGTCAAGAGGGTCCAGGCCTGGCGTCTCCTCATGCTGCTCTGAGGAGAGGGAACCTGGGGGCGTACCTAGAGTCATGGCCAAGAGTGTCCCCAGGCCTGGCATCTCCCACAGGCTGTTCTGAGGAGAGGAACCCCAGCATCCCTGGAGACTTGGCCCACCAGGGTCCCCAGTCCTGGCTTCTCTCCCAGGCTGCTCAGGGAGGGAACCCAGGGGCACACCTAGAGATGAGGTCCATGAGGGTTTCCCAGCCTGGAGTCTCCTGGGGCTGCTCTGAGGAGAGGGGAACTCTGCCCTCCCTGTGGAATGACCTACGTTGTCCAGCAGTCAGGATTCCTCTGCTCAGCTCTGAGGAGAAAGCTCCCTTTTCAGCCTCAGGGGCAACAGCATCCAAGGTGGCACCGAGGCCCTGCCCTCAGCCCCCCACTATGCTACTCACCTGAAGCTTGGCTGGGAGTGGAGAAGCCCCCTAGGAGTGGAGACACCTGGCTGCTAGGGGAGACACCCATTCTAGGGGAGTCACACCACTCTAGGGGAGAGACACCTGCTGAGAGGGAAGCCAACCCCTGGGAGGGGGGATTCCCTGCTGGGAGGGGAGATGCTTGCCCCACCAACCCAGACAACCTCTAGGGAACAGCAACACTCTGCTAGGAGGGTAGACACCCCTGGGAGTTAAGCCACCCCCTAGAAGTGGAGACACCCTGCTGAGAGGGCAGAGGCCCCCACTATAGGGGAGACACCACTCTGGGATGGGGATACACCCTACTCGGAGGGGAGAAGCTCCTGCTGGGATGGGAGAATCCTAGTCTTCCTGGGGACTCTGTTTCTTCCTCCACACCAGAAGTGTTCCCACTGCTGTCGCTAGGTCTGGTTGTGCTGTCTGTGGCATGAGGAGGAGTGAAATCTCTAGAGAGCAGAAAAGGGAGTCCAGGAGCCACCTCCATGCACCCCAGCCTGTCCTCCACCAGGTCAAGCCTGCTGTGGCCAGGGACCAGGCAGACACAGTGAGCCCTTCTTCACTCCTTTGCCCAAGGGCAGAGGCCAGAAAGGGGCCACTACAGAAGCCTCTGGATGTGGTCTTTGACACATGGTGACAGAAGCCTTCTTTAGGATCAAGGGTGTGAAGAAAAGCAGTGAAATCCCATCCCAGGGTGGCCAGTCTAGGAGTTGGGAAACCTGAACTCAGACTAAGCCCCAACAGCTTCTGGGAGCTGCAGGCTGCACCTGCCCCATGTCTCAAGTGTCCCAAGAGAAGTATGTAGCCCACCAGGGTGCCTAGGCCTGGCGTCTCCACTAGGCTGATCTGAGGAGGGAGTCCTGGGCATCGCTAGAGATGTGGTCCATGAAGGTCCCCAGCCTGGCATTTCCGAAGGCTCCTCTGAGGAGAGGAAACCAGGCATCCCTAGAGATGTAGCCCACCAGGGTCCCCAGGCCTGATGTCTCCCCCAGGCTGCTCTGAGGAAAGGGAACCCCATGTGTCCCTAGTCACATGGCCGAGAGGGTCCCCAAGCCAGGCATCTTCCTCAGCCTGGTCTGAGGAGAGGAACCCCAGGCATCTGTATCAATGTAGTTAAGAGGGTCTCCAGGCTTGGCATCTCCTCCAGGATGGTCTCCTGGGTACCCCCGGGATGCCCTTACAGACATGGCCCATGCGGGTTTTCTGGATTATCGTCTTTTCTGGTTGCTCTGAGGAGAGGGGGACTCTGCCCTCCTTGTGGAATGACCAACCTTGTCCAGCAGTCAGGGTTCCTCTGCTCAGCTCTGAGAAGAAAGCTTCCTACTCAGCCTGAGGGTGACACAGATTCCAAGATGGCAACCAGTTCCTGCCCTCAGCCCCTCTGCCTGCAAAACTCACCTGAATCTTGACTGGCAGTGGAGATGCCCCCTAAGATGGGAGACACGAGCTGGGAGGAAAGATGCCAACTCCATTACCCCAGAAGCCCCCCCAGCAATGGGAGACACTTCGCTGGGAGAGGAAACAACTCTGGGAGTCAAGCAAGCCCCTAGGATTGGAGACACCCTGCTAGGAGGGGAGAGGCCCCTCCATAGGGGAGATGCCTTCCTAGGATATGAAGACATCTTGCAGAGAGGGGAAAAGCTCCCACTTGGAGGGGAGCTGCTGGGGCTTCCTGGGGACTCTGCTTCTTCCTCCACCTCAGGAGTTACTGGATGAAACCTGTTGCCACTACAGTATCTAGGTCTGGCTTTGTTGTCTCTAGCACCAAGAGGAGTGGAATCTCTAAAGGGAACAAAAGGGAGTCCAGGAGCCACCTCCCTGCACCCCATCCAGTCCTCCAGCAGATCAGGCCTGCTGCAGCCAGGGGCCAGGCAGCCACATGGAGCCCTGCTTCACTCCTGTGCCCAAGGGCAGAGGCCAGCAATGGGCCACCACAGAGGCCTCTGGGAAGTGGTCTTTGACACAGGGTGACATAACCCAACTTTGTAGGATCAGAGGTTTGAAAAAAAGCAGTGAAATCCTAGCCCATGTTCCCCACTCCCAAGGTTGGGAAAACCTGAACTCACCAAGCTTCAGTAGCTTCCTGCCCAGAGTCTTCCTAGAGATGTGGCTCACTGGAGATCCAGGCCTGGCGTTTCCCTCTGGCAGCTCTGAGGAAAGGTAAGCCGAGGTGTCCATAGAGTTGTGAAGAGGGTCCCCAGGCCAGACATCGCCTCCTGGCTGCTCTGAGGAGAGGGAAACTTGGGATTCAGTAGAGATGTAGCCCGCCAGGTGGCCAGGCCTGGCCTCTCCCCACAGACTGCTCTGATAAGAGGTAATCCTTGGCATCCCTAGAGAAGTCACTCACCATTGTCCCCAGGCCTGGCATCTCTTCTAGACTGCTCTGAGAAGAGTACACCCGGCATCACTAGATATGTTGTCAAGAGGGTCCCATATGTGGCATCTCCTAATGCTGCTCTGAGGAGAGGAAAGCTCTGCCCTCCTTGTGGAATGGCCCACCTTATCCAGCAGTCAGGGTTCCTCTGCTCAGCTCTGAGGAGAAAACTCCCTCCTAAACTTGATGGCCAGACAGCATCCAAGGTGGCGCCTAGGCCCTGCCCTAAGCCCCCCACTATGCTACTCACCTAAAGCTTGGCTGGGAGTGGAGATGCCCCCTAGGAGAGGAGAAACCCTGCTGCTAGGTCAGACACCCCCTCTAGGGGAGTCACCCCACTCTAGAGGCGATGCTTCCCCTAGGTAGAGACACCTGCTGAGAGAGAAGCCAAACCCCTGAGAGGGGAGATTCCCTGCTGTGAGGGGAGATGCTTGCCCCCACAAACCCAGACAACCCCCTAGGGAAGAGAGACACCCTGATAGGAGGGGAGACACCCCTGGGAGTGGAGTCACCCCATAGAAGTGGAGATACCCTGCTTGGAGCGGAGACACCCTACTGGGAGGGGAGCATCCTGGGCTTCCTGGGGACTCTGCTTTTTCCTCCACCCTCGAAGTTATTGGGTGAAACCTGGTCCCACTGCTGTCACTAGGTCTGGCTGTGCTTTCTGTGGCCCGAGGAGGAGTGAAATTTCTAGAGAGCAGAAAAGGGAGTCCAGGAGCCACCTCCCTGCACCCCAGCCTGTCCCCCACCAGGTCAGGCCTGCTGCAACCAGGTGCCAGGTAGCCACAGTGAGCCCTTCTTCAATCCTGTGCCCAAGGGCAGAGGCCAGAAAGGGTCACCACACAGGCCTCTGAAAGTGGTCTTTGACACATGGTGACAGAAGCCCACGTTAGGATCAGGGGTGTGAAGAAAAACAGTGAAATCCCAGCCCATGGTGGCCACTCTAGGGGTTGGGAAACCTGAACTCTGACCAAGCCCCAGCAGCTTCTGGGAGCTGTAGGCTTTACATGTCCCCTGCCTACAGTGTCCCAAGAGACGAATGTAGCCCACCAGGGTGCCTAGGCCTGGCGTCTCCCCTAGTTTGGTCAAGAGGGGAACCCCGGGTACCCTAGAGACATGGTCCATGAGGGTCCCTAGGCCTGGCATTTCCCCAGGCTCCTCTGAGGAGAGGAAACCCGGTCATCCCTAGAGACATGGCCCACCAGGGTCCCCAGGCCTGGCATCTCCCAAGGCTGCTCTGAGGAAAGGGAACCCCACGTGTCCCTAGAGACATGGCCAAGAGAGTCCCCAGGACAGGCATCTCCCTCAGGCTGGTCTGAGGAGAGGAACTTCCATTGTCCCTAGAGATGTATCCAAGAGGGTCTCCAGGCCTGGCATCTCCTCCAGGCTGCTCTCTGTGTGTACCCCCAGGATGCCCTTAGAGACGTGGCCCATGAGGGTTTTCTGGCCTGGCATGTTTTCTGGCTGCTCCGAGGAGAGGAAAGCTCTGCCCTCCTTGTGGGATGATCCACCTTGTCCAGCAGTCAGGGTTCTTCTACTCAGCTCTGAGAAAAAAAAAACAAAAAAAACAACTCCCTCCTCAGCCTGAGGGCAGAACAGGATCCAAGATGGTGACCAAGCCCCGCCCTCAGTCCCTTCCCCTGCAAAACTCACCTGAATCTTGGCTGGGAGTGGAGATGCCCCCTAAGAGGGGAGACAAGCTGCTGGGAGGAGAGATGCTCACCCCCATTACCCCAGATGCCCCCCCAGCAAAGAGAAATACTTTGTTGGAAGGGGAGACACCCCTGGGAGTGGAGCCATCCCCTGGGATTGGAGACAACCTGATAAAAGGGAGAGGCCCCGCCCATTAGAGATGTGACCCATGAAGGTCCCCACATCAGGCATCCTACTCAGGCTGCTCTGATGAGAAGGGAACCCTGGGCATCCCTAGAGACATGACCCAAGTGGGTCCCCACACCAGTCTCTCTCAGGCCACTCAGGAGAAGGGAGCTCTGGGCATCCCTAGAATTGTGAACCAGGAGGGTCCCCACAATGGCATATCCCCCAGGCAACTCTGAGGAGAAGGGAACTACAGACCTACTTAGAGACGTGACCCATGAGGGTCCCCAGGCCTGTCTCCCTCAGGCTGCTGTAAGGATGAGAGAGCCTTCCAGTGTACCTAGAATGTGACCCACGAGGGTCCCCACACCAGGCATCTCCCTCAGGGTTCTCTAAGGAGAATGGATGCTGGCGTCCCAAGATACATGACACAAGAAGGTGCCCACACCAGGAGTCTCCCTCAGGCAGCTCTGAGGAGAAGGGAAACCCAGGCATGCCTAGAGATGTGATCCAAAAGGGTCCCCACACCATGCATCTCCCTCAGGCCACTTTTAGGGTAAGGGAGCCCTAGGCATCACAAGAAACATGACCCATGAGGGTCCCCACACCAGGCATCTCCCTCAGGCCATTCTGAAGAGAAGGGAACCCCAGGCATCCCTAGAGATGCCACCCATGAGGATCCCCTCACTGGTGTCTCATCAAGCCACTCTGAGAAGGGAGGCCCAGGCATCCCTAGAGCCATTCATGGCACAGGAGGGTTCCCACAACAGGCATCTCCCTCAGGCTGCTTTAAGGAGGAGGGAGCCACCCAGCAACCCTAGAGATGTGATCCACAAGGGTCCCCAAACCAGGTGTCTCTCAGGCCGCTGAGGAGAAGGGAACCCTGGGCATCCCTAGAGACATGACTCATGAAAGTCCCTAAGCCAAGAGTCCACTGAGGCTGCTCTGAGGAGACGGGAGCTCTGGGAGTCCCTGGAGGCATGACCCACGAGGGTCCTCAACCTGGGTGTCTCTCTCAATCTGTTCTGAGAAGGGAGCTCTGCCCCTCCCTGTGGAGTGACCCAACACTCCCAGAACTGGGGCTCTCCTGGGTTGGTCCTGAGGGGGAAGCCAGCTCCTCACTCTAAAGGAGGCGGCACTAAAGATGGTAGTGAGGGGCTGGGGATGTGGCTCAAGCGGTAACGTGCTCACCTGGCATGCGTGCAGCCCAGGTTTGATCCTCAGCACCACGTACAAACAAAGATGTTGTGTCCACGGAAAACTAAAAAAAAAGATGGCAGTGAGGCCCCACCCCTGGTTGACCACTCCCCTTTGGCTACGTACACATGCTGCTCACTGCTCAGAGTTGGGGCCTCTCCCAGCTCCCTGGTGAATGTCAGCACCTTCTTCCACCCTCAGCAGTTACTGAATAATAAAATATGTTCCCACTGCTCTAACTAGGTCTGGCTGTGGCACCATGAGGAGTGGTATATCAGAGAGGAGAAATGGAGTCCAGGAGACCCCCTCCCTGCACTCCACCAGGCCAAGTGCTGCAGCAGCCTGAGACAGGTGGGTAGAGGTACAGAGAGAGGCCACCACAGGGAGTCTAGACCTTCACTCAGGCGCCCAAGGGCAGAGGCTAGAAACAGACCACCACAGAGGCTTTTGGGACATGTAGTCTTTGAGACAGAGTGACTTAGCCAGGGACTGCCCCATTTTAGAATCAGGGGTTTTAAGAAAATCTGTTAATTCCCAGCCCAGGAGGACCACTGTAGGAGGGTAGAAGAACCTGAGGTCAGACCAAATTCCCAGTAGCCTCTGAGAGCATTCTAGGTCATTCAGTCTGTCCTGCCTGTCCAGCTCTCACCATGGATGCCTCTGAGAACTGCAGGATACACAGATTCAGGGTTCTCAGGGATTCTGGACAGTGTAGTATGGTGCTCTGCCCACACCATCTTTGCCCTTCAGGACCATGGAAGCTGTGTGCCATGTGCTGGCCCAGGCACCCTGGAGGACTGTGACAGTGGACTCTGGTGTTCTACCCATGCAGCCCTTACCCCAGAAGCCCAGGGGCTGCAAGTACCACATTTACCCTCATACCCCCAGGATTCTGGGTAATGCAGTCTTGTATTCCATAATGCAGCCCAGCTGCAGAGGTCTCTGTGAGCTGCAGGCTACTCAGGCACCCCTAGTGATTCTGAACAGTGTAGACTGGCATTCTGCCCATTCAGCCCTCACTCCAGAAGCCTATGGGGACTTCAAGTAACACATTCACCCTCATATCCCCAACCAGGATTCTGGGTAGTGCAATCCAGCCTTCTACAATGCAGCCCCCCGCCCCATGCAGAGGTCTCTAGAAATTGCAGGCTACACAGTCACTCAGGCATCCCTAGGGATTCTGAACAGTGTAGTCTGGTGTTCTGCCTATTCAGCCATCACTACAGTGGATTCTGGGAGTTGCAAGCCCCCAAGGATCATGGGTATTATAGCCTGGTGCTATGTTCAACTGTACAGTGACTACTTAGAGCTCGGAGCCCCCAGGAACTCTGAGTATTATAGTCAGTTCTACTCAGTCAGCCCTGACCACAGAGGTCTCTGAGAGCTGTGGGCCATTGATTATTCTGGGTAGTGCAGTCCATCCTACCTAAGTAGACTTCACCATCAAAGCTCTGGGATCTTTGTAGCACAAGCCTAGACACCCCTGAAGTGTCTATGTAGTGCAATACAAAGCTTGCCCTGGCAGTACTAAAAAGGAAGTTGTTGGGGAGCTGCAGGCCCCTATGGGATTCTGGGTAGTATAGTCTTGCCTTCTGCCTCCATAGCCATCACTATGGAGACTTCCAGGCAACATGGATATGGGGCACCTCCAAGAATTCTAGGTAGTGTAGTTCAGCTTCCTATCCAGCCACCCTCATTATTGCAGATCCTGGGAACTGCAATTCTCCCTGAGGATTATGGATAAGGTAGTGCAGTGTTTTTCCTGCATGCCCCTACTGCAAGGGCATGAGAACTGAAGGCCACATGCATGCCATGGTATGAAAGACCTCACTGTTGAAGCCTCCTAGAATTGGAGGCAACACATTCACCAGTGTGTCCCCAGGAATTGTAGGTAGTATAGTCTGACCTGCATAATGCACAGCTCTCACTTGGGATACCTCTGGGACTTGCAGGCTGCATACTCACCTGGGCAACACACCCCACCAAGGATTCTGGATACTGTAGTTAAACTCTCAGTCCAACATACCTCACAACAGAGGATCCTGAGAGCTGCTGGCACCAAGATTTGTGGGTAATATGCCCTGTGTTTTTCCTACTCACTGCAGAAAATTATGAAACTAAAATTCTCCCTTAGGATTATGGGTAATGCAGTACAAAGGTTTCCCCACTCACCACAGAAGATTCTGGGAGCTGCAGTCCCTGAGGGTTCTAGATAATGCCATCTAGGGGTTTTTACCTGCCCAGTCCTGCTGATGATCACAGGAGCTGAAGACCCCATGCTTTCCCTGGTACCCTGGAGAATCTAGGTAGTGTGCTCTACCAATACAACTGCCAATACAACAGAAACCTCTGGGGCTTACAGGGTTACAGGGCATGTAGGCATCCCCAGGGGTTCTGAGCATTGAAGTCTGGGATTCTGCCCTTGCAATTCTCACCCCAGAGGCTCCTGGGCAGAGGAGGCACCCAAAAGTAATTGGTAGCACAGTTTGATTTTTTGCCAGGACAGCCTTCTCTGCAGAGGTCTCTGCAAGCTGCAGGTCCCCAAGAATTATGGGTAGTACAGTCTGTCATTTGACCCTTGCTGCCCTCACCGCAGAAGGTTCTGGTAACTGCAATGAGGATTCTGCAGTTACCCAGGATTCAGGGTAGTGGAATCCATCATAATCTTTACATCTCTCACCCTAGAGGCTCCTGAGAGCTTCTTGCTGCATTTTCATGAGCCCTTACCCTCAGGCCCCACTGAAACTCCAGGCACTGGGCCCTCCCTGCACCATCTCGAGGGGGCATTTGTGTCCTTAGACACTCAAGCCACACAAAATACACTGACATACCATGATAATGAGCAGCCAAAGCCTCAGTAAGAAATACTGTTGTAAAATAAGTTTGGCTAAAATATTACCTGAGAAAGTAAAGAACATGGCAGAACTTACTTCTCAGCACACCAGGCAGTGCCCAGGAAGCTTCTTCCTCATGTTTTCCTCACATGGACCTCAGGCATCCTGAATCCACAATGGAGTCTCCATGGGTAGGTGCCAAGGAGAAGGAAGCTCTGGTCCTCACCATAGACATACCCACCAGGCATCCCCAGGCCATGGTATCTTTCCAGGTGTGTCCCCCGGATAAAAAAAAGAACAACCTCTGGTCTACACCTTAGATAGAGGCCCTAGGAGTCCCTAGATGTGGCATCTCTCAGGTGGGTCCCCAGGAGAAGGATGTTTGATTAGGGCACAGAACACAGACCCCAAAAGCAGTTGATCAGAGAAAGTTGTCCTGAGTGGCCCCTGCTGACAGTGCAGGATGCTGGGTGTTCACTGTTCAGAGCTGCACCCCCCTTGTGCTAGGCACAGTGAAGCTCTGAAATTCATAGTTCTGACTATTCCAGGTCATGATTTTGGAAATCAAAAAGAAATAGAGCCTACCATCCTATGTCTTGATTAGAATAGATGGAGAGAGCAAGCAGCAAAATACATGGCCCACAGACAAAGTTTCATTGATTTCAGCAATCATGTAGAGGAAACAGTGAAATTTGTAAACTGGAATAAGAAAAATTTTAAAGCATTAATATTTAAAACAGAAATCCCAAAATTAAAGTACTTTCATGTAATTCTTAAAGTACAATCATACTTTCAGAAAATCTTGAAATGTTTAGAAAGGAATGAAATGAAATATAAATAAATGCAGAGATGTTCTTTGTTCAGGTCTCAGTATAATTAAGCCTTAGGTGCTACACTATGGATATCATATTAGTATTAAAGATCACAGGGAAATACTATTTTGTTTTAGATGTTATAGTATGTATATTATATTTGGATTAGAGACCACAGGGCAGCTCTTATATTAGTTTTTGATGCCATGTTGTGAATATTATTTTAATATTAGAGGCCATGATGTGGACATTATATTAACATGGAAGCTGTTGTATTAGAGTTCAAGGCTACTCTATGGATACTGTATTTGTATTAGAGGCCACATGTGGACACAATAGCATCAAAGACTACTATGGATAATACATTAGCATTAGAGGCTGCACATGGACAACACGTTAGTATTATCACTCCACCATAACAGTATTAAGACACTGTCATATCCATGAAGGTGGCACATACCCTCTGGTAGTCATTAGGACTCGGCACAGAATGCTTCAATTCAGTGGTGTATGGGCACCCCCTGACTTTCCTGAGAAATGGATAAAATTCAGTACTGTATCTAGATTACTCAAGGTCATGATTTTGGAAATTCAAACTAAAATGAAAAACAGTATCCTTGTTTTTTAAGAAATGGTAATTAAACAAGTAATTCAGATCATATTGAGTGAAATGCATGCAGACAAAAACAGAAACTCCTACAAAAAATAACTCATAATAGTCCACAACTAAAATGTGATAAAACTAAGAGAAATCTGGAAAGAAATAAGAAAATCTATGTGATCTTAGATTTAGTGATGGTATTGTATATTTGTTTCTGGTATGAGAGAGAATGCAGGGCCTCACCCATGCTGTACAAACTTTCCAATACTGAGCTACTTCCCCAGTCCTTGGCGATGAATTTTAACTCACAATACCAAATACCAACTAACTGAAAAAAATACCAATAACATGGACTTTATAAAGTTCAATTTTTACAAAGTGCACTGTTGCGGGTCAACAATCCCAATTACTCAAAAGACTGAGGCAGGAATATTGCAAACATGAGCCAGCCTAGGAAATTTTTTAAAAAATGGGCTATAGCTTAGTGGTAGGCAAGGTGACCACTTGCCTAGTTTATGCGAAGCCTAGGGTTCAATCCCCAGCACTACACACACACACACACACACACACACACAATTTTTTCCTACTCTGTAAAAGATGGCAAATACTTATACAAAATGATGTTCAGCATCCCATATCATCAGAGAATCATAAATTAAAACAATAGTGAGGTAGTATGGCACAGCTATTAGAACTGCTGAACTCTAAGAAACAGCAGTGCACCAACAGCTGCAGGATGTGAGATACCAGCAGTCTCAGGCATTACTAGGAGAACATGTGGCATGGCCACTTTGGAAGATGATGTGCCAGTTCTTCCCAAAGCAAAAAAGTCCAATCTATGACCCAACAGTGTCCCTATAAATTATCTTCATTTAGAGAAATTCTTTGAAAAAGTATGTCAAAACAAAACTAGCATGTAATTATGCATAGCAGCTCTATGATGCTGATCAGATCATAAATAAGAACGTCCTCTCATAGATGAATGCATAACCAACACAGAATATAAAGGAATGAACTGCCACCCTACACAGAGACATAAATAAATCCTACCTGGTACACTGCTAAGTTAAATAAGCCAGGCTGAAGAGGCTACATGCTGTATGGTTTACCTTTTATGACATTCTAGAAAAGACCAAATTACAGAGGAAGAGTTGTGCAGGATGAGGCCCAGGAGCCTCCCAGCACAGGAGTCTCCATCTACATGGA
>NW_026000224.1:5287820-5308694 GCF_001458135.2 Marmota marmota marmota | reverse complement strand
ATATATATATATATATATATATATATATATATATATATATATATATATATATATATTAAACTACTCTAAGTAAAACCTTAAAATATGGTTATATTTTCTCAAACACCTACTTATTTAATTATTCATAGAGTTAATTACCGGTAACTAACACTCTTAGCTGGTTCTGTATTTTATTAGGAACATATATAGCACAAAAATCAAATAGTTCAAACTAATATAAAATTCAAAGTATGTGCCTCTTTTACATACTTCATGTTGCAATAATAACATATATAAACTTATTATATTTTTATGCTGTCACTAGGTTCTAGGTTTGACTTCTTAAAACTTGATTACTAGAGGGGGAAAAAATGACATTTTAGAGATTCTATTTCAACTCATGGTTTAACTTTCCAGAAAGAGTGACTTTAAAAAAAAAAATGTCCTAATGCAAATTGACTCACTGTGACTGAATCACTTACCCCAAAGAATTCTTGTCTCTATTTTATTTCTATGCATACCTTTTAGCAGCAATATAATCAAATATTTGTCACTGGGACACATAGTCAAAGAAATAGTCATTTCCTCCAAGACCTCTGCAGGAAGTGGTGAACCAAGACAAGCAGAGATGTCAGCTCAGTCCAGGAGTGATATTAGATGCTGCTTTGTTGTGGGAAAACACTCTACCTTTTAGAAATCACAAGGAGATATGGATACCCAAACTCTTGCATGAGTCTCAATCTAGTTGAAATTCTAAGTAATTTTATTGTCACTAGCTCATCATGAAGCTAATGACAACTAAAGGATCTATGGGGCTGGGGATGTAGCTCAGAGGTAGAAAGATTTCCTAGCATTCAGGAAGCCCTAGGACCAACCCCCAGAACCAAAAAGGAAAAAAAAAAAAGAAGAATTTGTGTCATATTTGTGTAATCAAATAGAAAACGAATAATCATTTCTCTTAGAAAACATGTTGGGCCTAAAATACTTGAGACTCTCAGAATCAAAATACTCTCCTTATAGTGTATTGCAATAGCTAGACCATCATAAACAGTGGTGTCACATCATAAAGCATGTTCACATTAAGCATACCATCAAAACAAAAAAAAAGGTTTTATTGACTATTGATAAGAAAAATGAACATAATCTAGCTTAGAAAATTATTAACACATTGGAAACATGTGATACTGACATAAAAATCCTCCAAGACAAGCCAGGCACTTTGACACATGCCTGTCATCTCAGCTATTTGGGAGGACAAAGCAGAAGGATCACATTTGAGGCTGACATCAGCAATTCAGCTAGACCCTGTCTCAAAATGAAATTGTAACAAGGACTGGGGGCATATGTAGCTTAGGGCTTCCATAGCACATGCAAGGCTCTGGGTTTAATCCCCAGTGCCAAAAAAAAAAAAAAAAAAATTCACTTGGTGAGACATCTGATAACAGACAACTATGGCAGGTACAGACAGGGCAGAAGCCATTATGTCAACCTCCTCAAAATGATTAAAGTATACCTGCACTTTGTTCAGCTCACAATACTAACATGTCTGATGTCTGCTTCTAATAATTCAAATGTAACCATTTAAATATGATCAAAAGTGCATGTACTTTTCTAATGAATCCAACAAATATGAGAGAGATACTCAACTGTGTTCTGAAAGCCACCTTATAAGCACATAGGGGCACCAACATTAGGATAAAATGTAATCATGGCATTTCCCACATGAAATAACCCTAAATAGTAATAAATACATAATTTCAAAAGAAAGACAAATTTCTGAAATCAAAAGTAAATTGATACATTTTTAAATAATATTTTGAACAGAGGCAAAACACTTAAAGAGTTCTCCCACAAGAATTCCTGACAACATAAAGTATCATGCTCATTAGAAGGCCCATCCTTTTGTATGCAAGGAATAAGAGAAATTTCTGATGAATGTAGAACTTTAATAGGACATATGGAAATGCTTTCTAAATTTGAAAAGAAGAAAATATCTGTTTTTTAAAAAGCTTATTTTTAGTAAATATCTGAATTACAAAAAAAGCAGCTACTGACTTGTCTCTTACATTTTGTAATGATTTGCATCTCAGGAGATTTCATCTATAGTGGTTTTAAGTATCATAAAATATCAATAGTTAACACTAAAAATATCATCATCCCTCTTCTCTTTTAAAACTGATTTGAAATTTTCTTAGAATTATTTCATATGAATTTGGAAGAAACACTGTGGTATATGTGTATATGTGTAAATACATGATTTTTTAAAAAAATTATTTATTTTTAGTTGTAGTTGGACATAATACTTTTGTTTTATTTACTTATTTTTATGTGGTGCTGAGGATACAACCCAGGGCTTTGCATGTGCTAGGCAAGTGCTCTAATGCTGAGCCACAACCTCAGCCCCAATACATGATCTTTTGAAACCATACCTCTCATGCTTGAGTCCTGTCAAAGACATCTTCTGTGTGTGTGTGGTGCTGGGATGGACTCCATGGCCTCTCACATGCCAGACAAGTGCTCTGCCTTTGAGCTGCACACCCAGTCTCCAAAGATATCTTAATAAATGGAAATTAATTAAAATCATTTGATTATGAGCATTTCCAAACAAGACAATTCTCTCAAACAAGCCAATTCTCTCAATCAAAAACAAAATAAGCTAAAAGTAATTTTTTAAATATTCCTTATAAAAATAAAAGTTCACAGAATTAAAAGTTCTATAGAGGGCTAGAGTTATGGCACAAAGGCAGAACATTTTCCTGGCATGTGTTTGGCCCTGGGTTCAATCCTCAGCACCACATATAAACAAAATAAATAAATAAAAGAAAAATATTCACTGACAACTAAAAAAATATTTTAAAAATTATGTAGAGGGGCTGGGGATGTGGCTCAAGTGGTAGCGCGCTCGCCTGTCATGCATGCGGCCCGGGTTCGATCCTCAGCACCACATACAAACAAAGATGTTGTGTCTGCCAAAAACTAAAATAAATAAATAAATAAATATTTTAAAAAAATTATGTAGAAAACTTAAAGAATATTAATTAAAAATTGAATAGGAAAAACCTACTGCACAGAACTGGAGGCCATGGGGAATTACACAGCAAAATAACTCTAAAATAAGAAAAGTAAATGAATCAATTAGCATACAAAACCTTGAACTGATACTTAGAGTTCTCCCACTGGATGGGATCCTGGGATCATCAGGGTTCAAGGCTGCCTGTCACCTGCCCTTTAACTAACAAATTCTGGTTTTATTTCAAATGTTCATGATCTATAGAGGAGAGAGAGAGAGAGAGAGAGAGAGAGAGAGGTGACTTTTCTAAATTTATTTTATGGTATATCAAATCCTGATATAGTCAAGATAATTCATCCAATGCAGGATGTCAGTGTTTATATAAACAACAGATGTTATTTGTGCACCATTACAAATATACTGCCAATTAGCACAGCAGCCAGGGAGCTGCTCATCCTAGACTAGCAGGGGCAGAGTCTGGAGGAGGGGGAGGGAAGGTCAGGAGGAGGAGGGGTCCTGGAAGAAGGGTGGAGTCTGGAGAAGAGGCAGGGTCTTAAAGAGGAGGAGGGTTTGTCTGGGGTTATGGCTCAGTGGTAGAGCACTTGCCTAGCATGTGTGAGGCACTGGGTTCAAACCTAAGCACTACATAAAGATAAATAAACAAAATAAAGGCATTGTGTCCCTGTGCAATTAAAAAAAATAAAAATAAAAGGAGGAGGGGCAGGGAAGGAAGAAGGGAAAGGTCTGGAGGAGAGGCAGGGTCTGAAGGAGGGGGAGAATGGGTCACAAGGGGGCAGGGCCTGGCATATAGTTGGGACCTGAGGGAGCGGCAGGCCCTGGAACATGAGTAGGACCTGGAGGGGAGGTAGGGTAGGAAAAAGGGGCAAGGGTGGTTCAGGAGGATGTGCAGGGCCATAGAATATTTGTGGGGTCTGGAGGAGACTCAGGGTCTGGAGGGGGAGGCCTTAGGGAGAGGGTCCTGGAGGGATGGCTTCTTGCTAATTAAAATCTCTACCAAAAGAAAAATGTGTGACTGTGGTAGCTCAGTGGTAGAGTGCTTGGCTAGCATGTGTGAGGCACTGGGTTTGATCCTCAGCACCACATAAAAATAAATAAATAAATGTATTGTGCCCTTCTACAACTAAATAAATTTTTAAAAAAGCAAAGATAAAAGAAAAAGAAAAATGTGGTTCATGAGTTCAGTTCCACAAAAAAAAAATGGAATGTATTTTTAATAAAATCTGGCTTTCTTAGAAGTAATATATTTAAACTTAAGCAGCTCAGAAGGCTGAGGCAGAAGGATCTTGAGTTCAAAACCAGCTTCAGCAAAAGCAAGGCATGAAGCAACTCAGTGAAACCTTGTTTCTATAATACAAAATAGGGCTGTCCCACACCACGCATCTCCCTCAGGCTGCTCTGAGGAGAACGGAACCCCGGGCATCCCTAGAGGTAAAACCCATGAGGCTCCCCACACCAGGAGTCTTCCCAAGGCCACTCTGAAGAGAAGGGAACCCTGGGCATCCCTAGAGATGTGACCCAAGAGAGTCCCCACACTGGCGTCTCCTCCAGGCCACCCTGAGGAGAAGGGAACACTGGGCCTACTTAGAGATGTGACCCACGAGGGTCCCCAGGCCTGGCATCTCCCTCAGGCTGCTGTAAGGAGGAGGGAGACCCCCAGTGTTCCTAGAATGTGACCCATGAGGGTCCCCACACCAGGCATCTCCCTCAGGCTGCTCTGAGGAGAACGGAACTCCGGGCGTTCCTAGAGACACGACCCACGAAGGTCCCCAGGCCTGGATTCTCCCTCAGGCTGCCCTGAGGAGAAGGGAGCCCCTGGCGACCCTAGAGACATGCCCCAAGAGTTCCCCACACCAGGCGTCTCCCTCAGGTCACTCTAACAAGAAAGGAGCCCTGGGTATCCCTATAGACATGGCTCATGAGACTCCCCACACCAAGAGTGTTCCTCAGGCCACTCTGAAGAGAAGGGAACCCTGGGCATCCCTAGAGACATGACCCAAGAGAGTCCCACACTGGCGTCTCCTCAAGCCACTCTGAGGAGAAGGGAACCCCAAGCCTACTTACAGATGTGACCTGTGAGGGTCCCCAACCCTGGCATCTCCCGCAGGAAACCCTTGCAACCTTAGAAACGTGCCACATGAGGGTCCCCAAACAGGCATCCCCCTCATGTTGCTCTGAGGACAAAGGAACCCCAGGCATTCCTAGAGCCATGACTCACGAAAGTCTCTAAGCCAAGTGTCCGCTGAGGCTGCTCTGAGGAGAAAAGAGCTCCAGGAGTCCCTGGAGGCATGACCCATGAGGGTCCCCAACCTGGGTGTTTCTCTCAATCTGCACTGAGAAGGGAGCTCTGCCCCTCTCTGTGGAGTGACCCAACACTCCAGTGAGCTGGGACTCTCCCTGGTTGGTCCTGAGGGGGAAGCCAGCTCCTCACTCTCAGGGAGGCAGCATTAAAGATGGCAGTGAGGCCCCACCCCTTCTTGACCATGCCCCTTTGGCCACATGCACGTGCACCAGCTGCTCACGCCTCAGAGGTGGGGCCTCTCCCACCTCCCTGGTGAATGTCAGCACCTTCTTCCACCCTCAGCAGTTACTGAATAAAATCTGTTCCCACTGCTATAACTAGGTCTGGCTGTGGCACCATGAGGAGTGGAATCTCAGGAGTGGAGAAATGGAGTCCAGGAGACCCCCTCCCTGCACTCCACCAGGCCAAGGGCTGCAGCAGCCTGAGACAGGTGGGTAGAGGTACAGAGAGAGGCCACCACAGGGAGTCTAGACCTTCACTCAGGTGCCCAAGGGCAGAGGCCAGAAACAGACCACCACAAAGGCTTCTGGGACATGTAGTCTTTGAGACAGAGTGACTTAGCCAGGGACTGCCCCATTTTAGAATCAGGGGTTTTAAGAAAATCTGTTAATTCCCAGCCAGGGTGACCACTGTAGGAGGGTAGAAGAACCTGAGGTCAGACCAAATTCCCAGTAGCCTCTGAGAGCATTCTAGGTCATTCAGTCTGTCCTGCCTGTCCAGCTCTCACCATGGATGCCTCTGAGAACTGCAGGATACACAGATTCAGGGTTCTCAGGGATTCTGGACAGTGTAGTATGGTGCTCTGCCCACACCATCTTTGCCCTTCAGGACCATGGAAGCTGTATGCCATGTGCTGGCCCAGGCACCCTGGAGGACTGTGACAGTGGACTCTGGTGTTCTACCCATGCAGCCCTTACCCCAGAAGCCCAGGGGCTGCAAGTACCACATTTACCCTCATACTCCCAGGATTCTGGGTAGTGCAGTCTTGTATTTTACAATGCAGCCCAGCTGCAGAGGTCTCTGTGAGCTGCAGGCTACTCAGGCACCCCTAGTGATTCTGAACAGTGTAGACTGGCATTCTGCCCATTCAGCCCTCACTCCAGAAGCTTATGGGGACTTCAAGTAGCACATTCACCCTCATACACCCACCCAGGATTCTGGGCAGTGTAATCCAGCCTTCTACAATGCAGCCCCCCGCCCCATGCAGAGGTCTCTAGAAATTGCAGGCTACACAGTCACTCAGGCATCCCTAGGGATTCTGGACAGTGTAGTCTGGTGTTCTGCCCATGCAGCCATCACTACAGTGGATTCTGGGAGTTGCAAGCCCCCAAGGATCATGGGCGTTATAGCCTGGTGCTATGTTTAACTGTACAGTGACTATTTAGAGCTCAGAGCCCCCAGGAACTCTGAGTATTGTAGTCAGTTCTACTCAGTCAGCCCTGATCACAGAGGTCTCTGAGAGCTGTGGGCCATTGATTATTCTGGGTTATGCAGTCCATCCTACCTAAGTGGACTTCACCATCAAAGCTCTGGGATTTGTGTAGCACAAGCCTGCCTAGACACCCCTGAGGAGTCTGTGTAGTGCAGTACGAAGTTTGCCCCGGCAGTACTCAAAAGGAAGGTGTCGGGGAGCTGCAGGCCCCTATGGGATTCTGGGTAGTATAGTCTTGCCTTCTGCCTCCATAGCCCTCACTGTGGAAGCCACTGAAATTTCCAGTCCACATGGACACGGGGCACCTCCAAGAATTCTAGGTAGTGTAGTTCAGCTCTCTACCCTGCAGTCCTCGCTATTGCAGATCCTGGGAACTGCAATTCCCCCTGAGGATTGTGGATAAGGTAGTCCAGTGTTTTGCCTGCATGCCCCTACTGCAAGGGCCATGAGAACTGAAGGTCACATGCTTCCCTTGGTACTGAAGACCTCACTGTGGAAACCTCCTGGAATTGCAGGCAGCACATTCACTAGTGTGTCCCCAGGAATTGTAGGCAGTGTAGTCTGACCTGCATAATGCACAGCTCTCACTTGGGATACCTCTGGGACTTGCAGGCTGCATACTCACCTGGGCAACACACCCCACCAAGGATTCTGGATATTGTAGTTAAGCTCTCAGTCCAACAGTCCTCACAACAGAGAATCCTGAGTACTGCTAGCACCGAGATTTGTGGGTAATATAGTCCTGTGTTTTCCTACTCACTGTAGAAAAATCTGAAACTAAAATTCCCCCTTAGGATTGTGGGTAATGCAGTTCAATGGTTTGCCCACTCACCACAGAGGATTCCTGGAGCTGCAGTCCCTGAGGGTTCTGGATAATGCAGCCTAGTGTTTTGCCTGCACAGTCCTGCTGAGGATCACAGGAGCTGAAGACCCCATGTTTTCCCTGGTACCCTGGAGATTCTAGGTAGTGTGCTCTGCCAATACAACCATCACCCCAGAAACCTCTGGGACTTACAGGGTTACAGGGTATGTAGGCATCCCCAGAGGTTCTGAGCATTGAAGTCTGGTATTCTACCCTTGCAGTTCTCACCCCAGAGGCTCCTGGGCAAAGCAGGCACCCAAAAGTAATTGGTAGCATAGTTTGAATTTTTGTTAGTACAGCCCTCTTTGCAGAGGATTCTGGAAGCTGCAAGTCCCCAAGAATTATGGGTATCACGGTCTATCATTTGATCCAAGCTGCCCTCACCACAGAAGGCTCTGGTAACTGCAATGAGGATTCTGCAGTTACCCAGGATTCAGGGTAGTGGAATCCATCATAATCTTTGCATCTCTCACCCTAGAGGCTCCTCAGAGCTTCTTGCTGCATTTTCATGAGCCCTTACCCTCAGGCCCCACTGAAACTCCAGGCACTGGGCCCTCCCTGCACCATCTCGAGGGGGCATTTTTGTCCTTAGACACTCAAGCCACACAAAATACACTGACATACCATGATAATGAGCAGCCAAAGCCTCAGTAAGAAATACTGTTGTAAAATAAGTTTGGCTAAAATATTACCTGAGAAAGTAAAGAACATGGCAGAACTTACTTCTCAGCACACCAGGCAGTGCCCAGGAAGCTTCTTCCTCATGTTTTCCTCACATGGACCTCAGGCATCCTGAATCCACAATGGAGTCTCCATGGGTAGGTGCCAAGGAGAAGGAAGCTCTGGTCCTCACCATAGACATACCCACCAGGCATCCCCAGGCCATGGTATCTTTCCAGGTGTGTCCCCCGGATAAAAAAAAGAACAACCTCTGGTCTACACCTTAGATAGAGGCCCTAGGAGTCCCTAGATGTGGCATCTCTCAGGTGGGTCCCCAGGAGAAGGATGTTTGATTAGGGCACAGAACACAGACCCCAAAAGCAGTTGATCAGAGAAAGTTGTTCTAAGTGCCCCCTGCTGGCCACTGTAGGCAGTGCAGGATGCTGGGTGTTCACTGTTCAGAGCTGCACCCCCCTTGTGCTAGGCACAGTGAAGCTCTGAAATTCATAGTTCTGACTATTCCAGGTCATGATTTTGGAAATCAAAAAGAAATAGAGCCTACCATCCTATGTCTTGATCAGAATAGATGGAGAGAGCAAGCAGCAAAGTCCATGGCCCATAGACAAAGTTTCATTGATTTAAGCAATCATGTAGAGGAAACAGTGAAATTTGTAAACTGGAATAAGAAAAATTTTAAAGCATTAATATTTAAAACAGAGACCCCCAAATTAAAGTACTTTCATGTAAGTCTTAAAGTGCAATCATACTTTCAGAAAATCTTGAAATGTTTAGAAAGAAATCAAATAAAATATAAATAAATGCGGAGATATTCTTTGTTCAGGTCTCAATATAATTAAGATGAATTTATCTCAAACCTGACCTGAAGATTCACTGACTGCAAAAGGACACACTTCACGAAACCACACATATTGACACCAGAACCTATCAAAATACTCTCTAGACTTGAATTTAAAATGGGAAACTGTAAAACTCTAGAAGATGTGCATGACCACATGTTTTATGATAAGGTTCTAAATACAGCACCCCCCCAAATCCATGAAAGCTGGGGATGTGGCTCAGTGGTTAAGCAACCCTGGGTTCAATCCCTGCTACTAAACAAACAAACAACAACAGCAACAAATCCATGAAAGAAAAACCTGTTAATGTGGACCATATTAAATTACTCTGTAAAAAAATCATATTAAGGAAATAAAAACACAAGTCAAAGACTGGGGGAAACTTTGAAAATTATATGTCTAAAATAAACTTGTGTACAAAATATAGTAAGACACTCAACAATAACACAACATAATGGGTAAAGTTCTGAACAGACAATGTACAAGAAAGATACAAGATGACATAGAAGCATAGAAATTACTCTTAGTATCACTTCATGAGAAAAGCACAAGTTAAGACCCCAAGGTGCACTGCACAACTACTAAACTGCTAAGGTCTTTACTAAGTGTAATACCAACCATGAGGATGATGAGCAGCCATAGGCACTCTTGTGCATTGCTGGTAGAGCACACAATAGCTCACCACTATCCAAAAAAAATGGCCATTTTCCCCAAAGTTAGACATGGTGTCACCACATGGTCCTAAAAATATAGACAACTGCCTCAACAATGTATATCTAGATAACAGTATGCAATTACATATAGTAATTCTATTCACAATGCCCCAATATGTTAAGCAATCAGGATGTGCTTCAATGGGTGAACAAATAGCATAACTGGTATGAATCCATGCCATGGAGGCCCTGGTGTCTCTGAGCTCCCCCAGGTCTCTACTCTGGTCTGAACCCTGGGCTGCCTTTACCTTTGCACACCTCACAGAGGGAAAAGTGAATTCTGAATAGAAACATCTGTATATGCAGCTGATAAACTCAGGCTCAGTATGCAGTTGCTGCCTATGGAAAGAGATTTCAAAGTTCTGGATGTGGGTGGTAAACTCAGAAAAATGCAAGCACAACAACCCAGGCCTTCATCTTTGTTCATAGGAATTCCTGGGGAACAACAGACAAACATGGAGGCAACTCTAGGATCCCCATAGAACCACATCTAGGGGAGAACCTGGAGGTGACTGCCATTAGGGCCCCTGTGACTCACCTCTGATTAGCTTAGAGGACATTATGCACAGCTTCATACCCCTATCCCAACTTTTAATTTCATCTCTTTCCACAGATTGCAAATGCATCCTCAGCTTGGATTCTGTTGATTGATTAGCTTGTGTAGTTTTTCAGAGAGAGCTGTGCCACTACCTAGTCCTGATTCACAACCTCTGAAATTCACTGTTCTGGTTATTCAACATACGTTTGCATATTTTAGCTAACATAGAGCCCATCATCCCATGTTTTGATCTAAATGGATGGTGCTATGATTTGAATATTTTCCACCCAAATTTTATGTCCCCAAAGCCCTGGAGCCCAGAAAGTCCAGGGCTGAACAAACCACCCCTCATATTCTCTTTCAGCCCCCCTCTTGCCATCCACACTTTGCAATAGACAAAATATCTCTTTTAATCTCAGCAGGGAGAATCCCTCAGGAATGTACAGAAGATGATACTCCACTTGGTCATGGTGTCTCACCTGTGCCCACTGGGCCCAGATGGCCCTTTAAGGGAGTGAGCATAGAACAGGCTTGGAGCCACACCCATAAGAGTGGTCCATGTCAAAGTCAGATGAGTGCACAGGAAGGGGGGCTGGCTGTCAGTATACTGAGAGTAGACATCTTTCCCCATAGGGGATGAGCATAGGGACTAAGGAGGAGCCTCCTGCCTCCATCCAGATGACCTCTGGACACTGCACAGGTACCCCTTCCCAGGAGGTTCTGTCCTAGTCAAGGGTCAGCTGCAGGCACTTTAATCTGTTTCCCCCAAAATGGACATAATAAAGTCAGATCATGAAGTTCCAGGATTCTGGAAATTTCAGGACTGAACCCACTGCCTGTCCAGCATAGAAAGCAAAATGACCTGGAGGTCATCACTCAGTCCCTGTCTCTAATTGACCAGCTCCTCACAGGCTTCACCCTACTGGATCTCTAGACCCTCCCATCTTCAGGAAAGGCCACATGCTGAGGCTGGGATGAGCCAAGGGCTCTGAATGTTTCCTGAGAGGGCTGAGAGATGCCACACCCTATAGCAGCCTAAGACACAGTAGTCACTCCCTCTGCTCTGACTCTGGGACAGACTTCCTGGTGGGGTCACAGAGGTCCAGTGCTGCTATGGAAGGCAGACACATAGCTGTTCCCCCAACTTTACACACCTTGCTGAGCTCAGGGAACCTGAGAGGCCAGGACTAGTGCCCTCCTCTTCCTTCAGGCTTGAGGATTACCTGGGACATGCCAGGACATAGGTGAGAAGTATGATGGCCTCCCAGAAGCTGGACTCTGAGGCTCATTGTAGGGTGTTGACACAGTCCTGGGTCAGCTGTGGTCTGGCTCTGTGGACTCCTATCCAGGTCTGTAACTAAGCATAGGGAGGAGGGAAGGGCTCAGAAAACAGGTTCAGGACTCACTCCAGGGCAAGCAGAGATCTTGTCTCCAAATATGGTCACATTCTGAGCTACTGAGTTAGGTCTTCAACATAAGGACTGTGAGAGCTAGGAGTCAGTCCATCACACAGATTGGGTGGGCTCATTCCTCTCCAAACATTGGGCCACTGTGAGAAGTTACATGATCCAAGCCCTGTGAAAACTGCTTAATCAATATCAACATGGTAAGGCCATTTTGAACTATGCCAATACTGTGAGGAGATTTTAATCAATACCAATCCAATAAGGTAAATTTAATCTACACCAATCCAATAAGGCAAATTTAATCTATACCAATCAGGTAAGGCCACTTTAATCAATACCAATCAGGTAAGGCCACTTTAATCTATAATTTAATCTATTATCCTGTGAGGACTTTTTAATCAACACCAGTCCTGTGAGGATAATCCCATTGACACGAGTCCTTTCATCAAGACAAAGTGGGGAGGACATTGCCCCTGTATGTGGTTGAACTGTTCTGCTCTAACTTCTCAGGATAATACCAACATATGTCTAATTACTATGTGACAATTAGGAATAAAATTACTTTTATAAATTAAACAAAAAAGTCCCACTTAGGATGTCAAGAAAAAGATAGACTTGGGCTGGGGTTGTGGCTCAGTGGTATAGTGCTTGCCTAGCATGCATGAGGCACTGGGTTTGATCACCAACACCACATTAAAATAAATAAATAAATAAACAAAATAAAGTTATTGTGTCCATCTGCATCTAAAGATCTGGGGGGAAAACAGACTTAAGGGGAAACAATCCTCCCCAGGATAGGAAAGAAAATCCCAGATAGCAGCAGTGGACTTGACTGCTGCCACCCTCTGAAAACTGAGTCAGAGTCACCTGCCTTCTACACTGTCAGCAGCTACACAGATGGTCCCTAAGCAAAGGAGACAGGACTGGCCACACCCTGGCTAGCTCATGGCTGGTGGAGGTTGCTGTGCCTACCCAGGCCTGCCTATGAAGCCTCCTCTCTAACCTTCTTTTTTCCCTGGTCCAAAGGGCAGGCTGGCTGGGACTCCTTCCACAGGGAGTAATCAGGGATGCCACATTCTTACTCAATGGTAGTGCTTTGCAAAGAGTGGGTCTCTCTGAATTGCTGTAGTCCACAATGTGAAATAATTCTCCTCCTCCTCCTCCTCCTCCTCCTTCACTCCTCCTCCTTCTTTATCTTCTTTCACTTTCTCTTCCTTCTGCTCCTCCTCCTCTTTCTGTCCTTCTATCCTATGCCCTTTTGCCCTTCTTTCCTCCTTTTCCTTGTCTTCTTCCCCTGCATCTTCCTCTCCCTTCACCTCATTCATTTTCTCTTACAGGTGAAATAAGAGGAAGAATCCATTGTGCTTTAATTCTATGACTGTGAACATCAAACATTACCCTGGGATTTCTGCTGCCAGTTCACCTCTTTTTACCTATTTGACCTCTGGTTGCTTCCCTCAGTAGTTTTTCCAGGCACACTCATGAAACTGGCACTGAGAAGAGCATTGGCTGTCAGTGATCAGTGCTGCAGGATAATCAGGAGAATGACATTCTGCCTGTGGGCAAGGCCTTCTAGCAGCTTCTTCAAGTCTTATTCCCAAACTCTGAGGCTGGTGGGTGTCCCAATACCCATACTTTCAGGGAACCAGGGTGCCCATCACTGCAGTTGAGAGGCCACTGGCCTTACACCACTTACCTGCAATGTCCTTAGCATAGAAGGGCCTACTGCTAGTGGTTGAGGACCTGACATGACTTTGAGACCACAGGTTCTGGGCACCCAGAACACCATTCTCCTGCATCTTCTCTACCCCCACCTCTGACAAGCTGGTCTTGTTTCCACAGAGCAGCCTCTACAGTGAAGATGGCTTTGGTTTGGCAACACACAGCACACTTTACAGTCTTACCCTCCTGTCCTCCATGTTTCTCCAAGATCCTAGGTCATCTGTCTCTATTCAGCATCGCTGCCCCATGAGGGCCTGGGTGGCCCTCAGGGACTTCACTTCTCTTAGGAAAGTAGGCATCTATGATGTCCAAATTTATTTATATCCCCAGAGTCCTATGAAGTAGCCATCAGCCCGAATATAATTATTTGCATTCCAAATAATTAAAACCAAAAGTCTGTTTCTAAGTCTCCCCAGCCACAATTCACAAGCTCAATGGCCACATGGAACTAGCAGCTACCATAACAGACACTATCCAGGAAACCAAAGCATGCTGGGCTAGCTCTGCCCAAGTGACCCTGAAAGGACAGACTCTAAAAATTTTCATTTCCTCTGAGTAAATATTTGACCCTTAGCCCAAGATGAGTTCTGTGGCTCTCCATCACTGCCACCCAGCTACTGAGGGTGCACAGATTTTGCACATTCATAAATAAGTGGTTGAAAAAAGAAAATGTCACAATGATTCATTCTCAGAAATTCAGCTTAATGAAAGAATTTACATAGACTGCTGTCTATGATAATTTAAGCATATTCATAGATTTACCACTACTTTAAAGGGGATACTTTTAGACATTTCTTAAAAAATGCTGAAAGGTATTTAAATGTTCTTGTGTCACTCTTGAATTTTGGAATTCATAAAGGCTTTGGGATGTGCCTTAAAGATCTAAGGTCAAACAGTTCATATTGGTAGAACTAAATTCTCACTCAGTGGAAATGGAAAGTCAGGAAATTCAGTATGGGGGATGGAGTGTCATCCTCTTGCACTTGAGCTGACCAAAGTCAGAGGTACTCAGCATGTGCATGAATAATCGCCTCAGGGGGACAGAGCCTAGGGCCTCAGGCTGTAATGCAAGAGGCTGCTGACAGACCACATTCTCATATATGATGCAAAATTCTAGGCACACTTGGCAAGAATTCACCTTTGAGTAACCTTAGAGTGTGGAAGAGGAGATGGAGTTTCATTTCACTAACCAGAATGTGACAGGACAAGAGCTCCTCAGAGTTCCCAGATGACACTTTGGGGATCCACCTTCAGGGAAATTTCCAAGAAGGGCTGTACTCTCAATTATCTGGAAGGCCAGGAAGAGGTGCTGAGGGCAGAGGAAGAGGTGAGGAAGATTCAGTGACAACACTGGGGAGGGATTATGGAGTGTCAGAGACAGGTGGTCAGAATTGTCAAGCTGCCGTTGCACTTTGCTCCACATTATATGGGAAGATCTCACAGTACACAGGCAAGATAGACATCTACATGTGGGGTAGGTAGCCCCATCACTGGGATTGCCAGAGTCTGACAGCCAGTATGATCAGGGCTGGTACCCTCTGAGGCTTCTCTCTGAGCTTGCAGATGGCCGCCCTCCCTATGTCCTTATATTGGTACCTCTGGGAATCTGTGCCCAGTTTTCTCAGCTATAAAGACACTGTTCACATCTGAATAGAGCCACCCAGAAAGCCTCATTAAATTTAATAATCACTGAAAAGACCCTGTCTCCAAATATGGGCATATTATGAGCTACTAGGTTAGGACTTCAAAGTAAGAATTGTGAGGGGCTTGGAATCAGCCCTTCACACAGACAGGGCTCATTCCACTTTAAACAAAAGGCTACTGCAAGAAGTTATGTGATCCTAGCCCTGTGAAGACAGCTTAATCAATACCAGTGTAAAGTAAGGATATTTTGATCTATACAATCATGTGAGGAAAGTTTAATCAATATGAATCCTGTAAGGCCACATTAATCTATACCAATCCTATAAAGACACTTTAATCTTTACAAATCCAATGAGGACATGATAATCTATGCCAATCCAGTAAGGCCACTTTAATTTATCCCAATCCTGTGAGGACTTTTTAATCAACACCAGTCCTGTGAGGACAGTTCCATCTACACCAAGGCAAAGAGGGGAGGTCTTTGACCATGTACATGTTGATTGAACTCTTCTGCTCTAACGTCTCAGGATAACACCAACATATGTCCAATTACTATGTGATAATTAGTAAAAAAAAATGCTTTTGTAAATTAAATTTTAAAACATTAAGAAAAAGAAAGACATGAGGGAAAAAAATCCTCCCCAGGATAGGAAAGAAAATCTCAGGTAGTAGCAGTGGCCTTGACTGCTGCTACCCTCTGAAAACTTGGAGTTAAGGTCATGGGCCTGCTGAGCTGCCCAGTAGCTCCTCAGATGGTCCCTAAATGAAGGATCCAGGTCTAGCTCTACACTCTGGCTGGCTCATGGCTGATGGAGGGTGCTGTGCCTGGCTAGGCCTGGTCATTCTGCTTTGTTTCCCTGGTCCAAAGGGCAGGCTGGATGGGGCTGCTTCCACAGGGAGCATTCAGGAACCTCACATTCTTATTTAAAGGTGGTGCCTCACAGCTATCAGGTCTCCCTGACTTGCTGTCATCTACAATGTTCTCTTTTGTTAAAAGATAAATTCTCAAAGTAATTCTCTTTTCTTAAAAGGTAAAATACAATTTTGGGGTAAAATACATTTTGAGGGAATTGGGTCGTGGCAAGGCAGCTGGAATGTCACCATGGTGCTGGAGATCTGCGTGGACTTTCATTCCTACCTCCTCCTTTATCTCTTTACAGTATTCTGTTTGAGAAGAATAAGGAAGATGCTTTCACCAGTTTCTGCCTGTGGGAGGCCCAGGGGTTCATCAGTGTCTTTGGTTACAGCTCCTTTCCCTGTGTCAGCATCAAGCTCTACATTCTGCTGGGAGTCCTGAGTCACCATGGTCACCTAAATAGGAGTGTTAAATACCTGGTCAAGACTCTCACTGCCAGACAGACCAGCCAAGCAGTGGAAGGAGAGACAGGGACAGAGATGTGACAGCAGTGGACCATGGCAGGGGATGTCCAACACCCAAGTTCAAAAGGGGTACAGACAAGTCAGACAAATACCAAAACAGCAGGCCTCCTGAGACCTGCAGGGGTGTCTCCACATGTATGCAGTGACTTTAGGACTTGGTTCCTATCCTGATGCTTATCTCCCAGAGGCTCTCAGGTCATCAAGGAAGTGACTGGGCATACAATACACCATCAGAGTCATCAAGAATTCTTCTGAATGGGGCAGTGACAGAGGATCTTACCATGACAGAGCTGGACATATGTGTGCATGTCATCATTGCCTGTCATCATTGGTATAGATTAATGTGGCCTTACTGGACATATGTGTGCATGTCATCATTGCATGTCATCCCTTCCATCTCTCCTCCTTCCCAACACTGGCAATGCTATCCACAACTCTTTCTCCACACTATCCTTCTTCATCCAGTCTTCTTAATCTTGAGTCTCTTTACAACTGCCCAGGCCCCCTCTCTCTGCCTTCTTGAGTTTGTACTTGTTGGCATGAACATCTCTTCCAGTGGAATTTGGTTTCCCAGTATCTAGTGTGTCATCCAGCAGCTGCCATACAGTTGCAAGTGCAGTAAAGGCACCAGCAGTTCAAAGAACCCCAACCTTGCAGCCTCCAGCTCCCTGCATCCATGGTCCACTCCCTCACTAATCTCAGAGCCCTGTGACAGATGTTGGTCTCTGTCTGTAGATGAAACAGGTCCAGATTCTTGTGTGGAGCTTCTTTCTTCCAGTCAGCATTAGCCAAGGGGGCACAGCAAATAAATAAATCCTTGCACCTGCCACAAGCTAATGTTTCATGGCTTCTTAATTGTTACTTTGCCTCAAGCTGAGCATCTTTCCAACCTGAAGAATTTCCCATAGTTCCTAATGTGCATGATGCCAGTGCCTGTCCTGCTATTCTCCAGGCTCAGCCTGGATGTGCTTATCAGTCCAGGTGTGCTGTGGACACTTTCTCTTCTACCTGTGTGATCAGGAGTGAATCTAGAGTCATCCCCTGCTTTCTGCTTCATCCACAGAGCTCTCTGCTCACTTTCTATCCTCCTTACATCTCAGCAGTCTCCAGACTCACCCTCCTTCCCACAGGACCCTGCCACAGTCCAGCTGGGCACAATAACTGGGAGGTGACAAGCAACTTGAAGGTTGAAGCGGGAACTGCTTTATTACAGAACAACAGTGGTGTATATATACCTAACTGATTACACACAGCTTGACTCAATTAGCATCATCCAGATACAGCAATCAGCCAATAAGGAATCTCCACCATCTTAATGGCTCAGTGGCATTGCCTCACAAACCACTCTTCCTGGCAAACTGCCAGGCGCCATCTTGACTTGATTTGCAGTCCCCAACATGACTCCTCCTTCCCCTCCATCCTGGGCTATTAAATGAGAAGATTGTTCTACAGCCCAGGGATGATACTCCACTTGCAATTTAGCAAGGCCCTGATTCAAAATAAAATTTATTAAAGGGCTGGGGATGTATATAGCTTAGTGCATATGTGTACAACTCTGGGTTCAATCCCCAGTGCCAAAAAATTCTCCAGGCCAGACATCTGATCAAAAACAACCATGCCAATCTCCCCAAAAATAATTAAACTAAATCTGCTCTTTGTTTAGCTCACAATACTAATATGTCTAATTTCTTCTTCTACAAATTCACATGATAACCCTTTAAATAAAATGAAAAGTGTATGCACTTTTCTAATGAATCCAACAAATACAAGATACATTCAACTCTGTTCTAAAAGCAACCATATAGGTACATAGGGGCACCAATGTTAGGATAAAATGTAACCATGGCACTTCCCACATGAAATAACCCTAAGTACTAATAAAAATATAATCTCAAAAGAAATTCAAATTTCTGAAATAAAAAGCATGTTGGTACATTTTTTAAAAGTTTTTTATAGTTGTAAATGGACAGTATGCCTTTATTTGTTTCATTTTTTAAGTGGTGCTAAACAAATGAAGGATCAAACCTATTGCCTTACACATGCTAGGCAAGTGCTCTGCCACTGAGCTACAGCCCCAGCCCATGTTAGCACATTTTTAAATGATATTTTGAACAGAAGGGAAACATTTAACAGAAGAGTTCTCCAACAAGAATTCCTGACAACATATAAAGCATCATGCTCATCAGAGGCCCATCCCTTGCTTGTAGGGAATAAGGGAAACTAACTTTCTGATGAATATAGAACTTTAATAAAAGTAGAAACTCTTCCTAAATTTGAAAAGTAGAAAATAAAATTTCTGTTTAAAAAAATTATTTTTAGGGCTGGGGATGTGGCTCAAGCGGTAGCGCACTCTCCTGGCATGCATGCGGCCCGGGTTCGATCCTCAGCACCACATACAAACAAAGATGTTGTGTCCGCCAATAACTAAAAGAAATAAATATTTAAAAAATTCTCTCTCTCTCTCTCCATCTCTCTCTCTCTCTCCTCTCTCTTAAAAAAAAAAAAAGAAAGAAAGTGGGACTCCAGCCCTTCTCTCTCTCCCCTGCCCCTCTCTTTAAAAAAAAAAAAATTATTTTTAGTATATGTATCCATATTGCAAAAAGCAGCCACTTATTTTTTCTTATATTGTAATGATTTGGATCCTGAGGAAATTTCATCCATAGTAGTTTTAGATATCATACAATATCAACAGTTGGCACTAAAAATATCACCATTATGCTTTTATCTTCTAAAACTGATTTAAAATATATACTTACAATAATTTTATCCAAATTTGGAAGAGGTATTATGATGTATGTGTAAATGTGTAATACATAATCTTTTTAAACAATACCTGTGGGGCTGGGGATGTGTCTCAAGCTGTAGCACGCTCGCTTGGCATGTGTGTGGCCCGGGTTCAATCCTCAGTACCACATACGAACAAAGATGTTGTGTCTGCTGAAAACTAAAAAAATAAAATATATTTTTTTTAAAAAAAAAAGAACCCAGGATTACCAGGGCTCAAGTTGAGTGTCACCTGACCTTTAACAAATTCTGATTTCATTTCAAATGTTCATGATTCTAGAGAAAAGAAAAGAGGAAGAAGTGAGTTTCCTAAATTCATTTTATGGTATATGGAAGCCTGATGGGTTAAGGTATTTCATCCAATGAAGGATGTCAATGTTTATACAACAGGCATTATTTTGTACACCACTGCGAACACACTGCAAATTACAGCAAAAAAGGCTGCTCCTCCTAGCCTAGTGGGCGGCAGTCTTAAGGAGGAGTGGGGTGTCTAGGGAGGTGGTGGGGCAGGATCTAGAGGGGGGGCAGGGTCTGGAGGGACAACCGGTGACAATGACAGCCTTGGTGGTTAGTTCAGAGCCAATCTCCAGCCTTCCTTCAGAAAAAAGCATGCTGAAGCAGGGCCCATAGCAGTGAGAGTCTGCCTGATCCACAATCCACCCACTGAATGAGGCTCCAGCAGCCAGCTTGAATCCAGGGGATTCACTGCCAGCTATGACCACCTGCTCTGTACTGGCTACCTAGAAGTGCTGCAAGTGGTAGGTATTCATTACATGTGCTAAAAGAGGAAAGTAGTCAGGCATGATGGTCCATGACTGTAATCCCAGCTACTTGGGAGGCGGAGGCAGGAAGATTTCATATTTGAAACTAACCCAGGCAACTTAGCCAGATCATGTCTCAAAAAAAAAAAAAGAAGAAGAAGAAGAAGAAGAACTGTTGCTCAGTGGTAGAGGATTTACCTAGCATCTAGCATGCATGAAATCCTGGGCTCAATCCCCAGTACTTCAACGATAACAACAACAACAAAAAAAAAAAAAAAATTGGGGCAAATGGAGAAGGAATGCATTGTTATTATAAATTCCATTTTCTTTTATTCTAACTTTATCTTTGTCATAATTTTAATGTTCATGGGCTGTGGTGAGCCGCTTCTGCCGTTTATGCAAATTATGGTCGCCATTACAAGATGGCGCTGGCTCCGCTGTGGTCTGTGACAAACAACTCCTTATTTGGGAGAGTTGGCGCATGACTTTTCATCACCCTATGAGAAAGCTCCACGTGGCTGCTTTGCATTGGGGCTTGAGATGCTTTATTAAGGCTGGGAGGGGCATCCGAGAGAGAGAAGAAGAACTATCAAGGGCCTGAAATAAACTACTGAAAGAAGATTCCTGAGTGTCGCGTCTTCCTTGCGGGCAAGAAGTTGCGACAAGTGGTGCCGAGACCCGGGAACCAGAACTTTCAGCAGTCAGGGGGGTGCACCGTAGTCCCAGGTAAGTGGGATCCGCGACCAAAGCAGGGCAGCAGCTGCATTGTGTACTTTCGTTTTTACTTTCGCTTTTGTTTTCTGTGT